>NC_052513.1:24892769-25224019 GCF_014356525.2 Nilaparvata lugens | reverse complement strand
TGTGATTACCCAAATATAAAAAGGGAGAAATGCATGTAAATGAATGTCTAGTAGATGAAATGAATGTCTAGTAGATGAAACTGGAGAGAAAAAATATAAATGGAATAGAGTGATGTATTTCTCCTCTTGATAACAGCGATAGAAACAACTAGCGGTTTAATTCGGTGCCGTTTCTTTGATTCTGATGAACTGGCAACCATGTTCTATCAACAATAATAACAGAGAGTTAGAACACATCCACAGACGTAGAATCGCGTCGCGTTTGACTGTTTTATGAGCCGACCAACTCGGATATACGACAGAGACAGCTGCATGTCATCAGGCAGGTGTGCCCTCTTCTATTTTTTGTCAGCTCGGCTTTTTCTTGAGAACTTTCGATCTGCCGAAAAAAATGTCGATTGCTTATCTTTCATCTAATTCTCTCCTTTCGCCCGTCTGCTTTGCACTCGTTTATTGGGCCACTACATTACTCCTTTATCCCCCACACTCTTCTATTCCTCAACTCTCTTCGTCATTTTTATACTCTCTTCTTCTCACAGCAGCAACTATCTCTTCTAAACCCCTTCCTCGCCAACTATCTGAATGAATAAACGTTGTAATTCATTTGTGGCCCATTTAAAATTAATTGAATCTTTACCGCTACATAGTTTTGTTTGTTCTTGTGTAGGTATTTTCGAAGCAGATCTCTTTTGCCAAAGAATACAGTTGTAAACTTGATTAAAACGGTCCTCGTCTTGGATTTACACCCTGAGAAAACATATTAGAACAAATGTGAAATCCTAGATATTCTGAATGTGAATTATTGTTCATTGATAATACGTGTTGAAGAAGGTACTTAAATTTTAAAGTTTTTGATGTTACTAATAAAGTACTTCATTAAAACATTCACTAGGTTTCTGTTTTTGTTCTATAAATATATAGCTACTACAATATATTATTTCAGTGGAGAACTGCAGTTCATTCTGTACAAAGTAGATAGAATGTAGTACAATTTATACAGAATGCATTGTCACCTGTGCATATTGAGTGGATGAATATTTATAAATTGATTGGATATAATCACTTCTGTTATTGAAAACTTCTGAATGACCTGTAATTTATGTTATAACTATAATAGTTCGGTATGAATATCATCATTTCATGCTATAGAGGAATTGACTGTAGACTTGAATCCAGAATTGACATTTTTAAAACTGTGAGATGTATTTGGGTTGCATTCAAGAGGCTGGGAAATCAAAACATGATATTTCTGATCGTCATGTACCTATTTTGCACTATACTGTATGCTCAGTATTGATTATGACTCTCCAATTATAATATAACAAAAACTAGTGAAGCTCAAGACTGGTGACATTGCAAATGTGTTGAGATGCCAATTTAATACACTTTGAATACTCTTCATACAATTATACTTTTGATACAATTGGATACTCTTTATTGATTTCAATACATCTTCTCGTGAAAAACTCTATTCTTCCCATGGAAGAATTTGTTGTATCAACAAATGAATTTGTCTTTGTTATATCAACCGGAATCAACTATCTTGGTTGTTGGTTTTTATACCTTCTCAATAGAAGGCTAATCAATCTAGCTTGGTCACACCAACATTCAGAGCATCTTGAGAACATCTCAAATCAGTTAGAAACAAAATTACATTTATGGGGTACGAAAAGGAGGGTTTCTTAACTGTCCTTTAAAGATAATCATTATTCAAATGTGGAGATAAGTAGGTCTGTTAGTGGGGTGCAGTTAAATTGCACATTATTTGTAGAAGTGATTACTAAGTGTGCAGTTTGGATCAGTGTCCAAGTTGCCCGAATGAAATAAAAAGCGTCAGACGCTGAAAAAGTGACCAGACAGGTTATTTGGAAGTTAATTCGTCCATGATACCCCTTTCAGGGTTGTTCAAGGGTGTAGGGTGGATACGGATTGATAAAGGGATGTTAAATCACAGCAAGAACAGGGTTTCAACCACCCCTCCCCCCACACCACCATCGGACGTTGTCAATAAATGGACTACAAAACTGCCATTGTCCCAATCGCCCTAACTTTAACACTAGGCCATTGTTAACTATTGCTCTACAATATCACTATACGTTAGTAGTTTACTATGTAAGCAATACATTACGCAGGTCTGGGATCTTGGAATGACAGACAGTTCATTATTTTGCATGGGAGATCATCCCTTGAAATGTATTCTGGAATTGGACGGATGTGTAAATTACCTCAGGAATGGAGATTAGATGGAATGAGTTGGGGTTGTTGGAAATAGGTACAGCAGTATTGGATGATCTCTGGGAGAGAAGGCAGTTTGGGATCATGAATTCGGGTTGTTCGTTGGAAATGGGAAAGAAGAATTCGATTTTGGAGGTTGCTTTTCTAAGAGAATGAGCATTAGCCAATAATGTTTCATTCCATGATTTTTATTGCAATATGATGCCAGTGGCGATCTTCTTCATTTAGAATGAGGGAGAACATATTTGGAAAACGAATATCAAAAATCTTAAAATATTGTTTAAATAGTTCATCTTTCCGGATCCATATCATCATTCATTTTCTTCATTCATTCCGGGTTCCTTGATAGTTATAATATTGATTTATACTATTTATTCCTTGATTCATACCATTGTAAAGCAAGTATAAGAAAATGGTGAAAGTAGTAGAATATTATCTTAACCCCAAATCAGGAATCCAAAACAATAATATTTATCTTCCAAATCCAATTCCTCAATGATTATAATATTTGAATAATCATTCAAAACGTACAGTAGTCGTGGTCTCACAATGGATGGGATAAAAATCACTAATCACTCAGTACAGGAATGAGGAATCTAATCTTGTTGGAAATAATCACACCCCGCAAATCCTCTTTAGTAGTCCACATTTTGCAACCAGCTTTTTGGGTGACCTGGACAATACAGATCATATCCTGACAAGCCAGCCGCTAACCGAACTCAACAAGTGAGTCTATAAACATAATAATGTTTCTATGCGCGGTCATCCATGCGTTATACTTCAGATTATTATAGATGCGTCAAAAACTGATCCCAGGCAAGAGGAGAGGGGTGTTCTACAATTTGACAGACATTTCAAAAGAGTTTTAACTCAATAATAATGCGAGAGGGTTGGGGTGCATGAAGGGTGTCACGAAAAGAGTGGGCCACTTTTTACACACGAAAAACTCGGAAGACTTGAATTAAATACAGTATAATGGCTGGGACGAGTCGCTATGAAATGGATATCTATTCTTCTCCTCAACTTTATTATTGTTATTAATATTATTATGTAGGCCATGATGCAAGGTACTCGAAAGAATAATACTGAAGTAGCTTATAACCGAGATATAATAGAATATGATGCGGTGTTTTCTCAGTCGGGGTTAGAACTTACGGAAACCTGTCCATTTTCGCTTGTCATTTACTGGATACCTCATCAGAAAGCACCCTATCCGAGATGCACCCCGAAAGCAATACGCCCTGAAAATTTACACTAGCACTCCGTGCACCCTTGCTATCTTGTCCGGAGTTGTTGAAACGGTCGATAGTTTCACGTAATTATGAGTCTATTTTCATGATGTCTTTGTTGATATCAAGGGACAAACCTTGTAGTGTTGTAGATTAGAAATTCACAAGTTTATGGTAAATTTATCTTATTTGTACAATGATAATGAAACAGACCATTCCATTCCAAAGTTTTTATTTGATTTTGGAAATAAAATAAAAAAAGAGGTATTCGTGGATACAAATAGATCATAATCAATTCATTATTTTTTTTTTTTTTGAAATACCTAACGTACCTCACCTAGAACTGTTTCTGATACAATCAGATGATTTTCAATATAATTAACAGAAATACAATAGCAGTTCCCAGTGTTTTTCCGTTATTACAGAATCTATTCTGCTTAGCAAGAATGTAATCGAAGAAAAGTTTCAAGGGCTGAAAATTGATAAATAATCTTGCTGCTTGAAACACTAATCGTAAATTTGAAGCACACTCAACTGCAAATCTCCCAAACAGTGTTTAAACAGGTATCGTGGAAAACCTCGGATAGACCATAGACTAAGATTGATAGACCATAGACTAAGATTGATCACCTATTCATCTCACTTCCTTCTCAAACATCTAACTCTTCTTTGCTGACACTTCTTCAGTTTTCAAAGTGGGGGTTAGTGAGGTAGACCATCAAATATCAGTGGACAGAATAAATTGACAACCTGGAACTGTGGAGAACTTTACTCTTGTAATCTTTTGTTTTTTTTTGTGAGAAAACCACCTATCCATTCCATCACAATAGACTAACCCATTAGGTGTTTGTCTCACTGTATCCAGGCGTATCCAATTCATTCATTATTCAACGATAGTGTGATGAGCGTGGACAGGATCCGAAGAGCTTCTAATCTCTTGCGAACGTATTTTGTGGTGAATGGAAGTATCTGTGGCAGGCTACAGTGTTAGACACGATGGTAATGGATTGTGTGGATTGACTTCATTAATAGCTATCAACGATCAACGATCAACGATAAAGTGAGTATCCATCAATCATGGATATCTGTAATCAACTTGATCTGTTATTATATTTTTTCGATATTTGATGCTCCTGACAATAATTTGTAGGTATGTGTAAATTGGAATTATATCACTTATGAAAACCTCACATTTCTAAATGGTTCTGATCTGTGTATTGTTGACTCATTCTCGCAAATGTAATATTCTTTTTTAATGACTGTTTCTTTTTTGTAGGTAAGTGTATTCACCGCTTCTCCTTGCAACAAGAACAACACAAGAGGATACGTGAGTAGTAATATTTGTGCTAATTTCTATCATTAAGAGCATTGATATGGTGTTTTAGTCAAGAATTGGGTTTATTACATGAGAGTTATCAGAATAATGATTATTTATTCAACAAATTCATTGTTGTTCTACAATGTAGACTACAATGTATTCCTACAACATAATGCTTCTTCCATCATATTCAAATGGACTACCTGCATCCATAATCAACCGTCAATAAAGGAGTTTTTCATTTTGCGATAATAGTTAATAATCTTGAAATTCTTTACTCAATACATAATTTCACTAATAAAAAATTATAGTTTGAGAAACTCTCTTAACCGTTGACTAGCAGACCTAATTCGTTGATGAATATTCAACACCGTATAAATATCGCAAAACAATTTTAATGATAGAATTCCATAGCCGGGTTCAATATATGAGTACTGTACTCAAAATTATTCTCCACAGAAATTTCTCAACACTGAATCAGTTCTTTGTCCACAACAAGGTCTTGACCCTGATTTGTCAAACAACCTATCATTTTTGACGTTTCCTCTCATTTTTCTTTCCCGCTCTTTCTCATCTTATTTCTTCTTCTTCTTCTCTTCCTCCTTCTCCTCTTCCTCCTCCTCATCATCACCTCCTCCTCTTGCTTACTTACTCTTTATTCATTGTTTTTTCTCCTTCTCCTTCACCTTATAGTCATTTTTTCCATATTTTCCACTTTTCCCCCACTTTTCTCAGCAGCATAGTAACCCAGCGTCAGTGTCATCTCAGGGTTGTCAGCCGGAACGAAGAATAATGTCAGAGTAATATTTTTGTGGCAGAAGACAGTAAACGACGGAACTGATGGCGGCTACCACTCTCCGTGCTCATTGGCTGTGAAATATTCTTATAATTTTGTCTTTGTCACCAAATGGAAGCCGAGAGAAGCACCTTGCTGCTGAAGGTTACAGCGTGCGATGTGCAACGGCTGAGCAGGTAACTGTTGATTCTTCGGCAGCAGGTGAGAGGAGAGAGAAAGATACAGGATCAATACACAACTACAAGAGGTACTTGAATTATTACGTTGAGGAATAACAATTTGAATTATGTGGAGAAATAACAGAAATTCAAGAAATACGTGATGAAGAAGGTATACAAGATGTAAAAGAAATACAAAGATGTGAAAGGAATTAACGATTTGCGAAGAATAGAAGATGAAAAAGAAATATGAGATGGAGAGAAATACAAATTTGAATACAATATTATGTGAAAGGAATACAAAGATGTAGAAGAAATACAAAGATTTGGGAGGAATACAAGACAAAGAAGAAATTTTAGATGAAATGCAAATTGGAATACAATATGTGAAAGGATAACAATGATGTAGAAGGAATACAAATATTTGGGAGGAATACAAGATAAAGAAGAAATAATATGAGATGGAGAGGAATACAAAATGGCGAAGTTATACTACATTAATAATAAGGAATATAGTGAATCCAAGAAAGCGAAGGGAAGGAGCTGAAATCAGGAAATGAATATGATGGGGACGCAGAGAAAGTGTTGACTTGAAGGAAAGATATTAGATTGAGAGAAATTTCGATGGATGAGAGTTAAAAGAAGAGCTCGGAATAGAGAAAAAAAGCCCAGATAAGGTTGAAGATGAATGGAGAGAAATAGTGTAAGAGAGTGGTGATTGATAGTATTGGAAGGAAATCAGACAGAATACTGGAAAATAAATTTGAAATGAAACGGAATTCATGCAAACATTCAGAATAACCACATAAAAGAACAAAATATTCAATACATTATCATGAACTATCAAGTATGCTGTATAGTGTATAGCTCGTGTACTCCTTATGGAGTATAAGTTACAACTTATTCACTTCAATATACTATAGTATACAATATACAGTATACTATATACTACAAGTATACGCATCTCATTTAGTACAAGTAGACATTCTTCCAAGCTGCTAAACAGTACACTACTGCTCTACTCCTTTTATGCTACTTTACAACTAATTTACTACAAGTATCCGGCCGACCCGGTCATTTAACTAGAATTAAACAAATATGTTTAGATTAGCAGAGGTAGGTGCACGTCCATTCTACAAATGGGAGACTGATGGCCACTCTCATAACCTGTAAGCAAGAAGCGGTTTCTCAGCGGGACCGGAGCATACTAAATTGCAAGCCTTCAATCTCCCAGCAACAACTGAGCATTACGGTATCCATCTGCCACCACTATTAATCCCACCAACTGTGATTAGTCAGCTTCTCTTCTTTTGAAAATTCCAATTTATAATGTCGGACTCAAAACAATTTCATGTGAATTTCAACTAACGGACCTAGTAGGAAAGTTTGTGAATGGTTATTGTGCCTCGAAGGTGATCGGCTCCCTAAATATATATATATTCTATATACATTATATATTTTATCTCCAATTATAATTGAATTTTTGCTCAGTATTCACGATAGAATTGATTTTTTCTCGATATCAATATATTGAGTTCGTGATTTTTATCAGCCCTAGCTCTTTCTTAGTCTGTGTCTCATTTGTGTTATTTGATGATTTTCTGACAATGAACTCATAAATATAATCGTTGTTTTATCAATCACATCTTTGATTCGTTGAGCTTTTGAACGTCTTACATTGTCTTATCTTGGTGATTATCTTTAAAGTAATCTTGTACTTTGTTTTTTAAATTTCATATCTGATTAATAGTTCAAAATCCTTCATAAATTGAAAACCACAGTCATTCGATATTAAAAAAGTTGATTCTTGCTTAAGGGAAAGGACATTTTGGTCGATATTGTGAAGACAAATATAAAGAGATTTATAATCCACGTTGTGGATACAAATCTCTCGCCACCATGACAGCAAAAGGATCAAACAGACAAGTTTATATTCTTAGATATTTGTTATTGACATGTACTCTTGAGGGGAATACAGATAGAAAGAAGAGGAAGACGAAGAGGAGATGAGAAAGAAACGAAAAAAGCAGAAAGACGTGATGTTGCAAAGTAGACAGAAGACGTCTGGTGGACAGACGGATAGCTATCGTGAGATCCCTTGTCAGTACTCCTTATAAATAAAACTGAAGCTCTCCGTTTAACAAATGCTGACAGTTTTGAGTGAATCTGACTCTAGTCAGGCTCCAATTCGAGTTCTGTCTTTCAGCCAAACGTAACGATAAATTTGTCCTAAGGGACATATATCTTCGAACTGTCCGATCTAGGTCTAAACTGTGCAGTATATTGACCAAAACGCGAACTGCTATATGCTATATTGCCATCTTTCTCGCTTGTTCACTGCTGAACAGTACTACCACAGTTGGTAGTCTCTGTTTCTCAGTCCTCACTCAAAATCGTCCATGTTTTCCAGAATGTTCTATTTACTGTTACTCTTCAATACTCGAAGTTTGTTGATACTATCGAGAATTACCTATCCCAATCAAAATTTCCAACCAATATCATCGATTTCCACAATATTTCAAAGAACTCTTGTAATTTATATGAATTGTATCGATGGTGTAACGATTTTTGGTAGCCTGCCCAACTGATATAATTGTTACAACTTTGGCCGATAGATAGCGCAATCGGCAGTGCCAATCAGACGACCGGTTTTTAGGTTTTAGATTTTAGGTTATGTTGTTAGGAAACATTGTCACCAATACGTAAGTTATTAGAATGATTTAATTTGCAGTTTCTATAAAAAAATGTAGATGGAGGAAAAATGTTGTGTACATCACGAGCGAAAAATACTTTTTCTCCCTCAGGAAAATTGTTGCCCGCGGCTTCGCCTCGGGCTTCAAACTTTTTCCCACAGGGAGAAAAAGTCGTACTTTTCACTCTAGATATATAAATAACTATTTATTTTATTTCAATTTGGGATTCGGAAAATATGAAAGAGGAATTATTATATTTATGACTGAGCCTGCATCGGTTATCAGTTGGTTTTGTGGAGCTGTTTGTTATCGTAAAGTTGGCAGATAGCTGGGTGAAGAGTTTTGTTAGTTGTTCGGCGCCTTAATTCAAACTTATATCCTGATTGAAACTTTTCAATTATTGCAATATTTCCTGCACTATTGATAGTTTTTATATTTTTGGCAGCCTTAATAAAATGTGCCGTAACAAAAGGCAAATTCCTATTATGTGATTAGCGTAATATTCCCATAGGAGTTCCATGTTGAATAATCCCTACTGTTGGATAATGTTGGTGATGCTATCAATTTATTCCATATTATACAATTATCAAACTTGATAAATGGCACAACAAGATTGATACTTAACAATGTTCATACTCAACAAGATTCCTATTCAAAATTTATACAACATTCAAAATTAGTTTATATTATGTTTGTGTTCTATTAGTGTTTTATATTCAATATGAATAAAAATTCCATATTCAAAGTTTTGTTACAGTTTGTATGCTTTGTTTAACAATGCTCAACTATGTTTAACTTTGTTCAACTATGCTTTGGTTTTGATCATGCATTGCTATTGATCCATCTAGAAACATCACAAATATTCCACTTCATTCTGGAATAATATTCTACTGTAGTATCTTGAGTTCTATTAATATATTCTTGAAACGAGGAGACACAATGATCCATGAAGTAGATGCCTTACAGATAATGTGCGACTGATGTAACATGGATGGGCTCTAATTGAACTAAATACGAACATCAATGAATTATTTAGGGGTGCGCCATCAATTGAAACATCTTAGCAATGGAGGAGGATTGATGCAGCGTCGATAAATTACTGGAGAATTGATGGCTGAAAAGTGACGCATAGCTAACATTGTAGTCATCTACTTCTCGTTTTGGCTGCTGCTGCTGCTATATTCCACTCTCTTTTGGGGGGAAACAAATGTTGCTGAAGAGAATGGCAAGAGAGAGAGAGAGAGAGATAGACAGAGTAAGGAGAGGGTGTAAAGAGAGTGTAGAGGGGGGAGGGATTGATGGCAGACAGGCGAGAGCAGATGAATGGCCTGGGCGAGATTGATGTGTCCGAGAAATCCTGTGACGCATAGAAGGAAAAGAAGGTGGAGGATGAGGAAGAAGTGGAGGAGAAAGAGGTGGACGAGGAAAGAAGAGAGGGTGGGAGAAGAAGAATGAAGAGGTGGAGGAGGAAAATGAGAAAAGAAGTAGATGGAGAGTGAAAGAGAAAGAAGCAGGATGTGAAGAGAGAGAAGGAGGAGGAAAAGGAGCAGGATTTCAAGGAGGATGAGGTGGATAAGGATGAGGAATGAGAGGATAGAGAGGGCGGTTGAAAGGAGGAGCTGCTGATGTACAATGGGAGAGAGAATGAACAAAGCACAAAATGGAAGGAAAATAGTGGTAACAGAGAAAAATTATCATTGAGAAGAGAAAAGAAAAGACGTAGTTGAGGAAAAAGAGGATAAATGAAGTAGAAATGGAAGGATGTGGAGGATAAGGAGGATGATTAAAGAGAAAAAGGTGGAAAGGAGAGAAAGATCAGTTTAAGAAGTGGGAAAGAGTTGGAAAATTGGAGATCGAATGAGAAAAATAAGAAATATAGAGAAAATAAGTGAAGGAACTGGTGAAGATGTCAGGGTGGGGGAAGGCGATATAGACACAAAAATGGAAAAGGATTATTTGGAAAAATACGAGTGAGTTGAAGATGCCAAGAAGGGAGTATAAACTGGTCGAAAAGAAAAATAGTGTGTTGGAAAATTAACAGAAAAGAGTTGGAAAATACAAACAGAATTTTGACGAGGAAGAGAAGAAAGGAGAAGTTGGAAAATTGACGAAGGTAATGATAATGGAGTGGAAAGATATTGACAGAAACAGAAATAGGAAGTTAGGAGAATGAATAAGAGGAAGAAGAAGGAGGAAAGAGTAAAAGAAGAGGAAAATATCTTGAGAAGCCTAGAAAGTATATTTGGGTAGAAAGCATGAAGACATGGTGGCTTTGCGGATGGATCTCGGGAAGGGCAGTGCGAGATGGGAGGGAGAGGCGAAATGGCAAGAGTAAGTGAGAAGGTCGAAGAAAGTCCAAAAAGGAAAGAAGAAGAAGAAGATGATGGTAATGGCAGCTATCCATCACAGAGTCTGGTCCTGTATTCAATCAGTCCAAAGCTCATATTATTGTGAGCTGGGTGACTCATGACAGAATCCCTTCCCACTCTATCTCTCTCTTTCTCTCCCACCCTGCTCTTTCTAGATTTACAAACTTGCTTCATCCATCCATCCATCCCAGCATCCATCAAGCTGCACCATCGACATCAACTGTCCCCCCTCCCTTAGCCATGCCGCAATCATTATCATGTACCTTGCGGACATCAGTGTTAACGCGATATTCTTGATGCAGTGGTTTAGCATTTTGTTGATTTGTGTTGAGTGTTTGATGATGGTAGTTGCTTTGGATTGCTTAGTCTTGCAATCCAAGTATTGCTTTGAGTATTGCTTTGGATTTGGGTCCCCTTACTAGTTCCTACTAAAAACCCAACCTCCCAGATCGCCCTGGCGCTATACTGTTCAACTGAACCACAAATTCGTTCTACAGAATTGTCTACTCTGAAAAAATAATCTGAACTTGTTCAAGTATGAATCATTATTAAACTATAGATCTGAATTCACAGTTGATTCAGAGATGTTCAGGAACTTCTCTATTTCAAGATCGTCAAAATTGACATTGTTATTTATGTCATTTGGTTATCAGATAAGCCTTTATTGTCACAATAGCAGTACATTCTATGATGAATCCATTGTAATGAATCACATGCTAGAACATAACATTTACAATAGCCAAAGTTCGAACCCATGTGATGAATTGTTAAAATAACACCAATAAGTTAGAAACCATCTAAATATTTGATAATTCTGTTTTTGAAGCCTCGTTATTGTTAGGCAATGAACTCTCTAATAAACACTCACATGTTCAGCATTGGGCTTGCTTTGATCAACTAATACTACTGTACATCCATCCCTTTCCCTCATTTCAACCGTGAATTTCTATTCCTCATTAACAAAACAGAGTAATCCACCTATCTATAAAATACACGCCTATTTCCTATTTTCATATACGTTTCACTCATATAACCCCACCCTATACATATCAGGGTTCGCATTGTTGATTGAGAATAATTGCTAATATCAAATAAGCCATTCTATCAAATATATATATTTTTGATGTTCGCTATTAATTCACTTTTAATTATAGTTGAATACACACAAAACTGACGTCTATCCTCACTGTTGAGAAATTTGTTATTATTATTTCACATGTTGGTGTTATTGATATTGTAATTACTCGGTAATTAATTTGAAATGATCAACGATAATTCTTGACGGTATTTAGTAATATTTCAGCAGAAATTGATGAGTGTTGAATCCACTAAAGCTCCATATTTTCTTTGTACACGACTAATTATAATTTATTTTAATTTAACAATATTGTTTTTGATTAATAATCTTTTAATAATACTATAAAAGATCTAAGGATAATCTACAATTTATTTGGATCAGCTATGTAGAATATTGATACTCTTTGTGATTTGTCTCTCTTTGAAAGGCTGATAACTAAATTTTTCTTTTCAATTGAAAATTTTGAGAAGATAGTGTTTTTGCCATGTTTGAAAGTCACATGAGCTCAAGGATTGTGCATGAGTGAGAAGAAGGATGATGATACATCCACCTAAAGAGTGAGATAATGAGAGTAGCATGTCTTTTTAAAAATTAATTTGAGTGTTTCGATACCATCGCTACCCTAGAATTAATAGTAGAATCCACATTTCTATATCCAATTATCTTAGTATACTAACATAACTCTATTCTATCATCTTTTGTGATTGACCAATGAATATACCCTCAGAAATAAACTCACAGAAAGACCAGAGAAGATTCCATCTTATTCTCCATTCTGATTGTGTGACAGTCTGAGATACACAATAATAACATGAACGCTGTTTGTGTTCCTTTGTGGGGAACCAAAATATGGACTAGTGCCTGATTCAATCTTGTCCAGAAAAGAGGTTGGAAATGAAAATTTCAACAAAGAGTAATGGACTCGTCTTTTCCCCAACTTCACAAATGCGGGATTCTTATGGCTTGAGGCTGATATCGGAGAATAAACAGATTTGAAAAGCAAGAAGGCAACAATCGTTTACTTCAGGGATCTTACATTTGGAGAGATTGTTTAAAATAATGATACAACAATCGCAATAATGTAACTGAATGTTACGGGGAGTATATAGACAAAATATAATAGGCTATACCTCTCAAATAATATCCATATCGCTTTCTCACAATATCATATACTTTACTATTCCTTAACTTACAATATTCATATTGCTTTATACTGGATCAATTATTTTTCGAGAAAGTAATACATTTTCCTTGATATCTCTTTGTGGCTTCTGACAGTTCGATGAGTTCTTTTTCTTATTAGTTTAGATAACTAGGTAAAAATTGGATAACATAAAAAGTTGCAATTGATCGAATCATTCTTGAATCAAGTTTTCTGTCATAGAATTTGAATGAAGTTCATTGTGGATTATAATTGAATGGACTGTATTTCTACTTCCAGAAAAAAATATTTTCTCGTATAATAGCTCTGTACCAAATAAATATATTATAACACAAGAGTTTTCACTCTTGTCACAGTCACATTTGAAAAATACGAAAATAATTTAACTTTTTCTAGAAAAACTGATAAGATTTGAAAACTTCAACGAATTTGAATTCTGTGTCAGATTAGACTGATGATTATTCTGATATTCAAATTTCAATTTTTGTTTAGTATATTGTACAGATCATAAATTATTATGTCAGTAAACGTATAAAAAATGCAAATAATTCAAAAGAGGAATTATCCTGCAGAAGAGTTTGAGAACGATAGGAACGCCTTTGAGAGACTATCAACAAGGATCAACAGAGCAACCTTGCTAGTTGCTCCAGTAATTGATAACAATAGCGACCACAGTGGATCTGTTGCACGCTGCAACAGGAGCTGCCAGCAGGTCAACTGTGTAAACAAGCTTGTTGCACGCTGTGCTGCATGCACTGTGGCATGCCACTCGCATACAAGTGTCAGAGGATCTGTGAGATTGAGTGAGTGCCTGAATCTCCCTGGACAGCGGTTGAGGAAACTGAGAGGAGTTGGGGTTAAAGTGAGAGGTGAAATGAGAGCCAAAGTGAGAGCTATAATGCTTAAACAATGCAAGTCGCGGTGATCGATGACTTCAGGCAGGAATCCATCTTGCCTCCTGTCATGCCACTCCACCTCCGGATGGACGTTCTCACTCTTTCAACTCTGATTCTTGGACGTTTCGTATGGCACACCTATTCGTATCATCGTTGCACACGAAATTTTCATTCCTTCTCCAATTTCAGCCTAGGTAAATCGCCACAATTCATTGCATGCCCAAGGATTTCCATTTGATTGTAGAGTTCGTTTCAGTCCTGGAGTAGAAAAAAGTCTCCCCTATACTGCACATGAATTTATATATTCCTAATGCCTTATAAAGCGTATTTCCCTAAATATATAATATTATGTTCTTGATTCTCATTCCACTTACTTATACATTCATTTTTACATGAATTTACTCACCATTATCCTTGTATTACTCCTAAAAAAGTGTTTTTCTTGTGATTTAGTATATATTTCATCCCTTTTCAAATGAAAATATCCTATCTTAACCTAATAGTCTCTAATTTATTCTTTACCTTCATTATCTATTTTTCCATTTATCTTAATCGTATTCTTTCTGTTCCTCCTCCCTACGTATTGTTCTTCTTCTTCTCAATTATCTCTTTCGTTTCACCTTTCTCATTACCCCTCATTTCCACAGATCACTCAAGGATCAGTCAATGTCTGAAAATTCTATTTCCTTTTGTCAATCCCGGATGACAAGAAAATCTACTCTTCCTACAGATACCTTGAAAAGTGACCATCTCTGCACTGATTGCAGGCCGCGAAGAATCATTTTTCCGCTTTAGTGCGCAAAGTATTACTTTGCTTACTCCAGATTTGCAGCATGACAACGCAAAATAGTTAGTAGGTTATATGGAGAAACCAGTGCAGAAAAATCAAAATTAAGTTGGTAACACTGACTGTGGTATAGTGAGGTCCATGTTATAATGGCAGTGGAGAAAACTGTCACTTTGCGCACTAGTTGCACAAATAACTATTTTCATTGCATTTCTATTCTTTTCTAATGCACCAGAATCAACTGCAATCGGAAATGTTGGTCTCTCCAGAGATATGAATATATTATAGTTCTATGTGTTCTATGTGCAGTTCTCTTGAGGATAATCTCTATTTACATTAATGGCACGCTTGGATATGATGAATGTTCAATGATTGACCCCAGATCACGTAGGAGCAAACGTCTAGAAACACTGAAGTACAAATTATTATGATTGAAAGTTTGAAAAGTATCCAAAAAATAATGACTGCATAGAGGAATTGTCTTTGTAACTAATGTATGACTTTATTGTCACTCATAATTGAATGTATTAATCGAAGGTCATTTCAACTACAACAACATTAGTCGCAACTCGTAACATTATTCATCAGGATTGAATACAGCATACAAACTTACTTCCAGTTCTAACTCGGACTTTCCCACTTAATCTCTTTTCTTACATCTTCAACGGATATTATCGACTCTCTCCCACAATCTGACATGATTTGCGTTTGTTTCCTTTGTTGTCCTCAATCAGATTCTCTTTGAAGTAGGCAGGATAGAAAAAGAATTTGTTTTTGGTGTTTTCAATCCGTTTTTTATTCTCAGGACGGTTTCATCATTCGCAGGGGTGGCAACGCTTTTAGATGTTGAGTGGGTAAGAAGACGGAAGAGATAAAGAAGAAGGAGATCTGTGAGTTTCGATGCGAATGAGGACGGGTGAGAGAGAGGGGAGTAGAATGAGGAGGAGAGGAGGAGTGAATTTAGTGGATGTGCTGGGCCCCGGTGATGTATGGCAGACAAGTGTCACTCTACGTGATGCATTGCTTGACGGACCAAGTCTGTTTTGTCTTCTGCTTCTCCTCCTCCTCTTCCTACTTCTCCTCCTCGCTCTTCTCTCCTTCTTCTCCTCCTTCTCCTCTTCCGCAAGTCTCCTGGGTGACGCATGCAACTTCTTTTCTGTTTTGTTCCTCTTGATCTGCGCATCTCTCCAACTCTTCTTATTCTTTGAATGTGGTCGCAGTGCCATCCATGGACACACCATCACACTTTCGACAAAGTCACTGTTCGATCCCTTTTTGCAAACAGATCTCCTTTTGGCTCACCACCTCAATCCTTCTATTGCTGTTCTCTTTTTCCCACTCGATACATTTTTCTCCATCTTTTCCTCCCTCAGCTTCCACCTCTTCTTCTTCTTCCTTTTTCTTCTCCAACTACAATTAATTTATCTACCACTTCTCCCTTCAATCTCTCATCATCAGTGTTACATCTTAGTTTGTTGACATTTACGATTCTTTCTTTCTCTCTCTTCTAATTTTCCTGTGTTTCCCATTTTCCATCCCCCACCTTCACTTCTTTCTAGTACATTTCCTTCTGCTCCATATCACCTTATTCTTATTCCTTCTTATTTCCGTCTTATTCTTCTCTTTATGGTCATCATCATTCTATTCTCAACCCTACAAATTATCTAACTCTTGTTACTCTTTCTCTCTATCTCCTCCCACCCTCACAACTTCTTTTAAGATATTTTCTTCTTCTTCTTTCACTTCTTCTCCTTATTACTTCTGCTGCTTCTCTGTTCCCCTCTCTTACTTTCATCCTCCACCTTTCTTCTTCCCTTCAATCCGTTTTTTCTCCAATTATCTCAAATTCTTCTCCATCCTCTCGTTGCACCCTAAAGACCACTGCAGCAGCTAAACTTTTCCCTCTCTCTCCCTCCTCACTGTATTCCTCTTTGTCTGCTTCCCTCTTACTTTCAGTTAGCAGATCCGCTCCTGATTTATAACCGGGGACCTCTCTTCTATTTTCTTCTCTACATTTACTGATCAAATGCTCTTGATTACGGTCGTTTGTGCGTTTGTGTGTGAGTATGTGTGTATGTGTGAGTGCTGGTCTCCAGCCTGCCTCTGCTTGCAAAACATTTCAAAGCCTCATCTCCACTACTGCTAGTTGGTAGCATGCTGGTGGTAGCACTCTGGTGGACTTCCATGTTGATTATTCCTTGAATAAGTTGTTATTGAGTAAGTTCAGGTACTGATACTTTGTTTATTGTCAATAGCGGTTCACTGTCCTATAAAACTGTTGATTCCAGAAAAATTCTAAGTTGTTTTCAATTATTGTAATTAGAGCTTCTGCAGAGGGTTATGACCTCATTAGCGTTGGAGTTGTGCGTGGGTAAACGGTAGAGGATGAGAGTTAAAGATACCCACAGTTTTGTGTAAGGTTTGATATGCCAGAAAGTTATTTTGAACCTTATGACTATGGCTGCTCACATACAGAAAGCAACCGGATTATTACGACGTGATAGAAACTGTAGCTACTCTATTTTCCATGTATTTCGCTAGTCGCGTTGCTATTGCATAGCAATAATGAACAACTCCATTAAATTCTTTATTTTGTCAAAAATCAAGATAAACTACATAGAAAAATATGAAAAAAAGTTCGTATATAGTGGTTTTTATTACAAAATAAAAATTTCCTTTAAACTTAAATTAATCAATTTCTTCCAGGGGGTGTTCCTGAAGGCAGTGTTTTTCTTTGACGTCTCCTCTTTGCACTATTGTATTTTTCTGTGTTTATTATTGATTGTAACGATTCAATGTTGTGAAGCTTGTCTTTTATATGCAACCACTTGAATAAATGAAATTTGATTGATTGATTGATTTCTGTGAAACATTTTAAAAAGTGTTAAGTATATGATATGAATGTTTCCTCACTTTTTCAAATTGTTGAGAATAGAGTTAGTCAGGTTTTGACGAAGTTATGTCTGTTTAATATTCTTACTGAATAATTAATATTAATTATGCTTGCTGAATATGATTGATATTTCATAATAATAGAAATATAATTTAATATTTGGTAGAGAATAATTGGAATAGTTTCAATCACTACCCCCCATTTTTTTATATTTGAGTCTTGAACAATGGTTGTATCTGCATTACCTAATCCAGAGCAAAGCTGAGAAAAAAACTTGATATTAATTTAATTTCCCATTGCACAGTGACCAATCACCAACACAACCCCGTTAATCAACATGACGCCCATCAAATAAAGCCTAGAGATACAATCAGTAGACATAACGCAAATCAGCAATTACAGTTATTCGTTTTATTGACGAATGACTATGATTTCAAAGCAGCCATTCCCGGTAGAAATATCGGCAATAATATTCTAGCAAAAGCAAACGAACACGTCATATCAATGGCTCGACAGGCAGGCGCCGACGAAACTTAAAACAATATTTCAAAATCGAACCGTTTTGCACATCACAAGCACGCAGCAAATTTAATTTGACGAGAGCTTTATAATGCACCACTCGGTAGACACACAGGTTAACAATAAACAAATATACGTATATAGTGGAGGAGGGATCTACACCTGTTTCAAACAAGCGTTACATTTGTCTCTTTTCAATTGTTGGCTGCAAACATAACCGACGTTAATAACTATTTTTGAGTGGGAACAATTCCCAACTACCAACAACCCATCATCACTATTGGAAACGTCGTCATATTTTAGAGGGCCTCGGAAAACGTTTGGGGTTTGTAGTAAATAATAATGTTTCTATTTTGTTTGTTTGTTTGCTGGCGGTGTGGATGTGTTTTTGACGTATGTTGCTGCTCGTGGTTTAACCAACCACTATCATGTCCCCCTCCCTTGATTCCCTATCAAGTCCCATCCCTGATATTCGTCCCGTCGCCCCCTTGAATGCATATCCCTCTCTCACCGGTATTTATACCCCACCCTGTGGAAAGACTCACTAGAAGCGCACCCCGCAATTTGTCGATTGTGTTTAAAAGTGCCGAGTGAAATAGAGGGAGACATTCGGTGCATTGGTACAATAGGAGTGAGAGACAAGGAGGGAATGTGTCATCTCCTATTTTAATGAACCCCGCTCATAATATTTGTGAATGAACAATAGTGCTTCTATTTTGCTGTAGATTTTGTATTTAAAATTATGCTGTAGATGATGCATCTGAGTCATGAATTTCCTCTTCACACAGATTTAAAAAGTGTTATACATTGCCAAAACTACTACTTATTATCAGTCACATTCTTAGTGACAATTACCTTAATTTCAAGTCATTGACTTAACATTATTCCCCTTCTTCCATACAAATCTCAAAATCTCTTGTTAATTTTCCAAATACCATGAGTTTTACCTTCATATATATTTTAGTGTCAGGTCATAGAACTAAAATTCTCCTCCTTTTTAAATTTTGAAACTCATTGCATATTTTTCAAACAACAATTAAATTTTTTCATAAACCCTCAACTACTCGTTTGTGTGTCACGATTCAGTGAGACTAACTACTCGTAAATGTTATGTGTCACGTCTATGAACTCAAAATTTACCTTATTTCTATGAAAATTACGAAGTCCATAGCTAATTTTTGAACTCTCTTACTTCATTTTTAATATATCTTAGTATCAGGTCATTGAACTGAACAATATATTACGTCCTTTCCTACGGAATTAAAAATTGTTTTATAATTTCTTAGACTACTCATAGAGTTCTCCGTCAATTCCCAACCAGTTACCTATCACCTACACAAAGGAAAATCTACTATCCCACAAACTACAACCACTCAAAAAGCTCCAGCTCTAACTCGGCATTCACGTCCAATTCCGATCGACTGCACGTTGAATCGCGAGCGTTTGTTTCAACGTTGCACGTTCACAAACAGTTATTGTCAGAAAGACAACAGCGGCCGGACTATTTTAGCCACCGGATTGAGATGATACGTGCACAAATCAAATTAAAAAGCATTGCCAATTTGTTTGGCCCGAAGCTTTTCGACTTTGGACGAGAGGATAAAATATTTTGATGCCTGTCTTTTCTCATCTCGCAGAATGTTTTGCCAGAGAGCCGCTGATCAACCAAGCGTAATGGTTATCACTCTTTCTCACTCTCATTCTCTCTCTCTCTCTCTTTGCTCCACCACCTGACGCATCAACTAGCGATGTTTTTGATAGCAAAACATAACTAAAAACAATATCAATTGCAGTCCCCGCCAACAAGCAAAGTAAAAGTGCAATAACAAAGATACAAGCAAACTGTAATGAACCTTTTGTGGCAGTCATTGAAGTGCACGTAATTGAACGTTGGTGTGTGCATGTGTGCGTGTGTGCGCTTGTGGTGCAGTGCGTTGTTAAAATGGGTTCAATTTCATGACTCATTAGTTCGAATTAAGCGTTTCGTGTTTGGAGAACAATAAACTCGGTTGCTCTAACATGATCTATCCTTTCTGTGGCGGTTGTTTATGTATGATACGAGTTGACGGGTGGTGGTAGGAAACCTCCCTCTCCAAACCCCTCTATCATCTGATCAACCCTTTCAACAGTGTTCATGCTCCCTCTCTCTTGCTTTCAAACAATTTTTCTGACGTCCTCCTCTCTCTTACCAATTTACGCCCTCTTATACATAGCTCAACAATACAAGTTTATTTTCCACTATTAGATTTTCAAATACATTTTTATTCAATAACTCAATTGAAAATGAGGATGAGTATCAATATGATATTGATTATTTGGTTCCTCACGCGATTCAGATCTAGTAAGAGTCATCATTTACAGATAATAAAATTATTAATTTGTGTATTATGAAATGTAGCCCAAATGATCAGTAATGTTTTCTAATCAAAAAATTCCTTGAATGAAGTCAGTTCAACTTAGTGGATATAAGAACAATATTGATTAACTCAATTTCATTGTCATCAGTATAATTTTTTAAGTAATGCATGCTCGTAAGAGCATGATTGATTGATTGATTGATTGATTGATTGATTGATTGAATTGATTATTTTGAGAAAATAACTCATTAATTATTGCTTCATTACTCTCACCATGAGAGATGTGTGGCAGAAAGGATGTAGAGTCCAAACTCGCCTTTGATAAAGACAATTAATTATTCAATTCAATGCAATTCATGCGATTGATACAATGCCTAAATTTCACTTTGTTAAGTTCATTTATGATTCACTGTGTAGAGGAAATGTATTTAAGAGTTCCAATTTGTTTTATTATTGCTCGAAATTATGTAGACCATACCAATCTTAAAAAAATTAATTGTACAGGAAAAGTCAATCCTGTTTCACTTTTTAGATGTGACATTTTTATGAGGAGATAAAATTTGATTAACTTGTTTAATAAAAATGAGCCAACAGGAAATCCATCCAACCATTCACAGGTATTATGGGTGATAAAAATGAAACGCTTGAATATTAATAAACATTTCGACGACAATAAAATCCAACGTTATTCGGAGAAGTTTATTTATGTTGTCAATTTCAACAGTGAACGTTGAATGACGACTGAAATGACGACATAGGACTAAGAAAAACTGAAGCATGTGCCAAAGTAAGTATTATAATTTGTTTTCAAAAAAATGTTTAATGTGATATTGCTAGTGTCAGTCACGTTATGCCCTTTCTGAATTAAATTCAGAAATTTGATAATTTTATTTTTATGTTTGTTGTCAGTTCTTTTCTTGAGCTGAATCAAAATGTGGAACAATTATTTCAGATTTTCGAACAATGTCAACATATTTAGAAATGTGAATATTACCATTACATGTGTCTCAATCGATTACTGAATAGATCTATCATAATTATAGATCGATACTATCTCGATCTATTGGCTCCATCCGGTGCTATCTGAAATCAAACAGGATAAGAAGTATAGAATATTATTTCTGTTTATATTCTAAGGATATATATATAGATTCTATTTTCTCATGCTGAAAATTGAAGAATTTAATGACGAATGCTCTCATCTTATCGTAGTACGTAGTAGTATGTATATGCATTAATATTAACCTAAAAAAACAACAGGAAACCTATTGAACAAAAACGTAGATGAAAATCGGGGTAAGAAAAAGTTATGAATTGTGTGTGGGATCATTTCTCTCTCATCAATATTGTTATACTTTGTGTGGATAGATAAATATCACAAAATCCAACTGTCACTGAATACAATAATATAATTTATTATTCTATTCATGTAACAAGAAAAGTGAGAAAGAATATTCCATCACTCACTTTACTATCTCCAGCTTGTCTAAAATTTCATCTCTTCACTTATACTAATCTTTCATGGCCGATAAAAAATAATAATAACGTGGAAAGTCCGATCAAATCACAGCTAATCAGAGTGATGTCCAGTCGAGCGTTGTTGAGATATTTTAATCTGATGACATTTTGATATTTCGCTCTCGTAGAGAAAAGGATTTCAAAGGATTCGTAGAGAAGGAAGTTCACCTGTCTTATACATCACTGTCATGCGAGTTGACACATACAATACGTATACGAGGTTGCCGTATATATCTAAGGCTGTTGGTTTTTGGTCTATATTTCACGAGAGGATCGGATGATAACTGCTTCACTACTCTCCACTACAAGACCAGATCAAGGTGTCACTAATATATTATTTATATATTGGTAAAATTTCTATATATTGGCCAATGACAGCCGTCGTTTTAGAACCAGAACCGCTTGATAGACTGTCGGCTACTAATCTTCTAGTTTGAATTTTGGCGCCTAGAAAGGAAGAACTAGGTCCTTGAACCTTGTTTGGTAAGCAAGGTTTTCGAGGGAGAAAATAACGGATGATTGCACATTGTTGATCGGGGTTTGTGAAGGAGAATGTTGCTGGAAAGCTTGATCGGGGTTTGATCTTTGATCAGCGTTGACATTATCACGGTCAACCGCTTGACAACCTTTCGAATTTTAGTTTGATTTTTGATCAACCGTGGATCAAGACCTTAGTGAAATTTAAGTACATTGATATTGTCACGGAATGGTTTTATTTAAGTAGTATTTCTAGCTCCTCTGCCGTTTACAATAATTTTGAGCATTTGAATATTTCGCGCTTACTAGCCTTGTTTTACGTCACAACAATATTCTGTCATATACCGGTTCAGCTGACGGCCATCTCTACAACTAACCTAAACTTTGAGGTTAGTTGAAGAAACGATCATGAGAATAAAAACAAATTAGAAATAATGTAAGTGATACCAAAAACTAATTGTATTATTTATTGAAAGTACCTGAATTCAATTAAATTTAGCCATAATATTGCTCTCCATCCTATAACATTGTCTTCATTGTTACTTAGGCTAGCTTATCAGATATGTGAATTTTTGCCACTTGCGTCATTTATGCTATCTAGTCTACATGCTTGTAGTTCATTACAGTACTGATAAGGACAATTCAAACAAAATTGGTTTTAGGTGATTTCAAGGCTTTGATTCAATATTTCTTATTTTTATGTCAACGTGGTTGGGTGTTTGTGTATTTTCCTCCCGCCAAGTAACAGTCAGTCGAGCTGTCGAATTAATTTGAAATTTATAATCTCTAAAAATTATAATATCATATTAAAAACATTGCTCATTCCTCTTCCTTCTTGCATGTACAATTTTACTGCCTATTTTTATGTTTCGTGGCTACAATACTATGTTATACATTGCTGAACTTGGCATTATTTGGTTATTTAGCCCATTATCAATTTATTATTTAGGCTGTGGAAATTCTTCTTCCTGAAGAAGAACTTCCTCACAAGACAGAACAGAAGACTTGCTACTGATAATCTCGAGAAGAAAGGAGACCTGCAGCCAATTCTCCCTACTAAATTAAATGTAATGTATGTAGCACAATGTAAAGTTCCTAATTATTATTATTATTTGATTCCTAAACTAAAGTTCCTATTGTTTTGAACGTTCTACTGAGAGTGTATTGCCTACAATTCCATATTAAGATGTTCACCAGCAGCCTCACAGGACGTGAATAATATATTATTAAGTCCTGATCAGGCACAAGTGCCATAATAGTTCGCGAAAAGGCATAAATCGATAGTGCATTGTCAAATATCTCGACGATTCATCACAACCCTATTTAAAATTGTAAAGATCGTTCAAAAATCATCACATGAACTCAAATACTTTTCATGCAGAAATAATATTGTTAATGGTATTAATAAGAAAGACTTTATTTCATTATTCCAAATAAATGATGAATAATATTATAAATTTGATTCTGTTTGTTTGCATCATCTTTTCAAGTGTTAATTTATTGATAAAATTCCAATTATTGTTTAAAATCAGTCGTTCTAAATTTCAATTCCTTGCTTGGAACTGTTATATTATAAGTTATCTTTCAGGTTCTTCAGCTTGCAAATCAAGCTTAATTTATTATAATATAAATCACATACAGAAGAACCTGACCTTCCCTATCACCCTCATAGATCACATAAAATTCTGGGTTTCTGTGAGCGAAGGTGGATGTGCTTTTCCTGTTGTGATCCTCTCAAGCCGACAAAAGCTTAAATATTCCGGAGCAAAAAAGGGACGGATCATGACAATATGAATCAATAATAATTGTGCATTATGATTTGAAGTTTTTTCGAAGTTTGATGACGTGAGTTACCGTATATGAGTTATAATGAATGGGTTATAAGTAGAGTGCATGCCAATTATTTCTTCGTAATTGATCAACTATACATACAGTAATTTTTTTTTTAATTGAATTGAATTTATTTCGCCAAAAAAGCACATTACATCATTAAAATAAAATGAAACAAAATGGAAATTTAACTATACAAAATTATAAATTATACTAAATACTTAGGTACAATAGATTAAGTAAATAACTTAATAAATAAACTTGACATAGTACAGTAGTAGAAGTAAAATGAAATTTTCATTTAACTTCATTATAGAAGCTATTTTTTCCTTTTTGGCACTGCCAACATAAGTAACACTTGTGTGTTGGCAGTGAGTTGTAGTTCATTCACACTATTTGCTATGCAGTGACAATGATTTCGAAATACGAAAGTACATAAAAGGAGATGTAAAAATAAAAAGAAAAGAAAAGAGAAAATATGAATCAGTAATGAATCAATATCTGATATTCTGTAAAGTATTACATTGGTAACTTATCCACTGAACCACTGTACAATTAGGTTACTGCCTGCTCCACTGAACAGTGTACATTATTTTTTAATGGAATGTAAAAGATCTAAGCTGAGTATTCTCCAGGTTTGAATAGTTTGTAGCATATTGTAATATAGTTCTACTGCACAATATTGAATATTTCAAATAGATTTTAATATATTAAGTATTGCCTTGAATACAAATATCACGATTGAATAATGATTATAAGATAAGAAACGTAGTTCTATTGAATGTTACCTTCTTTATCCAAGTACTGAATTTCAACAACGACTCAACCTCTTATGTGCTTCTCCATTTGACAGATTGGAATATCGAGTGGGAGGTTGGGGGTGATATCTTAGGGATTTATTAGATGACGACGAGAGATTTCCAGGCTGAATTGTGTGTGTCGGTGGTGGGGAGGGGGGTAGGAGTTTAGGAAAGACGTGAGACAGTTCTTGAAATGTCCGAGAAAGAGACATATACTTCAAGTTCAGCAGAGACGTCCAGCAGTATGTCATTACTGTGTATGGCTTGGTCCGGGTGACAGGCAGGGATGATGTGTCAGTGAGGGGCAAGAGGGGGGTAAGTTTGGGGAAATTCTCCTCTCGGAGTCTGTAGATGTCACCGTTTTATTGGAACTGTCCGGCCCGTTGATAAGACGTCAACCCTCCATGCACCTCCATTGATGTCCTTCTGACAGCTTATTCCCGCTTCTTCTCTCTCTCTCACAGTTTTCTTTGGGGGAAAACCTCCAGGAAAAGCTCTCCACCGTTCCCGAAAATAACGCTGAGCCACTGTCCAAGAACCCGGGACTTCTCCTTCTTCTTCTTCTTGACCAACGTTCTCTTTACCTTCCCCTTCTTATCACTCCTACCTACCCTCTTTGAATCATCACCCCCTCCTCCACACGCACACACCAATACACAACCCGTCGATTTTCGGACGCATCCCTCCAACATCACAATCTTCTTACTTTTTCGTTGGTTTTCTTTTCGCTTGCAACTTGTCTATCTGTCTGTCCGTCTTTCTCTAGTCTGTCGCAGCTGTCTGTCAGTCCATCTTGCAGCTTCTTTCCAACCCTGTCACTGAGCAGGGCAAGAAGGGGAAAGGGGATCTCCAGCTTTCCTAAACAGAAGAACAACTTGCTCACACATACACACACCAAACAATAATCAACTCTTTCTATATGTTGCCATAGATATCATTTGTGATTCTCTTCTCTTCCTCTCTTCCAATATTCATCATTAGCTTCGTCTCATTCTCGCCTACTTCATATTCTACTTCCGTTTTCTACCCTTCTTTTCTCTACCTTCTCCACTTCTCTCCTCCTTTTTCTAATATTCATTATCCTTCTTATTCTATTCTTTCTTACTTCTCTTTATTCTACTCTCCCCACTCCGTTTCTTTTCTTAAAATTATCTTCTCCTTCTCATTATCTTCAACTCCCCTCTCCCCTCTCCACCACAATTATGTCACTCTCTTTTCTCCTCCAAATCATTATAATTCTTCTCCTTCTGTTTCTTTTCATTTCACTCTTTCTTTATCTCTTCTCCTTCTCCTTCTTCTTCTTCTTCTCCTCCTCCTTCTTCTTCTTCCCCTTCTTCTTCTTCTTCTTCTTCTTCTTCTTCTTCTTCTTCTTCTTCTTCTTCTTCTTCTTCTCCTTTTTCTTCTTCTCCCACTCTTTTGTTCAGCTGTACTATATCATATCACATTCACTCGTCAACTGTAGCTGACAACATAATCTTGAAAGAATAACAATCGTATTATTTTTTTCAGCTGTAGCTTCTCTCTTTGGCGACAGATATTGTTCGTGGAGCTTTTGTTTGTCGGTCTGATGACATGAGATGCCAAAGACACATCATGTCACGTGATATGTCCTTTTGTGTCTGCCAATGGGGGATGTTGGAAATTTACGGAAATTGGGGGAAAAGGAGAAAGTAACTCTGAATTGTTTCCATTTGTACATTTCTAATGATGAATGCTAGTGAAGAAATATATCCATCAATTTTGGGAATATTTATCTGTAAAAATATGAGTTTTCAACTATTGGATTGATTGCTACTCTCAAAATCTTATATCCGCTCTTGAGTTAGCGGAGTGAGCTTCTTATGCTCTTACAGAAATAATCCAAACGAAATTATTTAAATTCAAGCCAAACATTGGACTTAACGCATTTAGGTATTTGAATCAACGATCCATATACTATGTCGCTCAGATGAAGGGTGGTTGTAATTGAAGCTTTATTATTCAGTTATTATAAGCTGATACTATATCTAGTAACTTCTAGAATTTTGACAATTTCATTTCTACAATCTTAGTTTATTCTAAGGCGTAAAATATAACAGACATGTACTAAATTCACTGATCTTCGAGCATAGACCTCAGAATGCTCCAGAAAAGAATACCTCTCAATCTTGTGCTTTAGATCAAAAAATCGAACCACAATCAACCTCCAAGACAGCTTAAAATTAAAAGTAGAAACATCAAATTAAAAAATGAACTAAGCAGGAAACCGACTGGAGGATTTGACATAATATCCGGTTACACGCGGTAATCCTGCCTCTGCAAATCCTGCGACATCTAGCGACTGAATAAACAAACAAAAATGAAATTCAAATTCACACATGATTTGATATTGATTTCGGCGCGGCTATAAAGGAGATGAAGGATTGGAGTGTGTGTGTAGGTAAGAAGGACGGTTTTGAGCGGCTTAGAAATGAAGTGAGTGTGTGTGTGATTAGGGGTTTGGTTGGTGTTGGTGGTTGATGGGAGGGGGGTGAAGAAGGGGACATGCCACACTTTTTTCAAATTTGATCTGCTGTCATTTACATTTCACGGAGTAGTGACATGGGTCTGAAAGACCGGCTGAGATGATGCTGTCTCTATGGTCCATAGGTCTGACTCCTCCTCATCCTCCTTACTCCTCAACCCGAATCGTTTCAACAAAGAGACGCCGCCTCTCCCTTTTATCTTTTATTATTTATTCCTTTCTTTCACTCATTATTTTTATTTCTATTATCCTGGTGTGTGCTGTCCGCTCTTATCAATCCATCCATTCTGATACTGTCCGCCCGATGTGGATGTAGCTTTTCAGAGTTGTCAGCTTGTCTGGTTGGCTCTGCTCTTTCCAATACGATATTATTTCATTATGAGTAGCGTGCCACCAGATAGATAGATAGATACATGCCTCTCAACTTACCAGTCTATCTGGTTGACGGCTTATTGAAAAAAAACAAAGTACTCCAGATTATAGCTATGTTGGTTTTTAAAAATCCTTTTTGGTGACACCATGGAAATATTCTATTCATAACTATATTCTTTTCCTCATTCTGCTAGTAATAAAACACTTTTGTTAATCATTCTTAAAACTAAAAAATGTACTAAGTAGGAAACCGACTAAAGGATTTCACATATTATATTACTATATTACTATTTGTTCAGTAAATATTCCTTTCTTCCTACCTGTTCTCTTGATTGATGCCACTGAAGTATAATTTATTTTCAATTCGTCAGTAGGTCACTGCAACTGTATATTGGTAGTCATTATTCCTCCACCAATTCCATCCAATTGGGTGTCAAAATTGAAATCAAGATTAGTCTTATTAATTATTTGTTACTAAATTTGATATGTCAATTCTATTCTATACTGAACACTCCTCTATATTTCTTCAGTTGAATATTGTCATAAATCGTAGGTATTAAAAAATTTGAATAAAATTACTCAGTAATATGTTACAGCAATATATTATTGTTATTCTCCCATACATAATTATTTACGTGTTATATTCTTTATTCAAACTTTCAAACTTTTTTCAAATTGTTTCCATATTACACATATATGACAGTTACTACAAATTGAAGCAATCATTATACAATAACACCTTATCGTAACACATGTCGTAAGAATCTATTTAGATTTCCATATATAATTACGTGACTATATAGTATTACATAATAATATTTTATTTGTTTCTTCTTTTATTGAGGGAATATACCATGATGTATGAGGAAAGAGAAAAAATAATCTTATTGTTTATCTGATTATTATTTTTTATTTGAGAAAAGATCGCTTGAATTTGATTCAATCTCTTTCACCTGGGCTAGACTCTTCACTAGGTACTTGATATAATATAAAAAATACGTTACAGATTATAAATATTGATTGATCATCATCTACACTGTAGGCTACTTCTAATCCTATAGAGATCACAAAGAATTACACATCAGCAATCACTTTCAATTAATACGTGGAACACTCCCATTACAGAGCCTCCCTGAATGATAGCTGCAACAAATAACGAGCCAACAATGCATGTCAAATTTTAGCGGAAATTTTAGGCGTAGACTCAATCGCACGGAAAAATAACAGTGGCAGCGAATGCAATGATCATGAGTGAAGTGAAATGTTGGAAGCGAATTTTGCGAGAGAAGGATTCACCAATGCAGGATGCCATTGATGGATGGAGCTCGCTAAGAGATGCACATCGATTGGGCATTTTTTTGTGAAAATTGTGGGCGGTATGGTAGGATGGATTGTGTGTGTATGTGTGTGTTTGTGGTAGGGCAAATGTACTGTGGCTGGATTCACTCTCAAATGTCAGCATTGGTTGCTGCTGTCCATCCATCCGTCGATCTCACGTGTTATCAAATTATATTTGGCTCATTGGGTGTTTGATTAATTGTGCCCACTGATAACAACAAAGCTGGATGAACGCTTTCAATTTAGCTCGTGATGTTTTATTGTTTTTTTCACTCCCCTTACCCACCACCATTACCCTCCCTCCCTTTCCACCGTTTTATTCCTATCCGATGATAGCAACATTTCTGCTAGAAACCAATCTCACTCCGCTTGCAAAAAGGCCAGTTAATTGTGACCGGCTGACAGGAGAACAATGACGACCAATTCGTCATTCTGACACCTGTCATGACGTCATAGACGTGATCGCGAGAGCTTCAGTTATCAGCCACTGAATGGCGCTGTAGCTGCTCAAATAGTGGCACTTGGCGCCAATAAATCTTTTTGGCGCGCTTTTCAACATGTCAAATGAATGATGCCATACATCTCCATCAATGAACGGTGATTTCAACAATACCAAAAGTCAAAATTGAATAGCTCTGATAATATGTAAGTGGGAAGTTGTGTTCTATTTTCAACTACTATTATTCAACATAATCCACACATTATTTGTGGTTCTTGGCCAAAGTAATTAAACAATATTGTCAAAAATAGTAATTCAATTGACAATATGAACTGAATTATTTCATCTCTACTAATTGTTCTAATCTTACATTATTTTTAGTGGTATTGGAATAATATTGACAGAGAATTGGATAATAATTCCACCCAATGACCCAATTGTGATGTTGATTTTATTGGAAGCCTTGTGATTTTGATCAATCTACAAATCTCGTAGAATAATGCATTCTTTATTAGAACTTCAAATTAATCAACAATTGAAATTTCAACAATTATAAACACTCTCATGACTGCTTGAATACTTTCCATACATTCAATTCATTTGACTTTTAATAAATGCATACGAAATAGAAACATGCAGATTTTTCTATCCATGAACGAAATTGTGCTAATTTGATCAATCCACATCTCTTATTCATGAGAGCAGCATATACATAATATATTGTCGGGATTGTAACAGTTATGATAGTTTATCCAGCAAATACATAAATAAACAAGTGATTGCCCCTACTGTCTCATAAGTTCTCTTGTGAGCAAAGGGGAAATGCCGATACATATTGGTGGCAATGTCAGGCACAGCCAGGTGCTAAATTATTTTGCAGCATAACCCTCAAATGACATATTGATGGGTAGCAGTTAAATCAATCAGGCTGCCTTGAAATATAAGTTGCATGCAGTGAACATGGGATTTGCAACCTGAAGGGTTTATGGTCATATCTATCATATCTATAGATGTGCTTCTAATAGACAGTGCCGGTTACAGAGAGATACTACACCATGTCACAGTCTACTTGGGTCGGGAGGGGAAGGAAGCTTGGTCCTCCAGTTCTACACTCTCTACCATACCGCCCACCTTTCTTCTCCCACTCTCTTCCTCCTCACTCCTACCCTCTTCTCCACCCAGAGAGTGCTTCTCCGTTGTCCATCCATTTGTCGTTTTACGGAGGTCTACTACTACACTAATAGACTAATGGATTACGTCAGCATGCTTGTGTCTAATTGAGCGGTGGGGTACAAGTGTAGCCCCCTCACCCCCAGCCCACCCCCACCAACTCCCACAACCCTTCCAATGCCACCGAAACCAGAAGCATCACGTTAGGCGTAAATTGAAACTGATTTACGTGACACGTTAATGTGGCATGCTCACAATTGATAGGCAGGTACTGTTTACCGAGGAGTGACACCCAAAAGGTTTTATTTCAGACAAGTGGTTTGTTGCTATCCCAGTAGACTGTTCTACGTTTTATTCCCATTCCAGCTTTTTTTCAAAATAGTGAACTGGGATGTTGATATTTGCTTGTTGTTCACTCATAGAATTTACTACTCATTAGCCTTTTCACTACTCTTTTTGCATTAACATGTCCTCATAGTATGCCTTTACTGATTTAATTTGAGGTATTCGTATTCTGAAAAAATATTCGAATTTCATCTAGATAAATACTTTTCCCATAATTTGTTGAGAAAACTTCAAAATAGTTGTGTTTGAATTACATTTGATTATAATTATTGTGAATAATAATTTTCAAATCTCTGCGGAATGTCGTTATGATGATGTTCACATCCCTCTAATGAGTATGAAAGGATTAAAATAGATCTAGGTTGTTTGGCAATTGGAGAATTCAAATCATTATTTGAATATGGTTATTCTGCTCTTCCAAAATTCATCAGTTTGTATTCGTCTTATGATATGACCCAATTACAAATAATTTGCGATTACATTTCCATTAAAACGTATCCACCAGAGTCATGTATGGACAGCCTACACAATATTTACACAAACTGGTTGCATGAGACCCCGTTAAAAATGATCTCACGTTATCTATGATCTCAAATAGCTCCGTCTTTCACAGAATGACTTCATAACTCTTTCAGCCTCGCATTAAGCGCAATACATCAAGATGTTATTTTGTGCATTATGATCAGAATTCGATCATAATTTAGGCAAAGATGGCAAGACAAGTCTCCCATGATGATGATGATGATGATGATGATGATGATGATGATAGTGATGTTGATGACAAGGATACTCTAAAGATGATTCTAACCTGTAAGGTCACTGCTGGCCACTCCTTTTTCCTGTAGTCACAATTTACAACTCCCATTACTATGATAATAAATATGTTGGGCGTAATAATAATTCCAGTCGTAGTTGATAAGCAAAATAGACAGTGCAGGTAATATTTTCAAGCCCAGCTAGTTGCTTGCGCTAATCTAACATCAATCTCCCACATATTTAGCACAAGACCTAAACCAATAAATACTGGTAATTTTGTTTTATGACTGAACACGTCTAGTTATGATAGACCTAGTTTGGTCACTCAACTCGATAATATGCTGCTAGATGAATATCAAGTACAATTTTGAAGAGTATAAACTATGTTGCATTCGCCCTATTTGATTAATTTCGCTCGCCTCACTCCACTAATGGAGTGTAATGATCAGATAGGTGATTGCTGTTAACTGCTCCATTATGACATAGAATTCTCGATCCAATTCAGAATTAACCTGATGCAATTTTGCATAAAATTGGAAGGGTTAATTTCCAATATGGTATGATAACTGAGCAACATTAGCCTATTCAATATTAAAATTTGACTCTCAACAACATCACTTCCAACAAAACTAAATCAGTCGTTAAAGTTAGTTCAGTACTTTATTTTTGCATAGAGCTTCTTATATTGCACTCATTATAAATTTCATTTCGGGAAGAGCATTGAAAATAGCTTAACAATTCAATTAGAAGTGAGAAGTGAAACAGTATTAGTACATTATGTACATTATTCGTAAAATGAGTTTCATTGTTAGATTCAAGATTATGGCTCTTGACAGAATAAAATATCTTCTTCGGATATTTCAACAGTTGGTAACGGTCAATGAATTATAGAATATAAATGGTTGAAAAATATAGATGATTAACCACACAATGAGTTGAAACAATAAAATCCTCATCCGAAAATGTTGATTGAAATTGAGAAAGCTCAAAACTTGTCATGAATTTTCAAAATTATGAAATTTATATTAACAATAAGATAATAATATCAATCAAAGTAGAATAAACTACAATATTCAACAAGAATTTAATTCTATGTGCAGAGAAATAATCTGATTTCGTGATTGAATCAGTTTATTATTGTGTAAATAGTTCATAAACAGTATTAAATAAGTAGATGAATCATCTCCTAGTTCCATTTGAACTGAACAGAACTGCGCTGAGAAACAGTGAAAAAATGGACGTGGAAACGAGGGTTACAGTAAGATTGAATAGACACATCAAGTTGAAGAAATAGAGTGACGAGCATAGAGCTGCAGCTCTGACAAGAGAAATGTCTGGAGAGGCAGCTCGCGGTTTGCGGGGGGTCGGGGCGCTGGCATTATATGCTGCCTCAAGGGGTTTTGGGGGCGGTGGTGGTGGTGGTGAAGAAAGGAGGCGAAAGGAAAGAGTAGGAAGAGATGAAGGAGAAGAGGGTTAGATTGTCCGGTGACACTTAGTTGCCATGGCGAGTGGGATCGCGCGCGTGCGGGCAGCTATCCATCAATATCAATCAGAATACAGGCTAGAGACACCCCCCTCTCTCACCCTTGGACCCCTGGACCCTTTTTCACCCCCTTCAGACACCCCGGTCATCGTCTCACCAGTATTATTGATCCGACAAGAACGACACTTGACGGACGGGCGACTGACGGAAAGGAGAAGGAGAAAAGGAAGGAGATGGAATGAGGAAAGGAATGAGATGAGGTGAGAAAGAGTGTGTGAGAGAAAGGTCCATGCTTATTGCAGCCATGCGGAAGCTTGCAGGGTTGAACTTTCTTCATACATATTCCATTCAGTGGACTGGGTGTCCGTGTTTCTAGGTCTCACCACTTCATTATGAAAAACAATTTGTCATGATGGGATTGGGTAGTTTTATTCGCATCAAGTTGTAGTATTTATACAGTTTGATTGATGGATTGAACATTTTGCATTTATGCTTGATTACATAATCAATTATTGTGGGATCAATAATATACCATATGTATTGAATAATATGGAATTGTAATTGAACATTTTGTATTGTAATGAGGATTGAAGATTCTTGAATTGAAAGTTCAGTACTAAATCACTGTATATATTGATAAAATAATAATAATATCGAGTGACCTGGCTGGCTCAGGTCTATATATTGATGTGTGACTGAAGATATTGATAAACTGGAATTGTGTATTGGAAACCAATTGGGTATTGCTTTCATATGAAATTTGAGATTGAATATTGTTCATTGTTGTCAGATTTGAGATTGAATGTTACAGAGTTTATATATATTGATGTGGAGGATTTTTAGATTTATATTTCAATTGTTAGAGTAGGATCAATAGATCTTACACATGATGTAGTGTGAATGTGATATGGATCTCTGTGTAACTAAAATTATTTGAATTTCTTGTCGATTAGGTATTGATTTTTCAAATTTGATTCACGTATCATAGTAACAAAATTGAAATTCAGAAAAAATACTGAGAAACATTACACGGACTGAGTGAAGATTTGATAAATAAAAATGAATAACATTATTAGGAGGAAAAATGAATGATGGAAACCGTATATGATTTATAAGTATTACAATTTACAAGTAAGGTTGGAGTTTTACTGTATATGAAAAAGAAATGCTTATATCTTTGCTACTACTTGTAATTCTTTATTGGCACATTTCTATTCTCCTCGATACTTTCTAAAATCACTTGAACTAGGAGGCTCAAACAAATCTTGCCCTAATATTATTATTCAAACGATTTTTTTAACTAAGTTGGCAACTGAACAAACATTTGAATTCAACTCAAACTTGATGTAGGATAAAAAATAACAGTTTCATTCACTCTATTATGCGCATTTCACCATTGTTATTATTCCACACTTCATTGTTGTTCACTACAACAGTCTTCAAACTACTCAACTAATCAACCATTCAAAGCTGAACATCTTAAAAATCCACAAGTGGTTCATTGAAATTTGAAAACCACCTGTCTGATTCACAGAGAATAACACCTCAGACAGTTTTAAAAGTTTTGTTCCACAATAAATTGCTCACAATGAATGTTTGTACAGATTTGAAAAAAATCTCTATTCGATTATAGTATATGATATGATGAACAATAATCTTGCCAGCTTATCTAGTCATTGTCACTTAGTAAGCTCTATTGTCAGAAATTTAACATGTTTTGCATTGTTACTCCTATTTATGTTCATTCTTTATCCAACTGTGTAATCATTTCAACCATTAATATTTTTCTAACAGTATCTTCGTATGTATTTTCTCCTAACCGGGCTATTTCTATTCAACTGCTAGTTTAAATTTCCAATATGGGTTATAAATCTATTATTTAATTTATTCTAGTCTAATTTTTATATAAGAAATGTTAAAATGTTTTATGAGTTTATTATTTTCATTCTGGATCACGATCACGATGAGTCACAATTATTTTATGATATATCAAATATCTATCTAATATATTTTGGATCGATTTACAAAAAAAATGTGGGCACCAGAACTTGAAATATAATTAATAATGGAATTGAAGAGTTATAGAATGTTTTAACAATTTTCTCTTTTTTTCAGGTAAGTTCTGGCAGTATTCATACATTAACTGGAAGATCAACTCAACTTCCTCATTGTGAGTTAAAAATAATATATAATATTGATAATTCATTGGATGAACAATATAATGTCCAAATTGTTATTATTAATAATTTAGTAATCGTTTAACCAGTATATTTTTTCATGCATTAGAAAATATTCATCATTACTTGTCGGCTTATAAGACAAAACTGGAATCTATCTGAAGAAGATCATCATTCAAAAGAAATCCATAATTCATAACACAAAACACATTATTATTAGTTGGACTGTTTCAATTTCAATGTGTTCTATTTTAAACCAAGACAATTAATCGATATAAGGCATATTTGTCAATCATTATTTATTGAATTAGAACTACGTTCATTACCCATAAATTAACGCTTTGTACTCCATTTCAAATACGAAATTAACTCATTTGATTCTCAAACCTGCCCACTATTATACCCACTAGATTCAATTGAATAATATTATTGATTGATGCTCAAACTATAACTTGTGACATCTGAATGTAAATGATGGATTCAAAAATTCTGTGCTTGATAATTATTGGTTATAAATATCCAGTTGAATGTGATTTCGATATGTTTATGTAACATGATTTATAATAATGCACACCAAGTATCAAATGATTAACATTGAACACTTGTTTTAAATAGTTGCATCATTTTGAAAATAAAACAAACAATTTCACTATTTTGACAGTAATTATCACGATGTATGATTGATTCTCTTGATTTAATTGACTGTGGAAAGACTGGAAGATTTTATCAATTCCATTCATTCATGCATGCACATACCAATCAGTGATATTATACATCGATATCAATTTTGTAATGGGATGAGCGAGATATCATTGAAATTTACAGTTAATCATACTTAAACTACAATATTTCTTACGGAATATTATTATCATTTAATCACTGTTCATTTTGTTTGATGGAATGGTTCCATTTTGTTGATTGTCAAATCAGCCGATTGGAAGTTGTAATAACAACCATCAGCCATTCTCTGATGAAAGAATAATGACAAAACACAGATTTGACTTCTGATTTCCATTCAACAATCCACCTCCTCCAGTCAAAAACTTCTTACCCATCACCTCCTCCTCTTTCCCTCTTCCTCCTTCTTCATCCTCCAAAATTTTCACAGCGAACGACAGGCGTAATAGAAGACGGTAACAGTTCTTTTTTCATGTCAAAGGGGAAAGAATAAGAGCGGAACAACCCAAATCAGAAGGAATCATCGGGCTTTTGACATTTTTCATCAGCCGAAAGACTCATAATCTATCCAACGGCAGATGATGTGTTGTAATAGTTCATCTATTCCGTTTTCATCTTACTGCTGTCCCCCTCCTACCCTTGCCATCCTTTTAACTCCCTTCTTCATCAAGCCCCTTTCCGTTTGGTGGTCTTCTGCTGGTGATGAATAAGTTATTTTTCACCCTCCTACTCACTCCTTCCCACCTTCTCCTCGTCCTTTTTCTTGCGCCGTCAGATTTCTGCTCTCCAATATTTCTCCAATGATTTCTGCCACCAGCGTCCATCATAATCATCCACCAATCATCGGTAGAACCACCCTTTCCATTTTATCCTAATCACTGCTGCTAGAAGGAAAAACGGTTACTTGCTATTATCGCGCAATTCAACTTATTCTGTGCGTTCTGCACGATAATCTATGCATATTCAGGAAATTCAGCTCTGCCTATTTTTGTCGATGATGTTTATAACCGACTTTGGCTATTAGACTAATATAGTTAGTTATTCATCTCATTACATTCTGCTAATATTACACTTATTATAACACTCATATTCTATAGGTAAGATCTTGAAGTTCCTCAGTTTCAATTCTTTTTAGAGAATTGGAAAATTGGGAAATTAGTGATTGTTGTCACACGACCAATAATTTTTAGTAAACTGTAGTATATTGCAGCTCCTCTAGCTGAGTCCACTTGAGATTCACATAGCAACCAAATGATAGTCGATAGATGTGATGGTGTAGCAACCAAAACTATAGTTTATGTACTTTTCAATTAATTTTCTGTACTTTTGTGGCTTTGATAATTTAATGTCATTCCATTTAACCTTCTAGTTGTCCCTAGTCCTCTTCTTCAGTCTCCCGTATTCTTTTCTCTCCAATTCCCTTCTGTAGCTGCCGTTTTCCGCCGCCGTATCTCTCCTAGACAATCTCTTCTGCCGACGAGTCGCGCTGCTAAAGAGCGATTTGTATTCGCCAGACAGCGTCCGACACACAAGTACTGACCGATAAAAGCGAGTATTTCTCTTCAGGCAGCGATGGATACGAATGGGGGTGCCACTACCCCTGAACGTGAACTGGCGGGAGGGAGGCTAAAATTGGATGCGAATTGCCGCCGGAGCTCCACGGCATTATCCGGAAGTCGGCATTATCCGAAAAAACAGAGCATCCGAATGGTGTGATTACTATTCGTGGAACCTGGTGGCTGGCTCTAGTTTACGAGCACAATTACAAACAAATGGCCAAATGGCAAATGGAAGCTCACCGTCTCAGAATACTGTTTGTTCTTATTGGCTCAGTCATTGGTATTCGTCCAGCGTTCTGTCTTATTCGGATAATTGTGTCATTACTGATTTCTTCCCTGTGTTTATTCCTTATCGGAAGTGATATCGGGTGGGTTGGTCATGAAGAAGTTGTGTTCGGAAATTCGTTTTGATGAGGATTTTTCTATGCGTCTCAATGATGCGCAATAAATACCTTGGGTGCATCTTAATGTGTGAGTATATTGTAGGAAGCATAATGGAAAATATAAAGATGAGGTACAGATATGTTATAAGATGTTAACGAGAGCCTCTCTAATTCTTCTACTTGCTTATAATGTTCAAATTCAAATTTATTTTCATTTTCATACAACATACTCGATACAGTATAATAAGAATGAACTATTCTAATACACAGGAACCATTTAATGAAAATGAAAATTACCACCAGCAAAAGTAAAAGTATTGATCGCTGGTGGGAAGCAATGAGAACCGAAAGTATCTTATACATACATTTATCTATGATGTTGCAAAGCTGAGCAAAATCTCGAAATATTCGAACCCAATACATCAACCAGCTCTCTCGATTATATTAATCACCTTATCAAATCTTCTTCCCGTTTACGGAACTGTTCGCTTTTAAAATTATTCTCTCAAAAATTGGTTGAAAAACGCGTTCTCTCTCCACTTTTTATTAAATAGCAAAATGAAACAAGTGTGAGATCTTTTGTCACTCTTTCATATTATAGTCTCCGAAAATGTTTAGCCTCATCTTACTTACAAGTCCTCTTATACTCATGGCACTTTCTCTCATTGTACTTCTAATCATTCCAGTCATTCACTTCTTGCTCTAGATCATCATTCCATTTCATTTCATTCATTCATAGACAATAAATACAATGCAGGCATAAACAACTGGCATTCGCCCAAAACTGCTTTAAATCTTAATTCGGAATACACAGTCTAGCTAGAGGTTATGTAAATGATAACTCAATTCACACACTATTTTCAGTTCAAAAAATGTATGTACCACAATAATTTTGAATTTATCGAATTAATTAATATTAAAATCCATTACAAATCCAAACAAAAATCTTCCTTCACAATCACAAAAAATATTAAACTTAAATCCACTTGAATCATTTCATCTCACATTCCTTTTCGTCTCGTTCAAAACAGTTTATTCCATTTTCCTTCTCAATTTCCAAGTTCAAGTTGGGCAGGCTTTGTACTTGGCTCGATAATCGCGCTTTTTATACTCTCTGGTTTATTCCGGCTCAAGCGTGCTCTCACAGTAACATCCCACTCAGTGATGTTGGATCTGCTCGCTTCTACCCCAAAACTGAATCGGGGAACGTATACGGCCGACCTACCCCAACCAGGTCACCCCTCGTCCTTTCCCCACACCCCATCACCATTCCCTCTTCCTCACACACCTCTATCATCCCTCTTCCCTACTCCCTCTTCTAAATCCTGACTGCTGCTGCACTTGTACTTCAACTCTACAAGTTCCACCAACTCCTCTTGTGTGTCTGCCCCTCCACTACCATCTTCTCCTCTCTCTTTCTCCACTCCACTCCTCACCCTCATCTACTCACCCTCTCTAGTGTGAGTCCTGTTGCAGCGGCCTCCACCCACCCAATTTGGTAGGATAGCAACCCTTCGCTACTGACACACTGACCCACATTGAGTGGTGTTTTGGAAACAGTCGAGATTTGTTTAGTTGTTGCGGCTTTTGGTTTATTCTGTAAAGATGGTCCTCGACCAGTTAAGTATAGAACTTATGAAGCTATCGGATTTATGTATAAACTGTATAAATGTGGACTGTTCATCGATGTCGAGTCTTAATTGAAATTGAAAACTCATCCAATGAAAACTGGCTAATCATTTCAAAAATTTAAATTTCCAGTTAGAGCAATTCCTTGTATGTTCACCTCTAATAAGAAACAGCATCACGATAAGGAGGGATCACGCTGATGATAGATTGATATAAAGAAAATCTTATATCCATGGCTTAATGGGAAAAAAAACTATTGTATACTTACCTCAGCTTGATTTGAATGAAATAAATTATCAACGATAAAATTGGAATCCAATCAAAACTTCTTATTGATTATTCAATTCCTAATGATGCATATTAGATCATTTGGAGTGCTGTTATTCCATCAATTAGGAATATCCTATACATGACTCTTGATTATACACGGAAGAATTGTAACAATATATGAATAAATGTAGAGCTTATAATGTTCTATACCACATTCGATATCCATACCATACTCAGTCTATCAGAGACTCTCTTGAGAATATCAGAGCTAGTCATTAGTTGATTGATTTGGCCTCTTCCTTCTTTATTCCTTTCAATTTGAAAAAAAAACAATGGCTAATTTTGAACTTTTGTCTATTCATCTATGAAGGTGTTTCCTTCAATCTATATTATTTATCAGTCTACTTGAGACATTTTTCTCTTGAATTTTTTGTTCCCACTTAATATGATTAACAAATTTCCTACTTTCGCCTATAGTAAAAATTTCATAATATATGAAGATTCTTACTGGAACTTTAAATCCCTCCACTATTGTCTACAACAATTCAACTCACAATAAAACAATCAAACTATCAACACAACATGGACGTGGTTTTTATTTGTCACTTTCTCCATAACTACTGATTATCCATTTCTCATGTGAATTCTCATTTCGTGCCTAGATCTGCACAGCCTTCCAGCATAGACAATATATATAGTGAGATCATGATAGCGACAGTGGTGAGTTGCTTGATTCGCCTCAACTGATGTAGCGTCGCAGCGCCCAGCGCCTCGGCTGAGTTTGAGTCGCCGGTGACTTATTATGAGGGGGGCGGACGGTGGTATGAGGCGTATAATCCCCAATGGCCTCCGTGGTTCCCTTGAGGTGCTTCGTTGGGTGTTCCACCCCTATCGAGCAAGGGGGGAAGGGTGGTTTTGAACCCCTTTCGGGTAGCCTAGCAGTGGCGGCATTTTATTACCTCCCGTACTAATAAATCGTTGGTGAAATTATCAGTAGCAATGGTCTGAGCCATGCGTCATTCATGCTAGAGTTGGCTCGTACACGCAGAGGCCACGGAGAAGAAGGAGAAGTAGGAGAAGAGGAGGACGAGCGAAGGAAAGTGAGAGGTCGTATATCTTTGGTGAATGGCTCCACGGCTCCCATTATCCATCCCTTCACCTTCAAAACTTGCCGACTGTCTGTCAGTCCAGAAAGCATGCACACAATATATAGGGGGACATTATGTCACGGGGAAACAGATGTACAAAATAAATATCACCCCCTTGCGTCCCCCCATCTATGACCTCGAAGACGTTGCTGACTGCACCCATTCATCCCCTCCCCACTTCTCTCGATCGTATAAATCAGCGCGAAAAGAATAAAAGGCAATGAGAAGTTTGCGAAAATATCGTTCGCTTTACTTGGTGCAGCCCTTACTCCTCCTCCACCCCTTCAACACCTACCCCTCGTCCTCCTGCTCAACAAATTCACAAAACGTAACTTACCATCGCCATCATCTTCTCTTCCTCTCCTCCTCCGCTCGCCCACCTATGAGAGAGTGAAAATGGTTGGGGAGGGGGGATGAAAACAACCGCTCTTTCTTCTCTCACCTTTGTTCGCCGTTCTTTATCGCTTTCTTTTTGTGGCATGAGCTGATCGATGCACGTCCGCGAGGTGCTCATGGATATGGTTGATGAAATTTGGTCTGTAGGATGAAAGTGGGAAAGTGAGGGCTTCCATTAGGGAGAGTAACTGAACTAAAAATCTAGGTGTTGAGGAAAATTGAAGAATAATATTGATCACATTTAAGTATGTGTTCACCTTTCTCTAGACCACTAATTATAAAAATAGACAGCTCAGCTGCTCCATGAGCGGTAATCTCTGGAACCATCTATTTCAACTGCTAATCTGTATTAAATTCAGATGAGATAGACTTTTTCACGAATGATAGACTTTCATTGATAACTATACAAATTTTGAAAGTTTAATCTGGAGCAACTGACCAATTTCATCAACGAAAGTAGAAGCAAACTGCGATGCAATCCGGTAGTCGACGGCTGTTCACCACAGTTCACTACTTTTAATACTTTGAAGGCAACGGTCGATCACTGAGTGCTCTGCCACTATCTGTCCATTGAGACTGTGAGCATTCCACGCTACTCCTTAAATTGTCAGCCATCTTTATTTTGGAGCGACACTACGACTTGAATGGCCAGTCTAATGTCTACGACATCCAATCTTAAAGAGTGCCTGAGACTATTACTACAGACGCATACAGTCCTTCCACCTGAACCTCACAATTCCTAACACTGGGCAAGATGTGGCAATTGTGAGAGAGAGAAGAAAGAGATTGAGCAAGTAATCGGAGAAACTATCTAGAGACAATACTCTCTCGTACCCGATTCCTATCGCTGATTGCGTATCACCACCCTTTGTTCTGTATCAGATGCTTCCCCCAACTTTCGGCTACCAAAAAAAGGTCCGTCTGCTTTTATCCTCCATGTAGTCAACTGTTATTTCTTGCTTAATGATGCTCGGCCACTAAAATGAATGTGAATGCAGTTTGTACCGCTAATTGAAGATTTCCATCAGCATAAAGTTGTGGGGGATGTGACATCAATGTCTGGTGAACAAATCGAGTGGATAAGGTTTTAGGAATTTAGGTGTTCTCTGTATAGAACTTATCGATTGAGAATGTTTGCTCACATTCCATAGGAATTCTAGAGTATAATTATTATAAATGATAATTTGATAATATTACCAAACATTATTGCGAGTCAAAATGCGAGTCAAATATTACATCAAACATTCGCTATTCAGAGCAAATTTCAAAGAACTTTAATTACGTTTAAAAAGGTGTTAAGAGATTAGTGAAATGTTATTCTTGGAACTATATCTACGCAGGGATTATCTAATTTGAAGCTTTCTCGACTCCAAAACGAAGAATAGCAACTAAAAAAATAAAAGGTTATATATTTTAGATGCTATTCTTCGTTTTAGGAGCCCAAAAAGGCTTCAAATATTAAAATAATTAATGCATAGATATAGTTCCAATAATAACATTTCACCAATCTCTTATCACTTTTTTAACGCAATTAAATTTCTTTGAAATTTGCTCCGAATAGCGAATTTTTGATTACAATCTACTTTGACTTATAATCTAAGAGTAATGCTACATAATATTCAAAAGTAAAACAACAATAACAAGTTATATCACTGTCATGAAGCTCGCTTGCAGTTTCCTATTTACTACAATGAACTCTAGCTCTCAATTCAGCATTATAATGTATTTTTCTTACATTTGCATGATAGCCGTTTCACCGTTTATTAAATAATTTCTCCTACAATTTTCAATGGATTTTAAATGTGATTAAATGGTACGATGTGAATCTCTTGATCCATTGAAAAGTGAAATGTACAAACTTGCAGGTTTATCTGATTTGTATTCAAAACTTATGATGTAGATTGATTTATGACTGATATAATTCAACGGCGATTCATAATAATTATTCAATAGAACAGATAATTATTTGGTTAAAAATGTTGATGTATCTCGATCACGGTTCTAAAAACACGTCTAAAGTTTTTTATAGGACTACAATCAAGTTACAACAAAAGATTCTAGATTGAAAAGTCCTGACCAAACATGTTCAGTTGGTCCAAATCGGGAGTTGATCTGCATGACTGTCAGGTGAAGAACATATTATCAGACCACATGCAAGCTGCACCACTACACATCGAATTTGAAGAACACACATTCATTATGGAAGTCACAAGGCGCGCTTTCTGATTTATGATCGAAGCCTTCAAGATTTATACGATCTCTTTTCGACGAGCAACCGCTATTAGAAAATGCTGCGTCTTATCTGTTGCTGGGTGAGGGGGGGAGAGAGGCAGATTAATTAGCAGGCAGACTGACACGTTTTTCGTCTTAGTTCGAAGAGATGTAAAGTAAAATGGACCGACACCCATCCGTAGATGTCAGAATGTCAACTAGTTTTTCAGCCTTATTCTTCTTATTCTTTTCCTTCTACTTCTCCTTCTCCTCCTCCTTTAAGTCTTTATTCTTCTCATTTCTCCTTCATTATCTTTACGCCTTCTTTATCTTCTCCTTCTTCCTCTATCTTCTTCTTGTTATTCCTTTTTCTCCCCCTCCTCATACTAATTCTCATTCACTATTCTTCTCGTATATCCCCTTCTCCTTCTTATCATTTTCTTCTCTCCTCATTCATCCGAACTCATTACCACAACTCTCTTTCTCTTGCCTTTTCTCATATTTCTCTTAATCTTCTGATTATTCCTTTCCTACCCCTTTTCTTCTCATTTCGATTCTACTTTTTCTCGTGTTTTGTATCTCCCTATTCATTTTATGAAATTATCTTCTTGTTTTTTATTTATTCTTTTTTATCTTCTTATACTTTCTTATTTATTATATTCCCACTTATCTGGTCTCTCTTTATCACATCTTCCTCTCCTGACTAGCTCTTTCAATCCTATCACTGTCTCCTCTCCATCTGTAACGAATTTTTCCTCTCCTACTTTTTTCATCCTCTTATTTCTTAGTATGCACCTCCCATTCTATCAAACCAATAAAACAATGTGGATAAGTTGATAAGAAGGAACTGAAAGATAAAAAATGCCAGATTATCGTAACCAATGATTGGGCGTTGAGTGGAGTGGATGATGCAGCCCAGTGGCATCTACATGTCAAAACAGGTCGGTAAATCATTTGGCCATCTTTGAAAAAGTTCAAGGTCACCGCGCGATGCGATGGCTGTCGCCTAATTAATTGGACCAAATTAATTAGGCTGGCGCTGTTGTTTTCTGAGGACAATGTGTTCAGAATAAAACACTGTGTTTCTTTGGCGCCTTCTCACTCGAACAATCTTCACTTCAGTGAATTGTTTATGGTTCTATCAGGAGAATACTGTAGATAATTCACTTGCAGATTAAGCAAAAACTATTCTCCGAGAAAAAAATATTTTTGAAAGTCAGTTTCTCATCATTGAAGCAAATTTCCATCTAGATTCAACAATATTAAAATAATTTCATATAGAAAACACCTATCAATAATGGAAAAACACTGTAGCATGGAATCTAAACAATGATAATATTCAATGACATTGGTTCCTGCTCTCGAAATGACGAAATTTTTCAATTCATGAAAATGAGCATCATATTCATGGATTATCGTTATACTATATATAATTACTTATAATATGATAAAGACTTATAACGTGATAAGAACACTTCCAAGTACAGAGTATTCCATAATATGAAGACAATTTAGTAGACAAAATTGACAACGAGAAACTGCTCTACTTTTCAGTAACTTGAACTGTCATTTTGGAAAAAAGTAATGTAAAGTTCTACTGTACTACGAACTGTATTGAATCTATATTTGGATCAATATATTCATTACTATCACACAGATAACCAAAAGTTCAGTACTACATTATAGAACTATTATATATAATGTATGTAATAAATCGATATTATGATCATCAAATTCGGACACGATAAAATAGATTTCGAGCATCCTATACGAAATTAACGATGTGGCAACAACTATTATCCTGCATATTGTTTCACAAATATATCCCGCTTATTGGTCAACGTAACTGACCGCTCTCATTCAATCGAAAACAGTTGTCTGGTAAGATTCACTATAAACTGTCAGCTTCAGTTGAATGGGAGTATTGATAACTAGAATGTTTATGGTAGATGTCAGTTCGGGTTCCCCTGGTTTCCAATCGATTCAACCGAACCCATACGTTTGTATTTACGCTTACATAAACTCACCCGTCGCTCCAATAAAACAAAATATACAAAATTAAATTCGTTTCGAATCGACATAGGGAGAGAATGCATGGGAGAGAAATGATGACTGATGGAAAATGTTACGTTGACAGTTTCTCTCGTCAGCGACCAACGGCGATAGCATCGGAGTCGCGCCGCACGTTCGTTTAGATAATAGAAAAGGTTATTGATATTCGTTGGTTCGTCTGTATAACAAAACGGTAGATTCGTCACCACCAACTCGTTTAGTTTGGAACGATTTGAAAACGCGCGCGTGCCGACGCTTGCGTGTGAGTCGCGGCGCCTGAGGCTCACAACAGGCAAACGTTTCAATTTGCGCGTTTGTGTGTGGCTGGCTGTTGGTTTCATTTTTGCTGATTCGCTTCACAAGTGAGGCCAGCCACGGATGATGTGTATTGGGTCACTTCCGTCACTATTTTTCAACTAGAGTTGTTTGAGGTTGTGTTGATTGAATTGAGGTGGTTTCGGATGGAGTTTGTATACTCGTGACCGTGTTTCCTTGATGGAGTGTACTGTTTCTGTCATAATCAACGTACCAGAATCTATGCTAAATTGTGAAATATATAATTTTCTAGTTTCTTCATGAGCTACAATAGACTGGAAACAAGAGTTTTCTGCGTTATCTATAGTGATTACCTAATAATAGATTATTGTTTGAGTACATGAGCTACAATAATTTGATTGTATAATAAGTAATGCTGTGGTATTTCTCCATGTAACTTTCAATACCTGATATATCGTTACACATCTCTAAATTGACATTCCAAAGTATGCGTCACAATAATTAATATCCATAACTTATTATTCTTCTAATCTCAATTAAAGTGACTTAAAAATGAAATATATTAACGCGAATTTGTCTCTTGTGAAACATATTGTGATATTCTGAATTTATGAACTGATAATAAATTTTCCATTGCTCCATTAATCGTTCACCACTTATTATTATATTCAATATAAGTGTAATCAAGTACAGATTAAATTTTAACATGAAAAGATAACAGATAATCATCATTCATGAGTAAATTGATAATAGATATCCTCTAAGCATTCTTTATCAATGCTTCCCATTCTGCAAATAAGTCTAGATCACAACTTTCAATTGGACGAAAATCCAAATTTGAAATGCAAAACAAATTTGAAATAAAATTAAAAAAATTGAATGAATAAGAGGCACTGAATGATAATAGAGTGTAAGCTGTAAGGAAAACGCAACAGCCATATAAAATATTCTCGTTTCGTGGTTACTTTATCATGATAGACTGACTGACCAACAGACTATTTAGTCAGCAGTACTGCAGCTGAACTGGGTGAGTGACAGACAAGCGTAAGAGAAGAGAGAGAAGATAGAAGAAGAGGAGTTGAGAGATGTAAGGGAAGCCAGACCCGAGAGCAAGGCCACACTCCCATCCACTGTCAGCATCAGTTAAGTGGGCAGCGTGGCTTTTATTTATAAGAAATGCTGACAGATTGCAGAGAATCCAACCATGGCCTGTCTTCCGAATTGTTGGAGTCTTTTCGGACTAGGAGAGCTGTCAGTCAGTGAGGCCCTGCCCTGCCCAGTACGCCAGTGACTAGTCACTAGTCAGACGAATGTCAGTCAGTCAGTCACTGTCTGTCGAGGCGAGTGACGTGTGTGGAGCCTTCCACTGCCTCTACAACTCGTCAGCTCGCTATCAAAAGACTACTACTCCCACACAGTTTATTGTGTGCTTAAAAATAGTGAGAAATATTTTTAAGGAATCGTAGAACTGGAATTTTCGTTTAAAAAAGTAAATTGAGAGTATAAAAAATTCTGTTGTAAACTGGCAGATTAAAAATGATGTGATTTGATCGCATTTGGGAAGATGAGGCTATTTACTGCGATTGTCAGTATATGAAACTGAGGTTCTGATTGGAGTGACGTTGCATTCCATCCACACATTAAGGCGATGAATAAACATTTCATAGAAAGATTTAGAGGTTAGTCATTACAAGAATTTTAAACCTAAAGACCTGAAGTGTTAAGACCGGCAATTCATTTGGTTAGTACTTAATTAAGAACAATATTCTGAGTTGCACAAAACATGATTACTCTTAATCCGCGATCAGGACAATGATAATAATGGGTGATGAAGTTCTGTATGGATGAACCTTGTAGTTAACAAAACTTGCAGTAGAGAATCTTCCAATGAGAATTTACTTTTGACGAGTTATGATGAATATCTTGAGGGAAGATAAAGAATATTCTGTAAAAAAAGAAAGCAAGTTGATACGAATTGCTGGATCCTGTCTTGAGAATGGTGTTGCTAATCTTTTCAGTTGAATAGTTTCTAAAACTTCCAATTTATTCAATAGAATAACTAGAAGAATAGAGTTTATCTGTCTGATTATTTCATCCATGATATTATTTCAAGGTCAAGGTCTCATCTTCCTTTTCTTATCAAATCTTAGACCATCATTCTCCAGTGCCTGATTTTTTTCTATTTCACAATATTCGCCCCTTCCTCACTCTAAAGGCGAAGGAGGAAAATGTACTTCACATTCTCCCTTTTCTTTCCCCTGCTTCCCCTCGTCCTCACAATCATCATCATCTTCCCCCTCCACCTCCCCATCCTTTCCAACTGATCTTCATCATCACAACCCTCGAAAATAATAATATCCAAGTCTAATCTACTTGCAATCCCTTTCCACAGAATTCATCATAATTCTCGTCAACTGTCTGTCTGAATTTGTAATGAAGGTAAGAACTGTGGAACAACTCTGACTGACTGACTGACATTTTAATTCAACTTCTCCTCTACGTTCCATTCTCGCCCCTCCCAAGCTGTATCAACTGTTTTTTTTCTCTATTCCTGACTTTTTAACTTTATCAATGTGATCTCTATCTTCTTTGTTCTCTGCATCTGCCGCATCACCTTCCAACTTTTTTCTCTCTATCTCTCTCATTGTATCAATTCACTTTTTCCTTTACCTTTATCCTTGCCTCCTTCTTCCCCTTTTTTCCTTTCCTCTAATTATTTCTCTTCTTCCCTTCTCATGTCTTTCTCATTCTTGAATCCCTCCTCTTCTTCCACTTCAACTCATTCTTTTAATAATCTTATCCTTATAAATTTCTTCAACTAGATTTATTCCATGTACTCTTTCTTCGTCTTTCACCATCCTCCTTTCCGCTCCTCCTTTTCAATCTCTCTTGCGGGTTTCTCCTTTCCTGCTTATCTTATCCTTTATTTTTTCCTTTCTATTTCGTTCCTAATACTTGTATGGACTTGGTTCCACTGTTATTTCTTTCTTCCATTACTCTCCTCCTCATTTTTTTCTTTTCTGTACTCCTATTTTCTCCTTTTTATATGATCTCCTCTTTCACACACTTATATTCTTTCATCTCTTCTACTCATCCACCTCTTTCTAATCCTCTTCTACTCCTCTTATCCCTCTCACCATCTTCCTCATAGTTCTTAATCATTATTCGCTTTCTCCTTTTCCTTCCACCTCTACTCTTCCTCCATCACCTCTACGACATCCCCTTCTCCACTCTTTTCCATCATATTCTTCTCCTCCTTCTATTCCTCTTCCTTCCTTTCCTCTTCCTCCTACCACGCCTCCTCCTCTTCCTCTTCATCCTTCTTCTTAATTTCATCGTCCTCCTCACCTCCTTCTTCTATGTTCTTCATCATCGTCTCCTCCTTTTCCTTCTACCCTTCTCTTCCATATTATCTACCTCATCCCCTTCTTCTCTCTCCCTTATCATCTCCTCCTCCTCATCCTCATCTTCATACTTCTTCACTATCTTCTCTCTCCCCTATCATCTTCCTCCTCTTTCATATTCTTTACATCATTCTCTTCTCCATTCTTCTTCATCATCTTCTCCTCCACCTCCACCTCCTGTCTCTTACTCTCCTTCTGTTCGTTCTCCTCACCCCTCCCTCACTATTCTTTATCATCGTCTCCTCCTCCTCCTTTTCCGTTGCCTCTACCTCATCCCCTGCATCACTTTTCTCCGTCACCTCCTTCCCATCATCTCCTCCTTTTCCTTCTATTCCTCCTCTTCAATCATCTCCTCCTATTCTTTTTCGCCTTCCTTCACCTCCTCCTCCTCTTTTTTGCCTTCCTCCACCTCCTCCTACTCTTTTTCGCCTTCCTTCACCTCCTCCTCCTCCTCCTCCTCCTCCTCCTCCTCCTCCTCCTTTTCTTTCTCTCCCAGCACATCAACTCCTCCTTCTCACTTGACTCACTCTAATTCCGATCGAGAAAGCTCTCCTGTCTCCTGTAACTGTCAGATCTCACTCAGGTTTGTTTTTTGTGCGAGCATCACATTGTTGTCCTGCCTGTGAGACCGGATCAATCAAAAGTGACACGTAGAATGCGCCGACCGCCGAGTGATGTGTGCGACAAGGAGAGCCCATCCAACCGCCTCCTCTAATCTTAATGGAAATGTCTGCACGACTTGATCTTGAATTATTTATTAACATGATTCCAATACACGTTCTTCTACAACTTGAAACATAATTAGGATAGCTTACGAAACTTGAGAACTCTACAAAATTAGTTTTTCGTTTGTAGAGGTTGAATAATCACCTAACAATAAGATGGTTTATTGCTCGCGAAAAAAGTGAAGAATAATGAACTGTTGAATAAAGTTATATTGACAATTACGACAGTATGGGGATCAAAATTATGAACCAAATAAAAATATTCAATTATCAATTTATCCATTTATTGATACAATTTTGTGTCGTCCAACATCCTGAGAAATTATTATTATTATTATTATTATTATTATTATTATTATTATTATTATTATTATTATTATTATTATTATTATTATTATTATTATACAATATAATTGGATGAGAAATCGACAGTAAAAACGTGGCGTTCTAAGAAAAATCATTGCTTCCTCAGAAGTAATCTATAAGAATTTCCATTACACAAAATGTACTTACTACATAATTCATTTCAGAAATCAAAAAACGATGGATCTAACAGTAAAAAATATACAGTATTTGAAAAAATATATCTTCAATCCCAAAATATAATTTGCCTAAATGACTAATCTCTTTACCAATTCAGTAAAATAAATAATTTATGCGTGTTTTCGTAATGTCCCTGTGTGGGAGTAAAAAGTAGGATGTGTTAGATGATGAGAGGGATGGAGGCGTTGTGGGGGATGAGGAGGAGGAGGATGATGATGATGAGGAGGGGGAGGAAGAATAGGGGGATGAGCAGGAGGAGGAGGAGGAGGTAGAGCACAGAAATTGATGGGTCCGTCTGTCAGCTGTTGGAAGCCTATAAATAAAGCCAATCAATCCATCAATCAGCAGCCAATCTCTTTTTCGATTCCCCCTGTCGACCCATCGACTCAATCATTCTCAATCATTCCCTTCACACTCTTCCAATCATTCTCTATTCTTTCCCTTCATTCCTAGTTTCTGCTTACTCATATAATTTGTGTTTCGTCTCATTGAATTTTATTTTAATCAACAACTTTCATCGTTAACGACAATTTTAAATCCTTACACATTTAATAACAAACATTTTACGATTTATCAAGTCTAATGATAAGCTGCTTCATATCGAAGTGCAATGTTGTGAAATTGTATGTCAGTGAGTGGATAAGATTGTCTTCCATTAGTATCTAGTTTGCAACTTTCAGACACCGAGAAATTTTCAAACTATACCAAAATAATTTTTCCCGTTGAAAATATGATCTGCGATTATCCTTTACTTGATACTTGATAATTTGGAAAGATGGAATACAAACCCCAATACAAATTTCCAACTTTGCAAAAGATCACAGAACTATGATTACAAACATTCATGAATAAAATGATAATCAAACAAACGTTTGTTATAGCGAAAATCACTGGAATAAATCGAAAATATTAAAACTGTTATGTGTCCAGTACTTTGTAGATATAACACTCATGCAATCAGAAAATCACATACACACACGCACACAATAGTCGATTTGATGATGTTTTATGGTACATGAATGGTTGAGAGTGAATGGCTCACATTTACATGTAAAGCACCCACTAGAGGTTATGGTACGGCTCCTATGTTGAATAGCTGTATCAGTTTATCAAAGGATGTTCAACGCTGAGAGCTGGTGTAAGAATAAGGATGAGAGTTAGACAGAGATAATGAAGAGGAAAGTGAGGAAAGAAGATGGAATGGAAGAAGTTGTAGCGAAAGATGAAATTGAGAAGAATCTTGAACCTCCATGATTTGAAGAAGAACATGATAGTTCATGTTGACGAAATGAGATAAGATAAAGGGAAGTGATGATTTAACGAATAACAAGGGGTACTGGAAGATGATGGATGAGATAATAGAAAGAGGAATTAAAAAGAACAGGAAAACAAGATAACAGTGACGAAAGAGGTAAAGAAAGAAGGGATATGATTTGAAATGCATGTAACCTTGAGAAGAGATTCTAGGAGAAAATAGGATTATGGAAAGGAGACAAGGTAAGTCATTTAAGAAGATGAAACAGGAATTGAAGAATAAGAGAAAGTGAAAAGAAAAAATAGAAGAGGGAAAATAGGTGAGAAAGGAGAAGTGAAAGGGATGGAGAAGGTGAGAGTGTAGAATATGAAAATGAGAGAGCGGGTCGTTGGTTGAGAAGAAATTACCGATGGGGAGGAAAAAATAAAAAGTAAATAGTGGAAGAAAGTGTACAAGTGAGAACATATAAGGGGAGAGAAGAAAGAAAAAAGTAGGACATAAGGAGAAAATAATAGAAGATCTGATGGAAGAGAATGGATAAAAATAAGGGAAGGATTAAACAAGATTAAAAGTATTAGCCATTAAGGAATACAGAGGAATGCAAATACATTTAAAAGAGCAAAAGGAGCAAGAAATAGATTTTATAGGAAATGTCAAGAAGTATGGAGGATGAATCAAGAAAGGAGATGGAGCTGTGATAAAGAGGGATATGGTTAGACGAAGTAGGGAAGGAGAAAAAGATGATGTGGAGCTTGAAGAAAAAGATAAAATTAAGTATATTCTACTGGACCCTCCCCAGGCTGGACATGGAGCTATGTAAGGACGAATTACTCATATCTCTCGCAATAAACAACATATACGATGTCAAACCTCACATCTTCCTCTGCGTGCTGTCTACCTGTCTATCCGCGCAAAACATAGAGAATTATATAAAACAGGATATAATGCCGCTCATTATTATGGCTCAACGCTCGACATAAGCACCTACTGTGACATTATAATAAATTTGAAGACGGTAGCTTACGGGACTTATCTCTATAACAACTGGGTTTTATTGTTATGGCACGTCTTATGAGTGCTACGACCCATATGGTCTTCGTTGATAATGATTATGGCAATAATGATGATGATTGATACTGATAAGTCACAGAAGGGTGAAGTTTTTCTGAATTATTTTATCAGGTCGAGAATAAAAACAGGTTTTCGGAACATGATTATAAAACTGGAATAGGAGATGAAGAGACTGTGAAAAATAAAATATTCTCTGCTTTCAAGAAACTGGATGAAAAATTTGCAGTATTAATACAACTACATATCTTGTTCTGTGATCTTTTCAATTGAACTTCCTGATTGAGTTTTAACAGTTTAAATTATTTTCTCTCAAATGTGAATTATTGCTTTCAAATTAATAATGTCTTCATAATGATAGTCTTCTAAATAATAATTGTATTGTTATTTATAAGCTAACTGGAATGGAAAACTTTTTTATCTTAAATAGTATACAGCATTAATAAACTTTTTATTTCTTCACAGGTGAGTTTCCTTGTGTGATAGACCACTACTACTTCATGGGAGTTCGTGAGTATAAAATATAATGAGATATACTCAATGTAAATACCGGGGAATACTATTGCTCAGTTCAGTTTATGGATATTTCCCAGAAAGTTCTACAATTTTGAAGTATCTCCTCCCATCTTTCTTCTCCTAATTCTTTTGCCTCTGCTCTTGGTCTCTTCAAATCATGCATCCTGCAAATAGATCAAATGAATTAATTCAGTAAAAATGAATGCTGCTTTATCATTCTAATAATCATTAGTTAACTGTGAAATTTCTAAAATGGAACATCCAGTATGAAATGTCAAAAAATATGAGGATCAAGGATGTACCGGTACATGATTAAGAGAACGAGAAAGTGTGAAGAGTGACAAGTTTGTGAGTGAAGTTGAGGGCATGAAGGGTACAAAGGATTTTCGCTGGTCTGTAAAGGGGTTTCAGGAGGCTACATGGTATAAAACCGAGAGGGATATCAGAAGGTATGGTCAGGGAAATTCCCCCTTACGTTGTCTTTGTTAAGGAAAAGAGATGTAATCAAAACAACAGGGTTTTCCTCCTCCACAATGTCCAAGATGATGTTGTATGAGCCCCTGGATTCCCCCTCCCTTGTTCCCTTGGATGGGGGGGGATTCATCCAGGGTTTCTGTCGGTCACCGTACCCTCTTTTCATTAGCATCCATCAAGTCCGGTACCCCGGGTAAACAAAGAAACCCCATTGTCTGTCGCCATCTTTTTCTCTGTCACTTCTTGAAGCAAAATATTCAGTCTTTGCATGCAAAACACGCTGTCTGTCCTTGTTTTAAAATGCGCGCCTCTTGTTTGAAAACAGGTGACAGTATAAAATCAACATTATTCATAAGGACATTGTCAACAGCTCCCTTCATAATAACGCATGTTTGTATCGTGTATGTGTGGTGCCAGTATTTGAATTGTTGTATATGTGTGATTAAGCCTCATTTGTGGACTTGCCTATCAGTAATTTGCTTAATAACGACAACAATTAGTTAATTTAGCACTCATCATATACATTTAGATTATAATTAGATAGATCTAGATCCATATAGGTTGTACAGGGTTCAATACAAATCACACTGACTTCATATTTTGATAATTGTTGCTAATGAAGAGCTTAAAGTACCAAGGAGAGGCAGCAGGTGAAGGATGACTGGCTCTGTGTCGTGGAAGGGATACAATTATTCTTTCTTCAATATTGTTCTGATTCGATGTCAATTGATAGGATAAATTTCAGAATGTAAGAATACATCGGAATGATATTTGAAAATCGGATATATAAGAATGAGGATCTATGATACTGTAATTCTAGTATAAAAAATTCAGATCAAACCAAAATTTGAAAAACATAAAACTTACTCTTAAAATGAAGGTATGATTGGATGAATTCTTACACGCAACCTTAACATGGTGAACACTATTTACAATAGACTTTGGAATGTTATCATTTGTGAATAAGCTTTGTGATGTTGAGTATTACATCGTTTGCTGTGGGACTTGAGAAGCCATCTGGCAGGTGAACTATCAAGAGTATACATGTGTGTGTGTGTGTATTTGTGTGCATGTGTGAATGTGTAAAAAGTGTTCGAATGTGTCTGTGTGTACACGAAGAGCAGGTGTAACATTACTGGCAAACATACTCTTTTAAGAATGTTCCGATATTCGATAAACTCTGTTTTCTCAAAGAGAAGAAACGTATCTGGGGAGGCTTGACAAACCTTATCTGTCCTACAAAAATATGCACCCAGTAAACAAACGAAACTGCCGAGCTCTAAAAAACAAACATGCAAGATGTTCTGTTTATTAGTTCGTCAGTTTTGTTGGGCGGTATTTTACAGCATCATATCCCGGTTGAATCCTTGAAATGAGGTGATATGTGGAATGATTTGTGACAATGATAAAGTGAAGGCTTGAAGTTTGGACACTTGGAAAGACATCCTGTTTCAGGTTAGTTTTGTGCCCTTCTAAAGCGAGTTCTTCATTGAAAGGAGTCAGTCTACAATTTATACATTTGTAAACCAAATTCATTGATTATCTGTGTTAGTTGATCCTCCAGAAGTAGGTAATCCACTATCTTTTAAAATAATAAATAAATTACAACAGAAATCCAGTCACCTAGTTCGGATAGACAAGCTCTCTATCTCAAATTTGGAAATATTATCAATATAATTGTTTTTAATGATCGAAAGACACCAGTACCACCCACATTATTGGTACTTTAATTGGGGAGAATTATTAATCAGTATCCATTCCAATATTCCTAATTCACTCCACTAGAATATGAATTATTCAAATATCATTGAGTTGACCTGGGGAAAGCACAACTACAACGATTATGAGCCTTGTTTGTACGTAACGCTTGTCAATTCTTAACGGGAGTTTGATTCTTGTTGAGATTGAATATTCTTCTTCTCCTTCTTCTTCTTCTTCATCATCGTTGTTTCATATGCTTTTCTCCAACGCCTACTTCGTCCTATTCTATTTCTTCTATTCCCATCTTTTCTCTCAATTCTAATCTAATCTCTAATTCCTTGCTTTGAACAAAATTTAATCGTCTTCAAAAGTCTCATCCAATAATCACCCTCACCCTTCCCACACTTGTCCAATCCAATTCGACAAAATGTAACAATTAAAAAACAATTTAACATTTATTACAACTATTATAGTAATTACTCTTTTTTTGTATTTCTACTTTTATCTTACTCTCTCTCTCTCCTCATTATCAACCTCATATCCATCACCGACTTTCTCTTATTTCTGACATGACTGCTCCTTATCCTTCCTCTCTACTCGTTCTCCAACTTCTTCTCAGTCTCTCAACCACATCCTTCTCTGAATGAATGAAGTTCGGTACAAGCTACACAGCATGACCAATAACTTGTAATAATTGATCAGAGACCTATGTACCATCAAACAGTCAAGGAACAAGCTCGAAATTCATAAGTTGGTCACTGACACCCACGTGGGCTCCATTGATGAATTTATATCTATGTATGACGTTTCTACATACCAACATACAAACGCGTTAAGTATGTTTTATGCGCATGCGCATAACGGAGCTCACGATCCAACAGATTTATAACCGATGATCTGTCCACACTCTAGCTGGAAGGCTTCCTGTAGCCTTATTAATATTCTTATTCTACTTCGACTTTTTCTTCTCTAAATTTATATTTATCTATCATCATCTTTATTCACTCACCTTTATATGCAAATGTGTTGTGTTTGCAAGTGGGTCTCGCCCATGCGGCTATGATGTGAAAGTTTTACACATTTGGAGAAATGTATGACCCGAGGTCAATGGTCGATGCATGTCAATAGTTTAATCAGGGATTGTATGACACGTTGGACAGCCGTTTGTATCAATTTCTTCATTACGTGCTAGGAATACATTATTCAAATTTAGGAATTCATGTAAATTTTGTGTGATTCAAAACAATGGATTAAGGTTTGTAGGGAAGACCATTTACTAAATTCGTAGATATTTTGAATGTTTAAAAATGAAGATTGAAATTCCACCTCCAATAAAAAAATACCACGTTCTAATTTCTAGTACTCTTGTCAGTACTGTACAATACTTGTCAGTAATATGCATGTACTTGTCAGTGAATACAGTACTTGTCATAAGATTACTAAAAAATCCGATAACCTTTTAGAAACTGCATACAATTCCATTTACATTATTCCTGCAAGGAGATATTGATATTGGAACAATTGAGGTACAACTAATGCAACAATGCGGCCTCAATCTGATCTTGTTCAAGAGTTAAATGATTTTAATTATCATGTCTATGGAATCACAATTTAAAGAAACGCATAGATGTAGCTATTTAAGTTGCTTCTTGCAATGATTACTCTGTGGAAAATACTGAAAATTGAGAGTTTTCACCCACAATATCGTAAAAAGCCAGTAGAAGAGAGTAGCTTCAAGGAAGTATGCTGAATCTCTTTGTGAGGAGATTCCACTCATGTTTTTTTGCGTAAGAGATCGTACCCAAGGCGAAAAGTAGCCGAATGATTTGATAGTCCTAGAGGTGAAGATAACAGCTAGCTGTCTTGTGCGCTTAAAACTGGAGCAAAGCTAGGATAGAGTCGAATAAGAATGAGGAGGAAGAAAGAATAAGTGGAGGAGGAGGAGGAGAAAGAGAAGGAAAAATATGAAAAGAAGAAGGAAGGAGGATGAAAGTGTAAGGATGATTTGTGCCTCCAATCCAGCTAAGACGCATACGACAAGAGACTGTCGCAAAAGAACAGAGGAAAAACAAAACTATAAAACTTCTCTCCTTCCTACTCTGTTTCCTCTCCATGTATTTTCCATGTTTGGATTGAATCAGGATAAAATTATTATGCTTGACTCTGCTAGACCATGAATTTTTGAGGAAAGTTATGGGCATCTGATGAGAAGCAAGAGGGCGCAGGTTTGTTGCAATTATGAGGCCGATGAATGATTCTTGAAGCGTGCAGAAGAAAATCGAAATATTGTTTCCAATTGAAGCAAATCCTCAAGACACCTTTTCTAATTATTGAATCCATGATAAATGCCGATCCATTTTTGCTATTAAAAAGAAAACATCGAAGAATAATAATTGCGGTTAATTTGTAGTTCACAAACATATTTGAAAAAGTGAATACATCCTACATGGAACTTCATATCAACCACTAATATAGAGTGAATACGAACTGAAAATTATGTATTATCATAGATCCTTGTATTATCGTAGTGTTGTAATTATCGTGCAGTATTCAATGATCCTTTTGGAGAAATTACTCGTATCTAGTACTATAGTGAAGATGATTCATCAAGGATGCAAAAAATGTTCTCAGTATAAATGGTTTGTAGAAAATAAAGATGTGAGGAAGAACCAAATTAGAAGCCAATGTAGAGGAAGCAAGCCGTCTTCGAGTTGTGGACGAGAGAGAGAACATCATTCAGACTGGATCAAACGATTAATACACGGAGGAAGAAGAAAATAAGAAGACTAAGAATAAGAATAAGAATAAGAATAAGAAGAAGAAGAAGAAGAAGAAGAAGAAGAAGAAGAAGAAGAGAAGAAGAAGAAGAAGAATGATGATGATGATGAGATGATGATGATGAGATGATGATGATGATGATGATGATGATGATGATGATGATGATGATGATGATGATGATGATGATGATGATGATGATGATGATGATGATGATGATGATGATATGATGATGATGATGATGATGATGATGATGATGAACAATAAGAACAAGAAGAAGATCAAGAAAACGCTGTGAAGTTGGCGCTGATGTTTGTGGGATGGTTGAGTGAGGAAGTGTCAACTCACCCAGCAACAATACAGTGTGTGCAGCCCTTTCGTCTGCTGACATGTGCCAGTCTCAGAGATGTGTCATCAGTTACCGCCGTCGCTAATCTCATTACACAATTGTGTGACGACTGCCTCATAATTGTTAAAACTTCAACCAACCTCCTGCGTTATTAATGTTGGCTGCATCCATCACGGCTTGTTGTGAATGCTTCAATGGTTCACCAGTGAATTACAAGTTTCAAAGTTGTTCTGTCGTTCTAGGGAAAAATATGCACATGTACTCATTACTTCAAGCTAACAATCTCAAATTCTCATATAGATTGATATTATAAAATCATTTCACTTATATGGGCTACTTTATTCAAATCAATGAAAACAATATAAAAACTTCTAGTACCCTTTTATTGAATCGTTTTAAAAACTTTAAAACATTTCAACGACTAGTTTCGACTATTTGTCATTTTCACAATGAAAATTGACCATTTCAACTTGAAAATGGCCAATGGTCGAAACTAGTCGTTAAAATGTCTTAATAAAAGGGTACTACAAGTTTTTATTAATCGGAGATATCATATTATTCGTAATATTTCTAGTGAGAGGATTAGGAATATTCAGAATATTGAGGCTTTTAGACCTGTTCGGATATTTTCCTGTGAATGCCATAATTTTGATTCTCAAAAACTGATATGTTTGTTAATAAAACCAATTTCGGAGTATAAGAACAATTTTATGACCTATTCTGATACGATGGCTCTATCCTACTAAACAAAACTGAAGTTTAGATGATCACAAGCTTCAAATTCTGTAATCATTGTAGGTTTTGAACTTTCAGTTAATTTTTATTCAAGTTTCCTCTATCGTATTTCTGCAATATTATTGAATGGTATCGTGATTTATAGTTTTGAAAAGTTGAGAAGTGTAATGGAACTGTTCCCTTACCTCCATATTATGTGCAGAAGAAGTAGACAATCACTGCACACTTCATAAGTCTATAAGACACGTATCTCTGTTATGACTGTGACAATAAGGCCCGCATCCTTATTGGCTGATGCGAAAATAGATGAAGGGAAAGGAAATATATGTTTGAGATATATATATATATATATATATATATAATATATATATATATAGAGAGAGAGAGAGAGAGAGAGAGAGAGAGTGAGAAAGAGTGATGAAGAGCATTATGATGAAGTGATGAAGGGAAGCAAAAGGTGGAGAATATCATGAAACTGGAGTTGGGGATGAAGTGATAGGGGTCATGATGAAGAAAAAGAGGAAGAAGAAGGAGAAGAAGAAGAAGAAGAAGAAGAAGAAGAAGAAGAAGAAGAAGAAGAAGAAGAAGAAGAAGAAGACGAAGAAGAACAAGAGAAAGAAGGAGGAGAAGAAGAAGAAGAAGAAGAGAAGAAGAAGAAGAAGAAGAAGAAGAAGAAGAAGAAGAAGAAGAAGAAGAAGATGAAGAAGAAGAAGAAAAAGAAGAACTAGACGGGGCCGTGATGAAGAAGTAGAATGAGAAAAAGAAGAAGAAGAAGAATAAATGGGGAAAAGAATGAATGGGGAAAAGAGAGGAAGAAGAAGAAGAAACAGAAAAACAGAGTAAAAGAGGAATGAGAAGAATAAAAGAAAGAAAGAGTAGAAGAAAGAAACTCGAGGTGGAAAAGTAGAAGAACAAGAAGAGGAAGTGAAAGGAAAACAAGAAGGAAAAGTAGAAGAACAAGAAGAGGAAGTGGAAGAAAAACAAGAAGGAAAAGTAGAAGAACAAGAAGAAGAGGTGAAATAAGTACAAGAACAACAACAAGAAGAAAATAAAAAAAAAGATAAGTAGAAAGTGTGATAGGTGAAGAAGGAAAAGCAGAGAATGAAAAATAGGATGACGAGGTGGAGAAAAATAAGTTGAGCAGGAGAAAGAAGGGTGTTATGGAGGAGCAAAGGTCGTGCCAAGTGTTGACGGCTGCTGAGGAAGGACATCAGGAGAGAGAAGGAAGGAGGAGTGCGAAGAAGAGAGTCGACGCCAAAGTTCCAGAAACGTCCTAGGAGTAAATCACTCTTCGAGTCACACTGTTTTGCTAGATTGAACTGTTCTCACTAGTGCCATGTTGATGGCAGTTGGGCTCCGCTCCTCAAGGGTGGAATGGGGGGGCAAGGAGGAGGAGGAGGAGAAGAAGAAGAAGAAGAAGAAGAAGAAGAGAAGAAGAAGAAGAAGAAGAAGAAGAAGAAGAAGGAGTAGGATTAAGAGGAGGAGGAGGAAGAAGAGAGAAGGAGAGGAGGATATCAAAACTTGGCGGACTTATTCCAAGTCGGTTTCAATCAGGTCGACCGACTGATACGTCAGCTAGATGCTACTCAGTGCCAAATTCAGTAACTGACAATGCAGCTACCTATCACTCCAACATTGACCAGCAGTCGACGACTGGATTGAATTTTGAATAGTTTTGATTGGATAGTGAGTTGTGTTTTTTCTGGCTCTAAATTTTGTAAAATTACTCAGAAATTTCCCAATTAATGGTGATTTAAGTGTAATATTTTTGTTTTTTATTCTATTTTCAACCGTAAAAATTTTAAATTTCTAGTTTTCGTTGTTCTCGAGTGAAAATGGACTAAATTTTAGTAAAGTGAAATCATAACCCTATTTTGGACTTTTAAAATGTTATCTAAATTTGGGAGAGAAATAGTACAAGGAGTATCCTCTTCCAATCAGTGCTTCTCTGTGAAAAATATAAATAGAAGATAAAAAAAAATTTCTGACGTCAGTGCTGTACCTACTCATCATCATCATCAAATCAAGTTTCAGGTCACTTTTTATATTCATTTTGATTCATCTCAATGCTGATAAATTCAGATTTCAGATTGAATAATATTTCAATACAGTTAACAATTTTTGATTCATGAATATCTAGACCCAATATTATTCCATTTTTTTTGCAAGTGGTTCTTCAGTAATTAATCGAAAAAACCTTTAGAATAATGATTATACTTGTTATATCAAGCTATTCAACAAATACAGAAATGAAATACCCTCCATTTATCAATACATACATAATATACAAACATATATCGGCAGTTAACCTACACGTTGAACTACTTTTTACAGTATTTTAATTTTGATTCTCATTCATAATGTCTACAGCTTTTATTCTAGTTCATGGATACTATTTAAAGCTTAAGAGCATATCCTCAATAATAATGTTTTGAATTGTAAATTGAATGTGTAATTGAAGAATGTTAAATGACACATAACCTAGCTACATTTTGTATACTGTTGTATAAATTAGAATTGGAACCGTTGTGGCTTATGATAGTGTGGTACTTTTCTGTAAGTTGTGTAATTCTGATTGATTGAATAAATAATTATTATCAAATGTAGGGTTTGATGTGTATCAGCAAATAATGCATGTATCAAGGCAAACGCATGCAAGACGTATGTAGGCAGACGGAGGAAAAGTCCCTCTCTAGGTGTTTGAATGTTGCAACGCACATATACGTCCGTCTGTCTCCGTATGACTGCTCATTTCTGTGTGCAAACGTTCGATTAGTATGTCTTCGTATAGTATGTCTGCTGCTGTGTGCGTTCGCTATTAGCCATGCAGTATGATCCATCACTGCTTATTGGCTGATCTGATCAATAATTATCTTCTAGTGATTGGTTTTTATTTATTTTTTTTAAGTAGGATAATAGTTAAATTGAGTAGAAATCTCGCATCCCCATTACAGTAGTTTTGTTTTGAGATTTTCACATGGTTGTGGTGAATCGAATTTGTAATTTCATTAGTCAACTTTTTCATCTAGTCCAATGTATTTTGTATTATACGAAATATGCAACAAAATTTCTATATGCTTAATTCAGAAACAACTCACGGACGTAGTAAAGGATATAGAAACCCTATATTTTTGCCTTTACAAAACTATCAATTAGATGAACAAGAAACAACAGTGTAACATACTGCAGAACAAGCCTGAGAACATTGTTGCCAACTTGATTTTAATTAACTTGGCCAGCAAACAAAACCATGTTCTGACTGAGGGAACAAGGGGATATGTGAGTGAAGCTGAAGACTTACGGGCCCGCTAGTGCAATAACCATATCTCACCCACGAGTGTGATTGAAAATGTGTACTTCCATTCGATATTTTTGTCGATTATCACAATCGATTTCGTGTTGTGGGTGTGGCAGGCTTCGATCAAATATCGAACAAGTCTGACAAAACGAAACGAGTATCCTCTAAATAAGCAAACACTCGACGACCGGTACACATTTCATAATCTGCATTAAAACAACGGGTTACGTACAGGTTACATTTGCGCTAATAAAATTATAACAAGCAGCTCTCTCGTTACACGTGTGTATGTGTGTGTGTGTGTGTGTGTGTGTGTGTGGTGTGTGTGTGTGTGTGTGTGTGTGTGTTGTGTGTGTGTGTTGTGTGTGTGTGTGTGTGTGTGTGGTGTGTGTGTGTGTGTGTGTGTGTGTGTGTGTGTGTGTGTGTGTGGTCGACCCTAATAAGCAATAAACAATCGTGAAATGGCATTAGGATCGTGTAAATACACGAGTGAAAGTTATATGCTACGATTGATGGAAGCTGGATTGGCTGGGTATTTGGACAGTACACCATTAGCTAAGCCAATCTGCTGGCTAATTCATGTATAATGTGTGCCGGTATCTGTCGGAAAAATGAGTAGAGTTATGGGAATGATGTTTCCAATTTCTCTGTTAGTTGGCATCGGATGAAAAATGGCATGCGGCAGATGTGAATGATGAGGACAGGTTCAGGATCTCTCGGATAGAGATTGACTGTACAACAGGATCTTACTAATCAGGATTCTAGTAGAGATAGTTTAGTATGATTCAAATATCTTGGTCTTTAAGATAAATATTTATCATAAATTGTGTTGTATTTTGTATTTGGTTGATAACTCATACAGCATCACTATCTCAGATTGGGATGAAAATTGCCAACATCAATAAGTTTCAAAGACAAATATACCCGACTGAATCGGGACATAATTCCTAAGCGAACAAAACACGTTATAATGCTTTCAAGATAAGATATCAGACTTCAACGGGGATGTAGCTCAGGCTACATGATGATGTGGTGATGTCATGTTGGGTGGAGGGGGAACTTTATAAGTCGCGGGTGAACCCCAGTGAGGAGGTAAGGGTGGTGGGGGTTGAAAATCCTCCTCTGTCTGCGACAGGCGAAATATCAAGTCTGAGAACAATGTCTGTCTGTTGTCAGAGATCTGCTCCGTTGAGCTTGACTGTGTGACGGTGACATGTCATTGTCGTGACGTCACATTGTGACGCTGTGACGGGCGCGGGTGGGTGGGGATGAGGGTAGGCAGCTTCGGAAAGAGGGTAGTTAAATTAGTTTCCCTAACATAATGACCCGCTAGCGGCTAAACAGAAGCTGTGTGCTTCCAGTTCAAAACATAAATTGAGTGGACATTTTACAATAATGTTTCTACAATGTACTGATTTTCATATCGGTGTAATTTATATACACACTTTTAATAAGGAGCTGAATTTATCGTAATAGAGCTGCTTCAGGTGTACAATTGAATTCAAAATAATTATCATCGAACAACTGCACTCAAGGTTGTGTATATTGTAATTGAGAATTTTCACTACTGTATTACAGTACAAAATTTAATTCAATACCCAACATTAGTACAGTTGAATTGTAATGTAATTGAATAGTAGTTACTATTATGAATGGTTCTTGGATCTTAATTCGACTCAAATTATCTAGCTCGCTCTTTTGAGGATAAAGTTATATTCTTACTGTGTGTAATTTTAGTTTATTTATTTTCACAGAAGGATAATTGTTATGGATTATCCTTATGGATGATTGTACTTTCATTTGCATTAAAAATTTGATTTGAAGTCAATTAATGTGTTTTACATTGGGTTTGTAACTATTTTAGTGTACTATCCTGTCTATAAAAATCAGAAATTTCGAATCTATATAGTTTAACAGTGTAAAGTATTAAATTGGCCATAAATTTTGTTCGAACCGCACTATATAATAAACGGCTGTAAGTGACTTGGAAGTGATTTTCATGTGATAAATCTGAATTGAATGAAATTGGTGTGCAAATTCTACTGGTATTTCTGAAAAAAGTGGTCGAAAGGAGTCCATTTTCATAATTTTACTATACAAATTTTATATTTTAATTATCTCCTACATTGGGCGATTTCCTATTTTTCTTATATAGATATACCCATTGTTTTATTTATTCTATAAATGAATAATATTTTCCTGTGCTGAATAATACCATTAGGCATAATCAGTCCAACAATCCTCCCTTATTACCAGATCAACCTGAATTGAATCAACAATGAATAGTCTGTCATTCAGCTGGAGGATGAAAAAACGCCATAATCGACTTTGTTCGAATTGCTGTCCGTTTGGTATGATCCTGTTTACAATGGCAACTGTCATTTTTCGGTCGCAGTAACAGTCGTCGTCAGTTTTGAAGAGTGTCACATCAGAGTAACGATGCTGACCCGGCCTGCGAATCATCCACAAAGGTCGTCAGTCGCCATTTGTAAAACGCGCCAAATTCAAATTGACAGACTGACGCGGCCGACATAATTGACAAATTGCATTTAAAATTTGATACGATGACTTATTTCAGACGAACGATCAAACTGTCATAAAGTTGTTTCAGTTTTTTGCAACTGAACGTTTGTCGGACAAATTCATTGCGTGGTTGGGCTTGTTTAGTGTCACTGCCAATCAGTGGCACGGTTTGAAGCCCTTCAAAACAAAGACGGATTATCATTGGTGTTTGTTATAACTGCTTGGGGCGATCGTATATAAAAAAGTGTGCTAGGAATTATCATGCACTGTTGTGTTAGTTATTACATATGCTATTGAAATACGATCACGAGCTTCTACCTCCCGTTCTATTATTAAGTATAGTAGTTATGATATATATATATAGTGATTTATTATTATTTATTAATTTATACCATCTGGTTTCTTGCAAGGAAGACATGATGTATGGAAGAGCGGCTTGGTATTTAGTAGAAGCTGCTAGCTCAATGCATCGAACTCTTTGGAAATAGAGATTGCAACACAGCTATAAACAACGAAATGCGAAGAGCATTGCACTTGTATCGCTTCAATCATGCTGCATAAACTAGCATCAATCTGTGGAGTAATTAGAATGTGAACATTGTTATATAACCCCGAAGTACCTATAACTCTATGACTCTGTACTCTCTAACCTCAACAACTCACTCCTCATCATACTGATTATTTTGCTACTTCTTTCACTCCCTCTCTCTCTATTAATTTCGACCACCATCAACTATTTTATCGATTTTCTTTAATTTTTCTGCTGTTGTGATATCCTACATAAACTACTTCATCGCTATATTCTCATGAAGTACAAACTGCATCAATTCTTGATCCTTGTATCATTCGGTATTTTCTGTAGGTCGATTTTCCACTTCTCTCTTCTTTTTGCGCTTATTTTCTTCTTCCTCTGATGATTATATGTCCATCATTCTAATCCCACTCTTCTTCTGTCTCTTACATTCTCATAATTTTTCTATTCTCTTTTTCTCTCCTCTTTCCTGTTTTCATCTTCTCCACCTCCACCTTCTTCATCATATTCTCCTGATCATTCATTCATCGTATTTCTCATCTCAATCACTATTCTTCTCTCGCTTCATCTCCTTCTCCATACTTCTCCTCACCATTTCTTCTTTCACCTAACCTTTCCCCTCCCACTTCATCGTCTCCTCCTCATTCTCATACATCCCCATCACCTTTTGTGTTGATCTTCCCCTTCTTCTTTTATCTTCCTCTCCATATTCTCCCTCCTTCTTCGCTGCTCATCTGTTCACCGGAGAAATAGAGCCAATCAGAATGCCAACTGTTAATTGCCGATTTAAACTATAAGATAGAAGTAGTACATTGAAGTGGTAGTAGTCGGATCGCAATTAAAAGAAGAAGTAATTATAAGGATTTATATGGATATGCGTGAGCGAGCACTTGGTGCAAGTTATAGTCCACATCTTCAAGGAAGAGAGAGGAAGATGAAGGTGTGTGTGAGAGAGATATATAAAGAAGGTGTGAGTGAGATATATATATATATGAAGAAGGTGTGAGGGAGAGAGAGATATATGAAGAAGGTGTGAGGAAGAGAGAGAGAGTGAGTTTGAAGAAGTCTCTCCTCTCCTGTTCGGCACACGGGTTTGCTTTTAGCACCCACTAACTGATCGCAGTTTATAAGCCATGAGGGGACAGATTTATGTGGACAGCCTGCCGACAAGGTATGGTGTGTACTCCATCCCATCTGCATCCAAGAAGGAGAATAAGAAGAAGGAAGAGAGGACCACGAAGAAGGAGATGGGAAGAACAACATGGAGCAGGAGCAGAAGAAGAAGGAGAAAGAGAAGAAGAAAAAGAAGAAAACGTTGAAGAAGTGAAGAAGCCCGCTTCACTCACCAACACTTCATCTTACTACGTCTTCCCAACTCTGCTCTCACCTACTTGCTGTTTCCACTTGCAGCTGACTGACGGAGAGAGAGAGAGGACTAAGTGAGAAAAGATCTAAAGAATAGACAGAATTGATAAAGGTGTGAAAAATAAAGAGAATAGAAGTCCGATAATTCAAAACAGGATGGAAGGATGGAGTAGAAGAGAGTGATAATAAAGTTAATTGGGGAGTAGTTGCGTTGGAAGAAGTAGTCATTGTTGATCAAGTAGTTAGGAGAAGAAGGGTGAATGGAAGAAGGTTGAAGAGTTTGATAAGAAACAGCTAGAAGGAGGGAACAGAAAAAGAAAGACACAAAATAAGGAGAATGGGGATTGAAAAACGTAATAGGAAAAGCAGAATACGAGAGGCAAAGGGAAAATATGAGAATATGATATATGTAATTCAATTGAAGAGTAGTAAAGATGTGGAGGAGATGGATTGGAAAGAGGAGAAAAAAAGAAATTTCATGGAACAGAGTAGGCCGGTACAGAAAATAAATCGATGTATCGGTGAATGGAGAATTTTCTAAAGTTGGAGGGGAACAAGTGGAGGGAAAACAAAGAAAAGAAGAAGGTGGGGAGGAATGTGAGATAGAGAAGAAAAGACAAGTCTGTGACCAAGTTGAAAAATTAGGGGAATTATTTATTTATACAATATGACAATTTCCACTGAGTCTAACAAGACCCATAGTGGTACAAAACAAAATAGCACTGTACATGAATAAACTATAAACTATAGCATGATTAGCTATATTTTATGACAAAAATATAACTCAGATAATGGAAATTAGTAAGAAAATGTGTAGAGATAAGGGGAGTCAGTAAGAAAATGTGAAGAGATAATGGAAATCAGTAAAAAAATGTGTAGAGATAATGAACGTAAGTTTGAAAACGTGTAGTGGAACATCAGGAAGTTGATGAAGAAGATGTAAAGGAATGTGAACGAGGTGAAGATGTAAAAGTTGAGAGAAGAAATTGATGAAGGATTTAAATATGAACAAGTGGAGTACTTCCAGCTGGAAAGTGACAAAACTAGGAAAAGGGAAAGAGCAGTGAAAAGTGAAGATAAATGGAAGAGAAGAGGAGCCTGAGCTCGAACATGTCGGATAAGAAGAACAAGAAGTAGAAGTTGGAGACGCAGAACAAGTGGAGGAAAGAAAGCACACGATCGTGTTGTCTTGAGAGAAGACATCTCTTCGGCAGCTCCTGAGGTTCAAAATGGCCGCTACCAGAATTGGCATAAACGATAGCATCTTCGGTCGGTTCTGCACTGCACCGCGTTGGCACGTTCTTCCACACTTCCTCTCACTCATTCTCCCGTTCCACTCTCTCTCTTCTTCGTTACGACCCGTTGGTTGCTGCCGGATTCTACAGTAAAGGCCTTTTCACGATTATGCCCTTCAATTAATGAGTGGAGCACTTGTTGAAGGCAGACAAATCAAGATGAAAGTTTTTTGTTTGGTGTTAGGTGCGAGAATTCCTCAAAATCTTCTCACATGATTGGTTGGTATTTAGTTAGGGACATGGTCTGAATCACGTTAGCTTGAAATTAAGCTGGTAGAAGATCAGAAGATAGAAAAGTCACTCAGAAGATAGTATAGTCACTCAATGTGACATAAGACCGGACACATAAATATGAATCAAAGCTTGACTTGTGCTTAGCCAATATTGGGCCTATTCTTATGAATTATGGGAATAAAAATTAGATTGATGGTTGGCAAAAACAAACTTTGAACTGTGATTATTGGCAAAAACGTAAGATCAAAAATGAAATAGTAGGCTGTCATGGAATATGTTACTAATTTATAGATATAAACACATTTTCAGAATTGAAATCCATTGGTCAACCTTTATCAATCATTAGATTTGTGTAAATTATCCACAATATTTTACTCCTTCAACTACATGTGCAAAGTACCTGAATAATTGATTAAATCAAGTCGCGCAATGAATTCTGGGTTATACTAATGATTTTTTCTCAGGAATATCATTGAATGCATTGTAAATGAGCTTGTCTCATAGGTAATAATAATAATATCGTGTGACCTGGCTGGCTCAGGTTTGTTGTCAGAGTTTTCAGGTCGCAACTGATCAATTTCGGGGCCTCTGACATGACCTAACGACTGCTTTTTAGGCAGCCGGGACCGACGGCCTTAACGTGTCCATCCGAAACGTTAATCCATCCGTGTCTCATAGGTTAATCATACGTTCTCCAAGAACCTTTGATTGACAATGTTCATTAATTAGAGGGATTAGTACTAGACAGTCCTTTCTAGCTTTAAGTCTTCAATAAAATTGAGGAAATCATTAGAAATAAATCATTGATGATACATGAATGCAACCTCGAGAACAAATAAATAAACTGTGTTCTGGATTCATCTTCAAACAATTTTACAAGTCACAAAAAGATTATTCTCCATAATGTAATGCAAGGTTCTTGTTAGATATTTGCACTAAACTACAATCGTGCTCTTCGTTTTAGAACGGGTTTCCATTTCAAATAGCATTGAATTATGTACGAAAATTGCTCTAACACCTAATTGCCACAGCAGTTCATCAACATTATAAATATTACACAAGTACTATACCGAATAAAACTCGTTCATTAACGTTAAGTATCATACGATTTTGAGTTTGAACTCAAATTAAAATTGAGCTTCAAGCGTCTTGTAATAAGCCGTGTCAGAATCTGGATTGACAGGTTGAACCAGGCTGAAAACTTCAGTTGTCTTGGTCATAAATCATTATTTATTAGGCTATGAGTTGTTTAGAATGTTAGGGAATACGGTTACCTGATGATCAGATAAAGTTGATTTTATAGCTGCAATAACCAACACTGGTCTACACTAGATATTAGAATTTGTAATCGAATAGATGGATCTCAGAATCATTAATCCATAGTGGATGATGTTATGATAATACAACACATATTATATTATAAAACATTATAAATATTACTTGAGTAATATTTATGATCTTATAGTGTATCTCATCCTACAGAATATGATACTGTATAAGTGTTTATCTCTTTTCTGTATAGGGCTACTTGTTGTGATAAAATGATATCACTTAAAAATGGCATAAATGTCCGAAACATGTTGTGATAAAATATTTCAAAAAAAGGGTACTGAGATTTTTATTTCTTTATATTTGTATAAGTGTTCTACACTTTGCCACAATCACCACCCTCAGTACTGCTTATTTGGAAACCCTCAATTGGCAAACATTACGAGTTTATATTCAAAATCACTCCTCAGTTGTATAAAGCACACCCAAACCTATAGATTCATTCATATCCACTTATCATTACTCCTATAAATGACGTACAAGCCTGGAGTATATGGGTCGAGGATTCCCCACCATTATTCGAAAATGTTCCATTCTGTCCATTGAAGAAGATTTCATCAATTGAAAAAAATTTCAAAAACATTTTTTATTCAAGAACATTGAGATTAGTATTAGCATAGAATAAATAATCAGAATCCGTTTTTTTTGTGGTAAAAGCAAAAATTCATTCTTCATATAAGAATATTCAGATATTTAGCGAGAGCATCAATTGACAGTTATTTTTCTCCACTATTGGAGATAGAGATGTCTCTATCAGAGATAGTCTCTTATGTCCATAAGAGAAAGATGATGTCCATAAGAGATGATGTCCCACATCAACAAACACGTTTAAGTTAGTGACAACTTTCAGAAGCCGATTGGATCTCATAAGCTAATAGGATCAAGGCGATCGAAGTCCGGTCTATGAGCGCCATTTACGGTGATGATTATATTCATGTTCACTTTTGATTAATTTCCTTCTTGTCACGCAGCTCCCATCCTGACAACGTCCTCAAACACAATTATTAATGGCTCCATTATTTATGGCGGTTAATTATAATAGTTCGACTCGATTCTCCTGATGTCAGAAAAAGCTCGTAACTCATCGCACTGAGACATAATTTGAATATGCAACCCATACCTATATCCAAGTGTACTATATACAGGTAGATGTACGAGCAGTGGAGAAAGACGTAGTAGTTGAGATAGAGATGGCGACAAATATCTTCGGAAACATCTGAATGAATGAGTAATGTCTGAAAGGTGTGTTATATTTGTGTGAAACATGTATATATTGAGTTATGTTTGTAATAGTATTTATAGGTAGGGCGTGAGAGTGATATGGGATAACTTCAATAGTTGAGCGGAAAGACAGTTGAACGATATGTTAATGCTTTCGGGCTTCGTGATGGGGTAGGGGTGGAGTAGAAGGGGGAGAGATGTCCTTGAAACAACGGTAACATATCCGCATCTGAGATTTATGCTGGTTGTCATAAATCATGTCTCGGTTTTGACTTGAAGTGCGGCAATTCTGTGAGTGTTCCTAGTATATTCACTTGGAACTGTCAGTTTTCCTTATGAAGTAACAAAAATGCTTTCCACTTAAATAATGCTGACAGTTTAAAAAGTTGATATTTCCATTGGTGAGTCGGAAGTTCGTGACATTGATTGCTTATTTTAGGTTTTTTTCTGAAAATTAATAGATTAATATTCAGAACAACATTATTTCAATTCGAGATAATTTGGGGGAAATAATCCGTTATATTGGTTGTAGATATTATCGACATCATAAACCTAGTTATTTTATTTATTAATTCAACAATTTGCAATTACAATAATAAACAATGATCTGTTTCCTTCTGTTTTAATGGGCTTATCCAGTTTTAATTTGGAATTTGGAAAATCATTATTTTCCCAGAAATATGCTAATTGTTTATAAAGATGGAAAATCCATCTTCAGGATGGATTTGATCGAGTGAGGAAAAGAAGCAGAATAGGGAAAGTGGACACAACAGTGGAGCAGATTGAAAAGAAGCGCCTTGTATGGTTAGGACATGCACAGAGGATGAGAGATGAGAGGTGGCCCAAAAAGATACTGAATTGGGATTCACCTGCAAAAAGAAGGAGAGATAGACCGCCCGAACTTTGGAAAAAAACAGGCATAATTATACTAGTATGATGAATAGAAATCTGGTTCAGGGAGACTGGAATAATCGCAATAAATGGTAGATGGGATGCGACAAACGGCTGGAGCTGTAAAATAAACTCATTTCTATGTATATTGATTGATGAGATCCATGCATCCTTTCCCATCAATCAATTTGCTACGTACTCTTTGGCAAATAAAAAGTTGATTTTTATAACGAGTTAATTCCACTGCTTGGTGTGATACAACATTACAATTATTATACAACAATCTCATACAACCATTTATTACCAATATTGTTCATACCTATAATTATCATTCAATGGATGATTATTATCATACGCACATTTATCTCAAATTATTATTAAAATATAATTTGATATTATTAAAACAAATATTCCAATGAAGAATAACATGTTTGGTGAGTTATATCCTTTAAGCTACCGGCAGAATAGATTGGCCAACACCCATCACTCTCTCCAATACTGCACAACATAAATTCGGTGTGACATTGTGCTGGTGTGGTTGCAGGCCAACATGATTGTGACACGTCTGAGACGTGTGACATGCGGCCTATCAGCGTGAGTGACATGGCTGCTGCTCGCACTCGCCTGACATGGCCATGTCACTGGGTGACAGACATGCTCAAGGTGACATAGAAGCAGCCTGCAATGAGAGTGAGACTTCTTGTCTTTTTGTGGCTGGATGCTTTCTTCGAGAATCAACAGTGTCGGATATCTAGCGACGTGTTACTATTTGTATGACGCTCACTTTTGCAGCTCTTCTCCTGCAGCACTGCTCCTCCGTATTCTTCTCTCTTCTTTTCCCTCTTTTACATTTTTGATTTTCTTCTTATTCGTTTCTCGCGTTTCATTAATTCTTCTGCTGATCTTTTCTCTTCTTCTTCTTTTTTCGTCTTCCTATTCCTCTCCTTCATCATTTCTCTTCTCATTTCACGTCGTCTTCTCCTTCTCCTTCTCTCTCTCCTTCTATTCCTTCTTCATTCTTACATTCTCATACTTTTTCCTCTTGTCGCATCACCGTATCTATCCAGCTCTATCTGACTCACACACATATCTCTTTCTCTCTCTCTTTTAGAGTTGGTGTTTTGGTAGAGGGTTAGTGGGGAGAATATTTTCAATATTCTTTCAGAAAAATAGACATTGATATGTCCAAAGCTCCGCCAATTCATGTAGATGCATAACAATATAATTATCTATAGTTATTATATTACAAATTGCTTTTTCATATCATATACAGTTCAATAATTATTTTCTTAGTCTATATTATGTAAATTCATCTATAATTTTGCTGTATTGTAAGCTATTGTATATAAATGTATAAGCCAGTATATATTGTAATCTACATAAATAAAATTAATACTCAATCAATCAATCAATCAATCTCTAACTCTAACTCACTGTATCTCTTTCTCTGTCGTGGTTTCTCTCTTTCTCTTCGTCAACGAGTTACCTTCTTTACAGTTATTTTCTCAAAAACTTATTCCTATATTGATATGTGTCAATATACTGTTATTAATGCATTTCTTTTTTCTTTACAGGTGAGTTCCCTATGTCATTCAGAACGTTAAGACAATACAATAATATCGAGTTTGAACTGTGGAGTAACAGGTAAAGATGAGAAGTTCATTATGTTTTGTAATCTAAAATTCAACATTACCGGCTCCGGTAATAATACAATAATAAGTACCGTCTATATAGGTAATTGGTCATTCAGATGAAATATTCTGTTCTCTGGTATCAAACTATTCAAGATTGGGTGATAGGATTGGAATTGAATGGGTGATAGAGTTGGAATTGAATCATAGATGCAATGTTGTTTTATGAAATTCAGTATTTATGTGGATTCAATGGAAATGTCACTACCAACATTTATTAGAATTTTAGTTTTTCACAAACATTCTATTCATCCACTTTTGAATTCTTCTTATCCTGAAAAAATAGAGTTGGACCAGATACATTCAAGAACCTTGGTCTACGTGAGTGGTCCATGTTATTCCTAGCATTAGATTGACAGCGAAAAGTCAGTAGTTGATGGATGGTCATCATCCTTCTTCTGTTTATTTCACATCTTGCTGCTATTTCAGATTTTTTGCTGCTCTTCAGAGTTTGAAATGATTGCCCAAGTGATAGAGGAGGGTCTTCCATCAATATAATTCGGAATAGAAGAATGCTGTGGACCAATCAGTCAAATATCGAGGATACTCTCAAAATATTCCACAAACAATAGAATGGAGAGTGTGTCTGACATTCCATCTTATGTTGTTTCTACTTGATTAATAAGAAAATGATATCATCCGAACATCTAGTCCACCTTCTATCATAATATTACGTATCTGCTGACTGCTACAAAACGGCTCTTCAATCATAATTTCTGACTAAAATTTGAAAAGTCCCAACCTAGCTGATTACCTCTTTTGGAGAACGGTCACAGAATTTCTATTGAATTCACCAAACTCTACCTGATTTGTCAACTACAAATTCTATCCTGCAATTATTATCATTCTTGCATAGGATGAAAATTCCCTCTCTGAACATCATTCTTCAGTGATGGATTCTCATTGTACAGTAATGACAATTAGTTTACGAAGAATCTCTTCAATTTTGTAATTCATCTTCTACTTGGGACTTTATGTGGGAAGAATTCACTGAGTTTTGTAGCTCAGAATCAAAGTGCTATCATAGTCTCACCAATTCAAAGTAGATTACTCTTCTTGTATATTATTGAATTTATTTCTTTATTCCAACAAAACAATTTCAGACTATCACAATCTCATCAATTCAGCAAAAAGTCACTCGAATCATAAATAAATTATCAGAATCTACCCTCCAATGAAACTATTAAGAATCTCAGAGATTCTAAACTGTATAAGAATCATCACCCCATAAACCCTCAAGCAGTGACTATCTGATTGAACTTGAAATTTGTCAGAGGGCGTTGAGTTAAAGAGCAACATAAATGATGCAGAGAAATAATTAATGAACAGTAGTTACCAGAACGCCGGCGGCATGGCGCTGTGGTTGACAAATAAACTTGAATACATAATGTAATGTTATATAAAAGTACCACATAATCTTGAATTCCCGTTTCCACAAAACCGTATATAAATATAGTGTGTGTCGAATAGGAACAAAGTCCACGTAAGTGAGAGATTTCGAGGATTTCTAAACGGGAGAGAAACTTGAAGGATTCAAATACTTTGGCAGGACGGCGGGTTTGGTGTCAGCGGTGGGATATATTTTAGTTGATTGTATGTGTGTGTTTTTCTGTGTTAGTGTTGGTGAGGGGGTAGATTGTGCATGGCTTTGACATCAAAGGCTCAAGCTTTTGAGTAGCTTTTTGGCGGTGGTAAAGACGACGCTAACGGACAGACAGGTTTCAAGACACTAAATGGGGGTGGTTTGGGGGTGAGGTAGAGCAACCCCTTCCGAATCTGCCCCGGGCGTTCAATTTTGAAAATATCAATCAAAATGGCGTTTGTCTTTATACGTCACTACTTTTGAGAGGCGGCAGCGCGGGTGTGTTTACTTTCATCTCGTCTGTTTCTGTCAATCTCTCTTTTTGAAGCGCTGGGATCAGACTCACACGTTCGGTTATTGCTTCGAGGTAAGGAAAGAGATGGAAAGCGAGAAGAGGGAATCACTTGATTAGGGAAAATAAGAGGAAAAGATGGAATGCTGTGGTTGAAAGTATAAACTCACACACTTGGGTGTGGGTGAAGTATATTAATTATTGCAAAAGTTTGATCAAGTTATCAAATCGTTTGATATGCATATCATAAGTTCTAAGATGAATCAAGATTAGTTATTTATTTTCAACTGGCTCTCCTCATCTTATCATGTATGCTGCATCACTTCTACATTATATATATTACAACTCTGTTGCACAAGATTACCACTACTCTGTTTTATCATCTACTACTTTGCATTTCCTTGTATTATTAGTACTATTTCGACATTCCACCATACTAAATCACTACCAATTTGAACCACTCATCTTAGAAGTAGTTGACTACCACTACTACATTCCACTTATTACCGAATAACCAGTCTAGGAAAACTTATATCTCTGATGTTATGCAACTTTTTTGGATCTTTTCTGAATATTATTCAAGTAATCTGTTGCTATGCAGGAAATTCCATCAATCATTATTCTGTACAAATACTGAAACTTTCGAGAAAAATCCAATAAAAGTCTTAAACTGGCTCCATTTTCAATTGTATCCCATTATAAGTCATTGCAGACACATAAAATCGTTTCCCACCAATATATTGTATTTCTTCACTCATTAATTGGAAGAGAGAATAATAATTCCTATTCTTCTTTCAATCAGTGCATCACTTCCTCCACCGATCCACTCCCGTTAATATCCAGCTGTTAATCCTTGGTCCACTGTTGATTTACTGCCAGACAAATATTGTTTTTGCTGGCCGATAATATTTCATGCACAATCTGGTGGTTTAGGGGAGGTGGGGAGGTATGGACGGTAGACTTGATCCGCACAATCAATATGGCGGCTATGTCCAGGCTAGGATAGGGTCTGTGCCATAATAATGAGTTATTCTACTTTCGTTAATTACGAGTGCCGAACATCCTTAATGGCCGATGAGGGTGAAATGATGGATGCGCAGAACAGTATGCGCAAAGGACACTCGTCATCTGAGTCACTGTCTACTCCACTGTGTAGTTGTGGCCTTCACTTTGACGGTTTTATGGCTCATATATTAGGGTATAAAGTGCTATGGTGTAATCCCTTCGCGGCGGAGAGTGGTGTACCCCTCACACTCTCAACTTTCTCTCTCTTACTTTTTGTCTCACCCTCACACTATCTCTCTCTTTCCTTCAATAATTTCTATTTTTCTTCCTGTTCCTATCTTATTCTTAAATTTGTTTCTCCCTTGCTTTCGATTCATCCACACTTTCCCCCTCTTCTATTTTCTGCTACTTTCCCAATATTCTTCCTTGTTTTCTTCCTTCTTCCATTGTACTGCCAAGTTTATTTTCTTTCTCTCAAGATCGGACTACCCTCTCTCTGGATTATATCATTCCCTCTTGTCCCGTTTCTCATCTCTCCCTCGCTCACTTATCCTACGTCTTCAGTTAGTAGAACTACCTTTTCTTTCCCTGGCTGATGCTGTGGTGTTTTTTAGAAGTGATGATCGGTTTGAGGGAGAAGATAATTATAGGTTTAAAAACAAAGCAGTGGATTGCTAGCAACAAAGTGGGGCAAGACTTCATGTAAGGTTGGGGGAAATGGTACAAAGTGGTGGATAAGAGGGATGATGTGCTGGGTCAAGGAGCAAGTTAGGAGGTGGGAGAAATTTGGATATTCTTTGTACGTCAGAGAGACAAATTGTGAACGAAAAGTGTTGATGATGATTTGTGAAAAAGTTTGTTGTGAATGAATATTTTTTTCATCAATATTACTCGTGATTCCATTCTTGATAAGTTGGTTCAATAGAGAGAATGAAAAGATATGATCTATGATTGGAGGTTGGAAAAGAATGTGGAGAGCCGTGAGAGGTAGAGCTATAGAAGAACGGCATCACAAGTAATAGAGGATCAAGAAAATAATAAATATATAATAAAATGGATTTCTCTGAAAAACAGAGATGTGGAAGTTGGTGAATTGGTGATTGTTGATAGTATAGTGAAAGGCTCCACATTAGGTGAAAAAAGGAAATTGTATATAGAGGGAGGGATGTTCTACTGCAGGGAATGAAAGCCATGAGTGAGGGGTGAAAATTGCACCATTGTACACACATCTTGCATTAGTATTATTATTTTCGATTTAGGTAACTTCAGTAGTCTATCATATTGCTGGATACTCATATCAGTAATATTTGAGAAACTGTGCTTCTTCTTGGTCATCGGAAAAGTATGAGCTTGAGACCTATGAGTGAATACACTATGATTATGATTATTATGATTAATCCATCACTTCAGAATCTTTGGTTGAGTTTTTTTAGTGATACTTGTAAACCTTATCAATGTTCAGTCCACTCATAGTAGGTGAAAGAAGAAGTATGTTGTAAGTTATGTAGGATTGCCATGTTGTATGTAAGCACGTGATATCATATAAAAAACGGAGAGGCCATAGTCGAGTGGATCAGATACTGGCTTCATGATTCAGAGGCCCGGTTTCAAATCCCGGCCCGGGCAAGATATTTATCCTTGGCCACTCCCGTGTTTCGGATGGACATGTTAAGTCGTCGGTCCCGGCTGCCTAAAAAGCAGTCGTTAGGTCATGTCAGAGGCCCAGAAATTGATCAGTTGCGACCTGAAAACTCTGACACCAGACCTGAGCCAGCCAGGTAACACGATATTATTATTTTTACATAAAAAACGAACATGATTAATTCTCATCCAATTGTAATTATTGAACTAATTTTTTGAACAAAATAATTATAATATAACTTTTTTAAATGATTAACCACAATATCGCCATATCATGGCCTTGAATGGCCTTGGAGTTGGGATCTAAAAATTATTATACGAGTATTATTCCAAAAGTGATGTTTAACATTAGAGTGATGTGTTATTATGAAGAAAATTACTGTATTTCCTTCTATAATGACTTTTATCAGAAATCTTCACTATAATATGGAATCGCAATACCAAACGCGACACATTAGGGGCGATTCCCTCTATCGATCTCTATTCATGTTGTCTCCAATTCTCTAAAACCTACCATTACAATGCACACGAGTTTTTAACAAATTTATCGTGTATAATCGTGAAAATTGCCGTGAAAAACAGCCCGATAAGAAACGAGGGAGGAGAAACGAGAATAAGAGAAGAGCAACGGTTATTATTCTTCAGGGAGAGAGTCAGTTCTACCGCATAGTAATGTTTTAGCCTAAAGTTAGACTGTCCCAGTGTTATATGCTCTGCAGTGTATGAAGGCTTTTCAAATGGTTCGTCTGTATGTATGTAAAGATACATCCAGTCAGTCAAGTGGGGATGGAAGGAGGGGTGGGGTTGAAGATATCGCAGAGAAAAGCTCCCTCTTTATTTGTCTCTGCTATTTTCCCTCTTTTCCTCCCCTCAGTATCATCAAGTCCTTGTCCACGTCCTGCCCCTCCCGTCTTCTCTCCCTGCTGGTCCTGTTTAAAAACGTACAGCGTATCTGGATAAGCAACAACATAAAGTTTTACTACGAACTCGTCTCTTGAATTGGCAATCTATGGCTACGACTTTGGCTTGAAACGAACCTAGCTTCTTCCACTCCTCATCTATAAAAAGTGCTCTTCATCATACCCCCCGCGCCCACAAAACAGTCCCCCAACCCCTCCCAGCACACAACCCTCAAATGTGAAACCATCGCTATGTCGATTTACACATTCATCGGAAAAATAAGAAAATCGCAAAAAATACGTCGAACTCTTCTTTTAATCATGGCGTCACTGGACTGGGTGGAGCGGTTCGAGTAGGTTTATGGGTAATAACCCTATATTCTGCACTTGTTTCTTTCCCACTGTTATAATGTCGTCGTAAAGAATAAAAGCTTGTGCTGTGTTCGTTTCTGTGCTCCAAGTTTTTCTGTTTTAGAGAAGAAGTTATGCCTGACTTAGTTTGTGTTACTTACATACTGTGTTAGCTGTTTTTATGATCTAATGATCTATTATTTATGTGATAATCCATTCATCTATGGACATTTTGGTTGTGTTGGTATTTTATTGTGAATATTGATCTAATAAAGAAAACTACGTCTAGCTTTGAATTTACACAGAATGAGATTAATGAGTATTATGAAATTATAATGCATGAGATAAATAATAATAAATCTGAATTCTTTTATGATGAAATAATATCAATTATCAAAGGATGATTTTCATTAAAATACTATATTTGAGATATAGGAAATTCAATACTTGGAATGGAGTAAAATCAGCTCCTTGAAACATATTATGATTGATGAAACAGTGAATGTAAGGATGTGCAGTAAAGATATTTAAAATATATATTATTGTGAGGTGCTAGTGTGATTTAATGTACAAAATATTTAAGTTACAATGATAATGATAGATTTGATAAAAGTTACATACTATGTGTTTTATTTTTTCAATGCAATTTCTATATTCTTGTTCTAACAATAATGTCATCCACATTCCTATGTGATATTCGTTACTCATTAACCACTTCATATGCCAAATATACCTAGGTCCACCTACAATCTGGAGTAAAGAAACTTTTAGCCTCCCAAAGCAAGATCATCAAATCAAACTCTGATGTGAGATCACATCAAAACAGTCATTGAACTCAACAAAGCAATGCTTTCTAATCTATCTTAACTCGATGCTCTCTATGCAGTCTACAATCAACTACTCATTCTATGAAACAAGACATCATGACTCATGAACAGCAATTGATCGCCTGGCTGTTATCACGGCACACATCAACCAAGACAAGGCAGAGCAGAGCAGACAATGGCCACGAATCATGTAGCTGATAATTATTATTGATGCTTATTATAATGGCAGTCGACCAGCTTGTAAACATAATGTATTATTAATAGATCAAGACAGGTACAGGCTGCTTTAAGTGATAGTGAGTGGGAGAGATAAGATGATGGATGGAGTGAGAGGGTATGTGACAGTGATAGGTTGAAGAGAGAAGGAGAGTGAGTGAGAGTTTGAGATAAAGTAGGCTGATGTGAATTGATAAAGGAAGAAGGAGAGAGTAATCAGCTAATAATGTTTTCCTATGTTCTGTTTCTTCGTTTTATAGTCATTGAACTGATAGAATATAGTCAATGATCATGATTCTCTAAATATTTTATAATATTTGGTTGATTTATTGCTCTTGAAAAATGATTCCGTTGATTGTTATCAATAATATCATTCCTGAATAGATATATGAATTGTAAATTGTATTTTTTTTCCTTATAAAAACAGTAATCAGAGTTATATTCCCACTGAAGTACCATATTTTACTGGAGTATTTGATATGTTGGATCAATTCAACCTACAACATAAATTCAACCCGAAATTGAAAAGAACTGAATTGGTTCTACAATTGATATTGAATAAAGTTTATTCAATCGAGTCTTATTCTATTCGAATACATTGAACAGATACTGAATTGAATCAAATTGAAATCTAATCCAAGGTATTTGAGACAAAATATCATGTTATAGGTAAGGCTATAACTATACCAATCTATGAAGGTTTGGAAAGTAACAAGCTTTTCCTACCAAATCTAATGGAGAAGAAGGCTAGTATCACACATCGATTTTCAGACATACCATTTTTCCGTCCTTATAAATTCTATAGATTAAACAGATGATGTTTGACAAGTTCTGTGTAATTTGGTGAACTTTTATCCTCTCTCGGAGGAGACGATAAGGCGTCGGTCCCGACTACCTAAATAGTAGTCGTCATCTATCATCATCCCTCTCACTCATTAATCCTAAGAGCTTATGCTAAGAGCTAAGACCTTATGTGAGCATCATTCTCAGTATATATCAAATTCATAAGGACTGCAAATAATCGATGTTTGTGCAACTGGCTGAAGGGTTTCCATTTTAGAAGAAAAAAAGTAGTGCAATATGTAAATGATTTTACGTAAGAAAGAGATGTGACAATAGAGTGACAAGAAGTGAGTCTGAGAGTATGAGGGAGTAAGTGAGAAGGAATAAGACGGAGAGGGGAAGAGGGAAGCAGAGTACCTTGAAACAGTAATGTAGTTGACATACCACCCGGAGAGCTACTTATCATTCTGCGAATAGATTGATAGATGGATAGATAGATAGCCTGTCCTCCGTCTGCCGGCAGCCCGGCCACTCTATCGCCATCTAGTTGCTCGATTGTTGAATTTATGTTAGACGTCAATCAAGGGTGACATATGTACGTGTCACTTCCACTTCACGCAACAATGTCGCTCTAATTTAAATCATTGCTGCTCATTACACATGTACACGACTGCTCTCAGCTGCTCTAGCGCTCTAGTTGCCTAGACTAATGCACATGCACACTGATAGTCGGTCGGCATTTCGGCGATATTTATGACCGGATATAGGTCTGTGATAGCATGTGACACATGATATGACGTCATAGTAATATGATAGGCGGATACAAGTCAGAGATAAGTCTTGGGTTGCTATCTATGTCTTATCACGTTCAATTCGGATCAGAGCAAAATTTCTATTAGCAAATATGATACTGTATCCAAAAATAATTGCATGAATAATAAGAAGAAACTTCAATTGAGTAATGGATATGTTTTTAGACTACTTCATAACTTTATTTTCATCCTCATATTATGTTGATGCTGGAATCAAATTAATGTTTTTATTATGAAAATAATTACATGAATCATTGGAAGTAACTTCTATAGAGTGATGATTATGCTTTTAGACTACTATATCACTTAATTTTTATCCTTTTATTATGTTGAAGCCAAAGATGAATTTATGTTCTTGTTATTGCATAGATTTCTCGCTTTCAAAATTCCCATCTTATGTGATCATTCTCTTTTATTGTCGTTCCTTTCTACTCTCCTTCATCATGTTCTTCATTTTTGCCAATTCCCTTCTTCTACATTCGCGGTTATAAACCATTTTCTCTGTTCTTATTACTTCCACAATTTTATTCTTCATAATTGTTCTCCTAGAGAACACTAAATAAAAAAGAATTAATCCTGTAAAAGGTAAAAATCCTGTGATTATTTCCTTATCTGATTGCATAATTAATCAATATATGAGAATTCACTATAATTTCAGTTGGTGATTGGAGAACGTTGAACAGCATTTTCCACTCTAAATCCTCACTAAACTCCAAATTCTTTTTCGTCCCAAAACTCTCACTTCTTTTACTGGTCTTTAGTGGCGAACACTGGACATCCAGTGAGTCTTCGGAATTCAAATTCATGCGAGGTCCATTCCACCTCACTCTCCGACTGACACGCAAACACTCAAGTATTAACGCAAATCGTTTAGCAGTCAAGGAGTGTAGGAGAAAGGTGGTAGGTGGGAGAGGGGGAATGGTGAGTGGATGAGGGAGAGAGGAATGACGCAGAAAGAGTGCACGTCAACACGTCTTGCTGGTGGAAGAGGAGGAAGGTTTCGACTTGAATTCCAGAACGAGAATACAGAAAGCACCTCAGACAGCAGTCCATGTCTGTCAGGGAAGCAAGGATTGTGAGTGTTTTTCCTAAGAGTTGGGCAGAGAGAATGGGAACCTAGTTGACGAAAAACGCTGAGAATAAGCCCTTGGACCTTGTCTATTAAATCCGGGGATTAAGAGAAATGTTCCCGCTCAAATTGTCATCATTATTAGTAGTTAAATGAATGGATTAATATTTAAACGTTTTCAAATAATCACACAATAATTCTGTTATGAAAATTTTTAGATTAAACTCTGATATCACAAGATAACTGAATTCAAATGATTCTTGAATCATTTTTTTTCTACCAAAAACAACAACTGACGATGATACTATAATAAATAACGTTTCATATGAAAAAGAAGAGAAAGTAGAGCAAGCCAGCGTATAATGTTATTACAGTATTTAAATTTCAGACGATACTGCAGCATCTCTGAAATCATTGTTCAATACAAGTTTTGGAATTATTTGTGGAAATAGTTCATTCCAATCTTAAAGCAGTTTGGAACCAAAACATGTCTTTCATTGACTCTTTGAAGAATTGAAAATTGTCCGCCAGCTGTCAATGTAAAGACCCTTCAATCTGAAAATAAATCATTTGAAGTTATTTTCATGATAGTAGCCATTTATTTCTATCATAAAGCGGTTTGAAACCCGAATTCATCGATGATAACAATGTTTTCAGTGGCATGGTGTGGCACGGCAAGGTATTGCGCCAATATGTACAATTATGTGGTATTGCCCATTTGGTACAATTCTGCAATATCTCTGAAAACACAGTTGAGATAATTTATACTTTTTGATGGAAATAAGAAGTTAATCACGATTACAAAGCAGTCTGAAACATTAACCTGCCTTTGTTTGAAGTGTTAGAAGAACAGCCATCTGACAAAATAAAGGCTCTTCAATATAACAACAAAATTTGAAGTTTTCTTGATGAAAGTAGCCAGTTAATCATGATCGTGAAGCAGTTTGTAACGTGAAATGATCGACTCTTTGACGGGGCAGCCGCCAACAACTGTTGTAGACACCTTTCATCGACAATCGCCTTGACGCTGTTTTTCAATCTCTTCATCAAAAGTCAAACTTTAATCAGCAACTCGTCAGCCGTAATTGAATATCAACTTCACCGGCTGGAAAGAGGACCGTGAGGAGCGAATCAATACTGCAAACAGTTGCCGCTTGTCAGAGGAGGAGGCAAAGTTAGCCCTTGAGGCAGACTGAGGTGAGTGACGTGTCTCCTGTTGCGGAAAACGCCTCACGGCCATCCTCCTGAGTAGGCGACGACTGCCTCAGGCCCGGTCTGTGAGGTCTGTGAGGTTGGCCGGCCCCGAATGTCACCTCAGTTGCATGTCGGTGACAAGCTCTCAACGGCTGATAACACCGCGCCGCTTGACATGTCTGTGTGAACGACAATGCTCTTGGATTGGTTAGTATTGGTTGTGGTGAAATGGGTGTCCCTGTCATTGATTGAAGGTCATTGTTCATTTTACAAATTTGATTTTCATTTTTTACGATCTGTTTCTATTGCATGAATGGAGACCAACCGAAACCAATCTGATTGGAATATTCAAAATAATATATATCATTTCATAATAGTGACCATAGTTTATATCTAGTAACAGAGACAAACGAATATCCGTTTCTGTAGAGTGTATTCCGTTTCTCTATGATATCTAGTTCTCAGTTTATCTGTGGTAGTTATCTCATTGATTTGCACAGAACACCAAATTCTGATCATTTTTATACAAATGATAAACTTTTCCTGTTTCCATGTGTGAAGAAAGAAGAAGGAAAAGTTGAGGAAAAAAGAAAAGAAGAAGTGAAGGAGTGAAGGGGAAAAAAGGAAGGAAAACACAAATAAGAAGACGGAGGAGAATTACGTCAGAAGAGCCCAATAGGAATGGAGTTGAGTGTCTCACATCATGGGTTACTGAAGGATACTTGCAAGCTACCACTGCTAGCTTCTAATTCAGACTGTAGCAGCTTCTCATCCAATCCGGATTGGCCCAGTGGTGTTCCACTGGAGTGTAGTGGTGTTCCATCTATATTATAGAAGGTCTCTCGCATCTCGGCTGTCACCACCCCTGAGCCGAAGCCCCGAGAAACACTTGCGATTTTCCAAACGATAAAATATAATGACCAAGGAGAGCCATTTAAATAGGGACACTAGGAGATCGGTAATGCCTACTAAGCAGGGCCGGCTGAGGCAACTGTTGCATTTAAACACCTCATTGAGGACGAAACTCCGAGCAGAGCAGAAGGCAGGGAGACGAAGAAATGGACGCAAGAAGATCGAAACTATCCCCTAAGACACTTGCCGTCTTGCCTCCTTTCCAATGATCATTGGGGTTCATGTGTTTTCCCTTCCATCCCTCACTACCATCCCTCTCTCTGCAGGACTGTCATCACCTAGAGACTCCAGATGTGATGATTCCAGTGTGAAAAGCGAAAGCGATTTTGGTGCGAGAAGGAAGGGCGAAAACATATTGCGATGGAGCAGAAAGAGAGGGAAGCAAATCAAACCACAGAAATTTCTTCATTTCAATGGTACATACAAACAGCTAATTTGGAATCGTATTTACATTGAAAGGAGAATCGTATTCAGATAATAGATTTCATACTCTTACAATAATTTATTCTAGAACTAGAATTTTTAAAGATTTTTCTTATAAAATTAATAACTTGTAACATATAAATTTAATTATAATTAACCTACTACAGTTATTTTTCATAGTGATACTATTTGTCACTTGAGAATGACATAATCCGCTGAGACGGCTTCTGTTCTAAAAAGATACAATTTCAATCAATAAGTACAGATTTCGTACACCTCGAGCCATCTCATCCATGCCCTAGGTTCTTTTGGAAGGGGTCTTGCGATCAGCTCTTCTAACTGATATATTTGGAATCATTTCCTGATGATTTCAAATGATCTCAAACAAGATGACCATTCATCTCTGATCATCATGATCCTTGATAATATTTAATTATTCACAATTGCAAAACTTTTGGAAACACCGATGCCTCAAACCATTTTCAACTCAAATTCTTACAACAGTCGTAGTCGATGTATACTGCATACTCCTGCATTCATGACGTATACATATTCTTGCATTGAACGATTCTCACTAATATCATTGACAAAATTCAACATTAAACAATAATTGATCAATTAAATATTAGTTTATAAAGTTAATTGTATGCATACAGTCCAAAAAAATTTGTTTAGTGTTAAATTTATTGCTTATATACAAAATTGCTTGCTAAAATTACAAACTTGAAGAGTTACAGCAGTATTGAAGAGAATACAGTGAACTTGTAGTTTGTGACAGAGTGACAGTTTGTACTCCTGTATTCGCACCGATATTGCTTGCCGTTTTGCTTGAAGGCATTTTCGATTGTGGTCAGCGGTCGCGTCAATCTTATCTGAACGAATAGATGGTGTAATATTGGCACGAGTCTGGTCAGAAGGCAAAATCCGTTGTGAAGAGTTAAGCCAATTATTCACGACTATATCATCATCAGTCTGAGTTTAGATTGGAAATGAAGGTTTAAGTCCCATTGTTTGAAACTTATCGCGATGATCATGGTGAGGCCTGCTGACATTGTGTAGGTCTGCGCTCTGTTGCGCTCTCTCTCTCTCTAATCCTCTCTCTCTCTCACACCATCTCATTTATGACTCTGTCCCTCTCGCTTCATCTCTCATTCTTCTATCAGTGAGTCTGTTCAGTTCACTCACTCCTCCGAAGTTTGCAATTTGTGTTGGGCTCGCGTAAATAATGAATCTACATGAATGATATCAATATGATAGGGTTATCAATATTATATATTAAGTTAGTCTCATAGATTTGAACTTTCATTTGATTGGATTTGAATCGATTTATCAATTAACTGCATCAATTGATAACAATCATGCAATGGATAGTGTAGTCAAGTTCAAATTTGAGAGAATGAAGAAGATGATGGGGAAAATGAAAATGAAATTAAAATCAATTGAAGTTTACATATTATTCATTTGTTACAATATTTAATTCATTACAGAAAGTCTTCCATAAAATTGAATAAAATCAGATAATCAGTCAATGATGAAGTGTAGAAATGCTGCTTGGAAATAATAGATATCTTGATAATATTCTAATTCTAAGAATCCTACAACGTATAAACTAGTATGTCATGCACAATAAATTAAAAATGAGATACGATTTGATGGTACAATATTAAGCTGAGCAAAAATAAACCGTAGAAATCTGAAATTATCAATGATACATCTTTCAAAAGGATATCTTTACTTTGAGACTAGAAAATTGAAGTAAAACAAAGAGGGAAAACGAGAGATAGTTGAAAGTTGGAGAGACGATCCCTTGCAAGTTTATTAACTTTTTTAATATCTCAATATATTTTTGTAATATTAGTCATGCTATATACTATTAATGGAGTTTCAGATTTTATACAGTTGAAACCCCCTCTATTCAATTCTATAGTGAACTCATACTGTCCATCTATGCATAAATGCATAGTATTTGCAAAATAAAAAGAATAATGGCCTATATCAGCTGAATCCCTTATCTGGTGAATTATCACGACAGCGATCTCTCAACAACACATTCGATAAATCTCGATAATATCTGGAGTACTAAATCTGGTCAGTAGCCTCCATCAGCATTCAGCAATCCTTCATTCACTTACAGGCCGTCAGCAGAGCAATAAGTTACTTGCGGCCTGCAAAAATTCGCTCTCGTTGAAATCCCAAAACACCGAATGATGATTGAATGACACCACACCACACACGAGGTGCAGAGCAGAGCAAGACAGATGGATAAAGTTGAAGAGTGAACGAGAGAGAGAGAGAGAGCAAGTGAGTGAGAGGTGATGGATGAGAGCGATGAAATCGGAAACAACAGTGTGAGAAAAGAAAGATTGAGTGGCTCCTGATTGATCGCGAGCAGAATGATGAACGACACATACTCGGCGATGAATTTCAACGAATATTTCAACCCTCTGTCCATCAATCCGAACCCGAACGTATGCTGTACGCTGATGATTATTGTGATTGTTATGACGAGAGGAAACGTATTTATTCGCCGCCCGTGTGCAAATCAATCGCTGCCCCGTTGACAGCCAGCGCCAGGGTACACCGGTCCATTTGTTCGCGTGTGTTTTATAGCGTTGTCATTCACCCGTCCCGTGCGAATGCCTCCATTTGTTGCCGTGCATTTTATAGCCGCCGACAACTGGACGTCGGTACAAACGATCGGTCATTACGATACCATCCTCTGAAGAGCTTCATCTGACGATAATCACCGTCCTAATTTCAAACACACACACACGTTTACGGCAGTGTTCACACAGAGCCGATTTATCACTGAATCTCGACGACAGTCGCGCCAATTAATCGATTACGAATACGAAATTTATTACTTCAATAAACAATGGCGTAGTATTTCCGCGTAATGTAACAGATAAGTATGAGTGTGCAAATAGAGGCGAGTTCGAATGAGTTTGCCGAGTCTAATGCGCGAGTGATGGGTGGCCTGAATTTTCGGTCTGCGATTGAGGTTAGATGACTCATGAGAAAATTCTCTTCCAAACCTACACTATAAGCTGATATTTGGAAAATTACCAAAATCATTTGAAATGTCTGAATAATCTATTTTAGATTATGGCTTTCAATGACCAAACTCGTTTGATATGCTTGGTTTAATAATTTTAAATGTGAGGCATTTGTTATTACCGAACGATTATTATGCTCTAGACGAGTTCAGTTATGTCTCAGTTGCGCAGTTTCTTTCTTATTTTTGAGAACATATAAATAGAATAGTTCAATTATTGCTGCTCTTGTAATTTTTTATTATTGAATTGAGTAGGGAGTAGAAAATCTTCAGTGAGTTGCACATAAATCAATTAAACAGGTATATGTTACCAGTAATAACGTTTCTGAAATTAAAATCAGCTCTCACCAAACCCATCCAATCAGTACCTTCTGGTGTTCTGTCCACCCCTATTTGCAAAGGGTTTCCCAGAATTCGGGTTTGGATGACTGCATCTGCTTACTCAACTAGAAGTATGTATACTAACTGTATAGTTATAACGCCCCGCATCTTCTCAGAATTTATTCCCAAGTTGCCGAACGTCTCACCATGTAGCCGCACACTTTGAATTACAACTCGCTTTCTCAGCTTACTGCGCCCCATATTAAATGGATGGATTAATGGATATTGGGTTATAATGGATCATAGCTGATCGGCTGGTCAGCAGATATAGTTGGGTGGGAATGTACAGATATATATTATGGTGCAGGACAGACCTGCACGACGGCAGAATCTTCCAATAAATTAACGAGAACTGCCTGACTTAAGCAGTCTCTCTTGACTTCGAGAGACCTTCCTGCCCAAGTCTTCTCTGAAATGAGAATGGACCTTCTGATACTTCCCCTTCTCCACTTCTACTTCTTGTCACTTTCCACTTTCTGTTGATTGTGTCGTCTCTATCTTCTATGATCTCGATTTTATAGTCATTTGTTTGTTTTTATACTTGTTGAACTTTATTTTTGTGTTATTTTGTCTACGTCTCAGGGCCTCGTTTCTTTTCCAAAAACAGTCACCCAGTACTGTTCCCAACTTCATTCCGTTTACATCTCATTTCACCAGTTATTTTCATATGATTCATAAATTTGGTTCCAACATATGTTGCAACACCTTGTGTACTATTTTTAAATCACTATGTTTTCCTTTCTTCCATTTTATTCTTCTAATAAGGCTTATTTCCTATTCCTTCGATTTCTGTTTCTCGGAGAACTGATTTATCGTCTTGACTGAAATTGTCCAGAACTAGGTCTGATCATAACTTGATTTGCTTTGCTCTCTCTGCTTTGTTTTTGATTATTTTACTTTGTTTCCTGATCTTCAGCTACCTACTTTGTTAGTGATAAATATTATCGTGATATTATTGTTCTAACATAAATACTTATCTATCAATTAATTATATCTTTCCTTTGTTTGTCCGCAGGTGAGTCTCGAATTCCATCTTTGGAGCCTCCTATCAAACGTAAACCGAATCTTTATTCCTAATTCAGGGAAGAAGGTAAGAAGAATACAATACCAAAAAGGTGAAAAATATCCACATTCACGGGAATAATCAGAATATACAGAACAATCTGTGTATTTATCTACCCCTGCTCTTTCGAAAATATATTATATACTTCAAATTGTCTGTGCTGTTGATAGATTGATACAGTATAGTTTTTAATTTTCATATTCATGGGAAAAGGCAAAATCGAATTCTAAACAGTCTGTTTATATTCTACTGATTCACAATAACAATGATATCCGTCAGGCCTAATTCATAATTTGGCCTTGTTTTTCCTTGATCTATTCTTGTCTTTCGATAGTTTGAGTCGTCACGCTGTTTATTTCCCAGTATATCTTGACATTCTATGATCCAAGTATGTATTTCTCAGTGAAGTCGACATTTCATGACCCAAATACTCTCATACACCCTCAATATTTACAAACCCACCCTTGTCTCACACAACCCTCAGGCTATACATTCCAAATTGATATCTCATCCTCACATCGCAAAAGTTGTTGGTCATCTCATTCCACAGTCGGGGAAGTAATCATTTGAGTGAAGAATGCAGGACATGCAGAGAGAAGACGAAAAGAGGAGGAAGAGGAAGAAGGAACGATATGATTGGACCGAGTAGAAAAACTGTCCCCCTGTCAGTTGCTAGGGACAGCACAAAATTGAGACGCTCACTGTGACTGTCTCTGTATTATGATTATTCCTGATGAAATGTCAACTGTTTCGGGCCCTTAGGGCCTCTGCTTTCCCTCTATCCCTTTTCCTTCTTCCTCTTATTCTTCTGCCCTTCCTTGTGGACACGGCCATCATCATTCCTCACTACTGCACGTCAAGTGGAAAAATATTCTTCTTCCTCTAGCAACACTTGGCCAAACGTTTTTATTTTGTCCTTTAAGAGAAAATTAATGTATAGCCTCACAATGTATTTCTGTTTTTGCATAAGATTTGTCTTGGTTTCTTGTCTCTTATCTTACACATTAGACTGTATCATGAATTAAAAAGCATGGTTTCCACTGATCTGAAAGTCAAAATATTCAAGTCTGGAGAAATATAATTGATCAATTTCTTTATACCGTGATAGGCTAACTCATGAAATGTATTATCATTACTACTTCAGACTAAATGAAATTTGAATCGAGAACAAAAATGGTTCAAATTCATGGATTCTAAGTTCGAAAACGTTTCAAACTTGTTTTATGTTATCAATAGGCAAACTTTATCGAAATAATATCAATCTCGACTAAATAATAAATAATTATAAAAAGGGTACCAGATTTATATTTTTATTCTTATTGAAAAGTAACCCTGAAGGAAAAAAGACAATATCAATCTCATATTCAGCATCATGTAGTCAACCTCTCAATAAATCACCACTATATTATACAACAAAGTTGAGATTCTCCAGAAGGAGAAAATCTACAAGTTTTCATCTACTAAGCTTTTCAAATAACAGTTCGTAATATTACCATGCCTTCGTAGAACTCACAAAGCATTACTACAACATTACATTTTTGCAACTATTATATAGTCTCTTCTAAACTATGAGAATGGCGTTTGTTCAATTTGAAAACTACCCAAAAATCACATTTGAATCTTGTCACCTACGGTCTATTTTTGAACTAGGTGAATAACGATTTGTAAACTACCCAAAAAATCACATTAGAATCTTGTCACCTATGGTCTATTTTTGAACTAGGTGAATAACGATTTGTAAACTACCCAAAAAATCACATTTGAATCTTATCACTACGGTCTATTTTTGAACTAGGTGAATACGATTTGTAAACTACCCAAAAATCACATTTGAATCTTATCACTACGGTCTATTTTTGAACTAGGTGAATAACGATTTGTAAACTACCCAAAAAATCACATTTGAATCTTATCACCTACGGTCTATTTTTGAACTAGGTGAATAACGATTTGTAAACTACCCAAAAAATCACATTAGAATCTTGTCACCTATGGTCTATTTTTGAACTAGGTGAATAACGATTTGTAAACTACCCAAAAAATCACATTTGAATCTTATCACCTACGGTCTATTTTTGAACTAGGTGAATAACGATTTGTAAACTACCCAAAAAATCACATTTGAATCTTGTCACCTACGGTCTATTTTTGAACTAGGTGAATAACGATTTGTAAACTACCCAAAAAATCACATTAGAATCTTGTCACCTACGGTCTATTTTTGAACTAGGTGAATAACGATTTGTAAACTACACCAAAAATGAGTATCACTTCCTGCTAACAAATGGCAGGGTGCTAACCGGTAACCTACAGGGTGTCGCAACAAATCCGTGTCGGCTGAGTGAAAGCCACGTTCCCATTGTGAGCAACTGATGTGTCGATATATTTCATCTGGAAGAAGACAGAAGTGGTTGAGGAGTAAGCTGCCGCCGCCCTGGACCGGAGAGGTTCTTTGTGGCGGCTCTATGGGTGACATATATCGGTGTCAGTTGTGCAATTGTGTCGAGGATGACACAACAACAACATGGTGTGTCACCTCACTGTGGTGGGTGGCTATCATGCATGGGGTGTGCAAGAAGAGGAATGAACGACCTAGGAGGGAGAAGTTGAAGCTGGAGGGAAAAATGGCAACAGAAAAGGAAATACAGAAGATGAAGGAAAATTAAAGATGAAATGGTGATGCGGAAGAAGAGAAGTAGTGTGTGAGAGGAGAAATGGAAAAGGAGAGAGATAAATTTTGAGAAATGGAACAGAAGAAAGTTAAATTTTGGGATATGAGAAAAAAAGTCGTCCAGACAAAAAGAGGAGAGGTAGGAGATTAGAAAGAATAATACAGGTTGAGCAAGAAGCAGGAAATGGGAAATAAGATTGTGTAGAGGGGAATCATGATGAGGGAAATGAGGAGAAGGAGGATGAGAAGTGAACATAAGAGAATAATAAAGATGGAACAATTAGAAAAGCAGGGGAAAGAGGTCTTCACCTATTTCAGGAAGCTGAGAAGAATGAAAATAGTTGTGGGAAAGGTGGAAGAGAACAAGGGGACATGGAGAAGAAAAATGTTGTAGAATATTGGTGATGGAGGAGTGGACGATAAAATTAGTGCAGTGAAAGATAAAGTTGAAAAGACAGAAAACTTTGAAACGAGAGTGGAAACAAGAACAGATGGAAAGGAAAATAGGAAGAAGGAAGATGAAGAATGTAGAGTAATACGATTCGGAAGAGGTAGAGTCCGAATAGACATACTAGGAAGATGAAAATAAACGAGAAGACAATCATGAGCATGAACACAAGAAGGAAAACTCGAAGAAGAAGAAGAAGCATATAAGAAGCATATAAGAAGCAGAAGAGAAGAAGAAGAAGAAGAAGAAGAAGAAGAAGAAGAAGAAGAAGAAGAAGAAGAAGAAAAGAAGAAGAAGAAGAAGAAGCAGAAGAAGCAGAAGAAGCAGAAGAAGCAGAAGAAGCAGAAGGAGAAGAAGAAGAAACAGAAGAAGCAGAAGAAGCAGAAGAAGAAGAAGAAGAAGAAGAAGAAGAAGAAGAAGAAGAGAAGAAGAAGAGAAGAAGACTAAGAAGAGAAGAAGAAGAAGAAGAAGCAGAAGAAGAAGAAGAAGAAGAGAAGAGAAGAAGAAGCAGAAGAAGAAGAAGAAGAAGAAGAAGAAGAAGAAGAAGAAGAAGAAGAAGAAAAGAAGAAGAAGAAGAAGAAGAAGAAGAAGCAGAAGAAGCAAAAGAAGCAGAAGAAGCAGAAGAAGAAGAAGAAGAAGAAGAAGAAGAAGAAGAAGAAGATGGAGAAGAAGAAGAAGAAGAAGAAGAAGAAGAAGAAGAAGAAGAAGAAGAAGAAGAAGAGAAGAAGAAGAAGAAGATGGAGAAGAAGAAGAAGAAGAAGAAGATGGAGAAGAAGAAGAAGAAGAAGAAGAAAGAAGAAGAAGAAGAAGATGATGAAGAAGAAGAAGAAGAAGAAGAACACATGTGGTACTGTGTGAGGGTGTGAGTATACCTGAGGGTTGATTTTGTCTCCCTCAACAAAAGCCGAATGATTTTGATGAATGTGTAACATAGCAGGCAGGCATAGCATACTTCGATTGAAGAATGAAGGACAGGTGATGTGTGTCCCACACTTGAACTCGTGTTTGTGAATGCACTCTCATTGTCTTGCTCACCCCTCTCACTTACTCCTCTCTTCACCTTCTATTCTGGACGACCCTACCTAGCACGAGTCATGTGTATTCTTCTTCGTCTTCTTCGTCTTCTTGCTCGGGCAATGTGTCCATCGAGCAATATGATTGACTGACGCTTGTCAGAACCCTTCTTTCGTGAAAGAGCCCGTGTCTCAAATCAATCAACTTCCCCATGATGAGAGCAGTTGGTTGGGACACTGAATTCGCTCACCCCTTCTTACATCTGCACGCTTCCTCTCATTCTTCTCCTTGCTCTCTTCATTTATACCTTCATATTTTGGAATTTCTCTGTTCTATGTTGATTTCTACTCCTATCTTTAATCCTGTTGATTGTGACCTTTCTACTCCTATCTTTTTTAAACCTCTTCTTTGTATTTTCATCTACATTATTTATTTATGAATAATACTGATGCTCCTCTTACTTCCAATAAGCCGATCTCTGGTTCATTTCCTCCATGTCGTCTCGCAACTACTCTCTTCATCATCATAATCTTAATGTTTTACTTTTTTTACATCGTATCTCTAAATCGTATCCTAAGTTGTTCTTATTTTTCCTCATTTTTTCCATCTTATAACCTTAATATTTGCATCATTTTTTTCATTAATTAATATTTTTTGTTACACTTCCCTATTGCGCTGACTCATATAGTTAAACTTATTCTACTTCTGAATATATTTGTCTATTGGATTTCCACCTTACAAGTCCACTTCCGGTCTCCAGTCTTCATCTCAATGTTTTTCATCCTCTTCCTTCCTCTTCATAAGTTCCGCTCTTACCTCTCCTACCCCTTCCCCATACCTCAGTGTCCTCCACATTTCATACTCCCCTCCTGTTTCATCTTGTTTCAAACACATAACACCTGGAGCTCTGAATCAGTTTGATTCACTTCTGTTACCCTTTTCGATGTTGTATGTATGTGTGTGTTATGTGTCTATTTTTTAGGCGCTACAAATCACTCCAATTTCTCTTCTTTTGTGTTGCCTTCCATTTCTCAGCAGCGATTGTGTGAATGATCCCTATTTATCTTGTGGGTTTCATATATAACATTAGTATACTTCGATACATTGTTATCAGAAGTAGTGTCTTAGCAAATAGAAAATCCTAGTGACTTCCAGGAAGATCATCTGCAAACATTTCTCATCACTAACACTTCAAGGTTGAATGGTAGAGAGTACTTGATAGTCCTAACTTCGTCTAATAAATACTTTTTTCATTTTTTTCCAAGCAGAGCAGTGTTGATAGTAAAAAAGTAGATTCGTATGGCTTTTGTTGGTGGGGAGTCCCTTGCGAGAAGGTCCCACCGCCTGAATATATAATTGAAGCCGTCAATGGGCCTTACGACTGTCATACTTCAGCCGGGACCGACAGTTAACGTGCCCATTCGATAACATGGGAGTGATCTGGTAAAAAACTTTTGGTATTGAGAGGGTTTGAAGTGTTGATAGTGTGAATGTGTATCTATAATACATGATTACTTATTAATTCATATTACTATTGCTATTTTTTGTTAATTCCAAGATAGTTTCTAGAAGTAGTGGTTCTAAGGAGAAATACCCATCTTATTAATATTTCACCCATTATTATTTTATTTATTTATTTATCAGATAGAGCGAACAATACAATAGTCGGAAAAGAAAAAACAGGCGATATTATATTATATTATATCATATATATTATATTAGGAAAGAATCGCTCATTATTCAATGTTAACATTAACACAATAATATTCATATGGAATCGAAAAGTTAACAGCGTGATCTTCATGAATAGTTGTTGGCTTCAAACATGTAACAATAAACATAAAAATATATCAGTGATGTAAGTTGGACAAGAGTCACAAGATGGCGACTGTTTTATGTCAGTCTGTTACTGGCGCTTCACATTAATATTTCGGCGCCCTCTAAAATAACGTAAACGCAACCAGATATACCTTCAACAGTAATCGTCTATATTTCAGCACCCCAGTTTCTGCCCCAGATTCTTGCCAGTTTTTTTTTCAAAAATTACAAACTCCAGAGTGAATTCTGTACACTAACATCCTTTGATGAGAAAAATACAAGCTGTTTTCCATAAATTTTCGTTCAACATGTGGAGGATGAGATAAGTGATAGGAGCTCCAACTATTCATCGGTACAAGAGAAGATTTATGGGATGAGAAAGTAATTGTTTGCTATGTTGTTGAAAACTTTTGATCTGATAATAATCAGGGATTTCTGTAATTCTTATTCAACACCTTGGATGAGTGAACAATTAAGTCTCCAAATTTAAATCTGAGAAGTGTGAGAATCATTACAATCTAAAAAATAATGTTGATAGTTTCTTCAATTATCTTCCAATCACAAAATTCGTATGAAATTTCTGTTCTCAGTTGGCAAAGCATTGAATTGTTACGACTTCAATAATTATTAAAATTCATAGTAGGTCATAGATAGGCTATAATCGCATTACATGGATCAACATTATCAACATAATTGAATCTCATGATAATATTGAACAATGACACAAACTAGGAATAGTGGCTCACTCTGTATCTGTTTAACCAATTCATAAAAATATTATTTATTTATATCTATTTTCTTGGACTTTGTCACCTATAAATTAGGACTACCTTATTATTTTATCTGCCAATGTTATTACATTAGTGTCATTTGCATTTTAAATAAAATGAATAATAAATATATTATAGAAAATAACACAATAAGAAAGTGATTAATCAACTTGTGATTAAAGATTGAAACTCTTTTTCTACATTCCTGATACATTTCAAATAAGAGTGAACATGTTTTCTATCGTACAATAAAAGTTACCATCCAGCTTTTGAAAGTCAATCCCACCAATAGCTTCTCGGAAATGAATACCTGTCTAATTTGGGCCATCTGAAATTCAAGAGCGGTTGGCGCTTATAAGTTTGTCGTTGAATCGCTCGTCACAGACAGTCGTCGCCGTGTCTAGGGACGCATTTGTCTTGCGACAAATATGTGTCTGTCTTGCGACAAACATTTGTCTGTCTTGAAACAGTGACCGTGCCTTGGCCGTCCGTCAATGTCATCTTGCACCTGCCATCTTTCACTCAACACGAGAATGAGAGAGTGTGAGAGAGTGAGTGAGTTAAGTGCTAGGGGGGGGGGGTGAGTGATTGAGAGCGTTTATCTGTCCCGGAGGTTTATTATTAAACGCTCCTATTTTGTGGCAACAGAGTTTGGTTGCCAATCTTCACCCAGAATTTTGTTGAATTCATGATTCTCACGATATTACTATAGCGAAATTGAGCAGTATCTAATTGGTAGTAATGATAGTAATATAAATTAATAGCTGTTAGAACTGTGCTCGTAATCCATCAATAATAATTCTCTATTGCCATAAAACACAAAGTGTTGTAACAAACGTCAAAGAAAAAATAAATGAAATAAGAAGAGCCAAAGGAATTGATACACTTGATTGGAAAATACTGATGAATAGTAATTATTAACATGAAATCAATTCAAAATTTACTGCAGAATGGTAATTGAACAGTACTTTAAATAGTGATTGGATAGCTCTAACCTTATTACTAACAAACGGATTTGATTATTTTCTCATTGTAACTTTTTGAATAAATAATCATCCAACTCTTTCTGGAAGTCTCTGATTCATTCCATAAGTATTTAGGGCTACTATATAATTTTTTTTTGGGCTACATTTTGAACAAGTGCACTGATTTCCAGTGTGTGATATTCATGTACGTTTTTGTTCTCTGGAACAAATTAGAATCTATTCGGGTCTGATACAATAATGAACATAGAACTGAAGTATCATAATATTACACTAGTCATTTTTTTGTTGTTTCTTCCTGATTGAGCTTTAATCTCCAATAGCCTATCCAAAACAATATTTTTTTTTTGTATTGGAATGTAGTTTCACTGATACATTAGTGATGTGTCTTGTAGACCAAGGGTATCAAAAGCCCTTATAAAAAAATTATTATAGTATTTTCGGAGAAGGGTTTTTAGAAATGTTTAAAGAAATAATGGAGCGTTTTCTCTCGTCAAGCAAGGACAGTATTCACCCTCCCACACACTCATTCACCCTTATATATGTCTCACGGGATAAGGGTGTCAAGGGGAAATAGATTTATAGATATTATGTTACTCAGCAGCGTAGGCTCCGCAGTGTGACGCGTTGTCCTAAGGAAACAACAGTGATGGGGCTGGGAGGGGGTGAAAGTTACGTTTAATTACAATACTTTATTGCTCTATAAATCAAGATACAGAGCATAATATAACCTTGCTAGTAGCGGGCGACCCTTCATCTCTTTTTCGATATACGTTCTAGATTTTTCTAGAACGAGCGGAAAAGGAGGAAGAGAAGATAAAAGAGAGAAGGGAGAGGGAGGAGTGGAGTCAGCAACCCTTGGGACATTGAGGCATTTTCGAAGATGGACGTCCCGATCATTCGTCAGGATATGACTCCGTCTGACGTATTTTATGACTGACTCATTCGCTCTTTCTTTGTTTATTATCGTTTCTCTCCCCATTTTTTCGTGTGTGTTTGAGTGATTTGTTGCCTTTACGCCCAGTTGCAATGCGTTTCTTCCTTCGCCATTGTTATTTTTCTTGTTTTTCTTGTGCGAATCGAGCTGTTCTCTCAAATCTGTTATCCACTTCCTACCAACCCTCAATTCGTCCCATTTTTCACGTTTTATTTCGCTCTCTCTTTCTCGCTGCGTATCGACGCAGTTCGCATTATTTGTTTTGTGAGCCTCTCTCTTCCAATAGCTTCAAGCTTACATTTATTCTTCGAGGCCTATGTGTGATTTCCCAAAATTATTCAAATTGAATTCATCAAAACTCCAATATTAAGCAAATGGCACAAACAAATAAAAAAGTTTCGTAAATGTAAATATGTTCCAATTTATATGAGCAGTTTGTTTGAACATTATATTTATTTATTCATTTTTTTGTTCAGCTTCCGTCGTTGATATGATTGGAGAGTTGAAAGGAAGAAGTTAAAATTCTTGCTTTCAAGCATCTGCACTCCAAATGGTTTCTCTCGCAGTTTCCGTTCATTTCAAGAATGTTATTCACATGGAATTTGTGGGAAAAATCAATTTCATAGATATTCTTCAATAAATAAGAATTATAAGATATTTATCTCGGGCCACTCCCGTGTTTCGGATGGTCACGGCTGCCTAAAAAGCTGTCGTTAAGTCATGTCAGAGGCCCTGAAATTGATCAGTTGCGACCTGAAAACTCTGACACCAGACCTGAGCCAGCCAGGTCACTCGATATTATTATTATTATTAATAAATAAGAATACCGGATCAGATGGAATAATTTGAATTCCAGTTCAAGATTGAACCAGTTTTTAAATTTATAAGTTAATCTGAGAATCCTCAATATTTTCCAGTTTCTAATTAAAAAAAAAACCAAGGAACGCTGGGCTCGGGTACTACAGCTGAGCTTACTACTCGTAGCCTACAGGTCAGCATACAGTTCAGGAAAGTTATTTGTTGTGTATATTTATCATGTCGATGGAACCCAATTGAGGCTTGACATTATTTTTGTCTATCAATTTCATATATTTTAGAATATAAAGATTTCAGATATCGCACAGAATCCTGTGCCCTGATCAAGGTGATAATAAAACACTAGAATATCAAAAATATCACGAATTTAAAAGTTACAAACATGCTTCAACACCTCTGGTTTATGTGAAGTAGACCTACAGTATTTAGCAGCCTTCTCTCCAGTTAACACCGTTCTTCATTGTTGGAGAAAATTCGTCGTTGAGGTGGCTAGGTAACACCACACAAGTAGAATGAGAAAGAGGAACCCAAGTAGAACAGGAGCAAGAGTGAAGGAGAGTGTGCAGAAAAAATTAATCGGTCATATCGCGGAGTTGCTTGTCGGTTTGCAGTGGTAGCCGTCGCAGAGCAGAATAAAGAGCGTGTTGTCGATGATAAGCGATTGAAGGGTGGGTTGGGGTGATGGTGGTGAGGTGAGGAGGGGGCCAGAATTGAAGGGAGATGCAGGAGACTTTGATGATTTATACGTGCAGCTCGGCAATGGCAGACTGTGCGCGATCTATAAATAATCCTTAAACAGTGTTTAGGGGCATTAATCTTGGTGCATGTTCAGCACAAAAGAAACGCGCCCGGGCTCGCGACGCGACGGACTCTGGGCCCGTAATTAATAATTTTAATGGGCCGAGACAATTTGGCCCTGTCAAAGTTTGAGTGAGTTATGTCGCATCTGTCTAGTGACAATATAGTTTTTCGCCGGTCTTGCTGCCACTGCCTATCATTTGAAACGGCCAAGGCTGATGGCCTTCCTTCCTTGTGACTAATCGACATCGGCAGCAGCTGTGACTCGAGCAAGAGGAGGACCAAGAGAGAGTGAGGAGGAGGAGGAAGAGAGAGTAAGGAGGAAGAAAGGGTGATGAGGTTGAATGAAAGAATGGAGAACGAGGAGAAGAAGAAGAGGAGGAAAAGAAAAGTGTATGAGATCGAATGAAAAAGTGGAGGACGAGAGAAAGAGGATAAATGCCGAAAAAGAAAAACCAGGATTGAAAGACAGAGTGGTAATAGAAGAGTAATAGAGACCAACTACGAAAGGTATTTATGGTGAATCAGGAAATGAGCAAATATGAATATTTTTATTCTCATAAGAGGATGTGAGAGACCAAGTGGAAGTATGTGGTGTAGCAGGTCAAAATGATATCACAGGAAAGGAATTCAGTGGAAGAACAAGAGAATAAAGTAGACAAGGACAATTGGGGTGAAGAACTAGGGTGCAAAAATAGAGAACAAGAAAAAAAGGGAATATAGTGAACAAGGACAATTGAGGGGATAAATGTAGGTGGGAGAAACGAACTAAAAAAATAGGATGGAGGAATACATGATAAAGTGTTGGGACAGAATAGAGTAGACAATTATGAGAACAGCTGAAGAAGAGAAAGAGATGAACGAGGAAAAGAAGAGAAGACGATGTTGGTGATGTAGTGATGAATATCAGAAATGGATTGAAAAAGGATCAACTGGAAAATCAATTGATGACTTTGAATTTTGCAGGACTAGATGATAAAGAAGGGAAGAAGGATGATAGAGAGAAACTAAATAATTATGTGATGCAAGAATACGAGAGAAAAGAAGGAAGATTGTAGGAAAATAGGGACTGAGAGAGAGTGTGGTGGAGCTAAGATGTGGACAAGAAGGATAAGAGAAAGGAAAGGGAAGAGAGAAGAGTGCTGGAGACCAACTGAAAGAGTTCTTTGCCCGACCTTTTTTCAGAGATCCGTGAATTTATTTCCGCTTTTAGGCGCTCACTTACTGCGTAGAGAGGGGTGGAAGTGGCGAGGTTTTTGGGTTTGGTTACTGCATCAAGCTCGTTAGATGATCCTTAATTTGTTGAATGATGAAGTTATAATCACATTACTTTATAATAATATTCTCAATAAATGCTCTGTGTATTCTTATGCATTACCTTTATGTATTTTTTAATATTTTGATGAATACAGTATGTATCAAGGTGAATTTCAATATGAGTAATAATATGATTTGTGAACTTTAATCATAATTCATCTATTCGAATTGAATTCATTCACTCCATTCATTACCCTTTAAAAATTCTATAATTTTGGTCTTCTGCAATAATTGAATTCAATTTTGTTGGTACAAAAATATAGCCTACAAGAAAAACTACTTGAATTCACAACATAATGAATGCTCATCCATTTGTTGAAAAGGTCTTGACTTTTCCGAATTTATGTAGAGAATACTTCAAAAATTATCACCCATTATTTCACGTCGTACAGAAAAATGATCTCCATCGAAGCATAACTGTATCGTTCAATCTCTCTACTGACGACTGGCCATAAATTGAAATCAGTTCGATTGAAAGTCATACACGTAACGACACTGAGTCACGTCACTAACAATGGGGCACTGCTTGACTTATGGGCGCTGACTAATTTGATTTTCAGTTTGCTACGTTTTCGGAGAGTTTATCTTCAGTTTTTATTCCGCCAGCGGGACCGACACAATAGAGAGGACTGGTTTCGCACAGAAAGAAAGAAAGAACCCCGTACGTGTTTAAAGTTCAGTCCAAAGAACCGACATAGAAAATTTAGCGCTATTTATTCGGGCGACTCTTTTGTGATGGCGAATGGCAATAATATAGATTTATTGCAGGAGTCTGATGTATTTATGACTTTTATTGACACATAGTCTAGATGTGTTCGTGTGTAGAGGGGAGGAATAAAGTTCAGAAGGGAAGGAAGAAAAACATGTGTGTGTGTGTGTGTGTGTGTGTGTGTGTGCGTGTGTGGTGATAGTGTGAAGTGGTAGTGGTATTGATGTTTTAAGGAGGAGCTCCAGTATGATGTGGAAAGTACAGTCAATGTACTTGTACTGTGAATTGTAAAGGACTGATGCTGATTCGTTTCGGGTAGGATGGATGTAAAATATAGAAGCGTTACTTGCTACTCCAGACTGTCAGCATAGTTCAATGGAAAGTGTTGTGTCATTTATAAGGGAAGCTGGCTGTAAAAGTGGATCTCACGATGGTGTTCCCTTTCATTTCCTCGCCAGTCAATCGTCTTGAAACACATGCGCTGCATTAGAAACGTATGGGGGTGACTTGTGGCGGAGAGAGAGATCGTCATGTAATAAAAGAAGTGAATGAAGAGTTTGATGATGAAGGAAAATTAGGATGTGAGATAAGGATGGAAAAGTAAAGTAAGTTGGGTGGAAAATCAGTAGCAAAAGAAGAACGAGTAACAGGATAACAGTGAGGGAAGGAATGTAGAAGAAGAAAATGATGATGATGATGATGATGAAGGTCCTCCTTGTGAACACCACACAATACACAACTATTACATACCACTACAATATTCTAATATTTTCTAATGCATTTTACCTTTCCGATCCATACAGATTGAAAATTTTCAGTACAATGTATACTTAAGTAGTCTTAATGAAAAGTGTAGCATAGCCTCATTTAGACTATTTTATTTTGAAATTAGAGAGAGAAACAATTTTGGGTTTATCCAGTTGAGTTTCTCCCAATCATCAGTTTGATGTTGTGATTGGGAGAAACGAAATTAAATAAATGAATTAATATAACTTCATAATTCAATTGGAATCATTCTTGGAATCACACATTGGAGCGTTCTGACTTTGCGCTTCGGACATGCGCATTTAACTTTTCATACGCTGATGCTATTCTTATAAAGTAGCCACCACAAATTTTAAGAACGGAAAGTTCCCTCCTGGGAATGAGAAGAGGAGATTCAAGGACTTAAGGAAAAGGAGTAAGATACGAAGAAAGAAAAGTAAGACGACGAGAAGAAAATTGAAGAAGATAAGAATGACAAAAATGAAAAAGAAGTCCCCGACTAAATTAAAAGAAAATCATATTTGAAAAGGTGTAGGTAAAATATGCATTGAAAGTCTGGAAAGAGAAGAACACGGTATATCATCATTTGAAGACTGATATCTTAAGAGAAAGTGGATTTGGTGGGTATGAGTGGGAGACATTGAGTGATAGAAAGTCACGAAAAGAGAACATTGAAGAAAGGGTAGCTAGAAAGATGGAGGATAATAACTTGGGAGTGCTAAAATTCTGCCGACTCATAAAACATGAAAACGTTGTGCCCGATGTAATGTGAAATATGGCCCGCCTGAATAAACTGGATATATGCTTTTTAATCAATTTACTGTGAAGTTCTACCCTCGAAGTTCGCTCATTCTACTCAGGAGTCATCGATTTTCGAGTGGCGATACTACTTGAATACAAAAAGATACAGTTGATATAACATTATTCCATACAGAATTCAACAGATCTTTAGTTTTCCTATTTATTTCGAATTGATTCAAAACAATGGTAAGACTGATAGATACTTCCTCATACCATGGGTTGTACATTCAAAGCTCTCCAATTACACCTACCTCGAGTCTTGAATCATAAACAGACCGAAGGTGACAAAGTTTGTTTTATCTATACTACTTCGTATTCTTATATTCATCAACAACACATTAAATCATTTCATCTTTTATTTATCTCCAACACACATTCGACTATCTGACTCATCTGAAAGAGTCCACCCTCACCACAACACTACAACCTTTTCAAAAACTATCCATGATAAGTTTAATACTCAGCAATAAATCAGAAGCCACTTCCTGACAGTACTAAACTTTAGAGGATCAATTCCTCGTCAATAGGAAACCCAACCCAGACATAGTCACTCTGTAGTTATAGTTATAGTTTAACAAAGTGCATAATAGTCATAGTTATAGTGAGCCTGACACTATAGCCGAATTTATAGTCATAATAGTGACTTATATGACTAGTCAGCTGCCGCTCGGCCAACTGACAACCACACTTTATTTCGATCTGAAAATTTATGGTTGATGAGGGATGATGGACGTTTTTCTATTCTTGCCGGGATATAAATAGATGCGCCGTGACAATGAGGCATGCATGATACATCAATACATCATCGCCCCGCGCCAATACAATGATGGCCTGTTGGGTTGCTTGTGTGCGCGGGTGCATGAGTTAATGTGGGGATGTGGGTGATTCACAGACACATCAAACTATACGCTCAAGGCTTCATTTGGTTTTGACTGGGCTTTGATGTGAATTTTTATCATCAACTTTTACAAAATTACATGGCATTGTATGAGTTTGTTTTACTTATTGATAGAACCGATTTTTCATTGTGATGATACATTTCATTTTGATTGATACTTCTGGATCAATGACTCCAAATTGCTTCACTTGATAAGTCAAATAATTTGTATTTCATGACAATACATTAAATCAAATATACCCAATACTGAAAATTCATACGTTTCTATAGCAAGTTCAGTTTCTATTACAACGTTAACCAACACTATCTTCAATTATTTGATCCCAATTTAATTGGTTCAGTATGGTCATATGAGTTTATTATCTGAGTATTTCAATTTATTGATGTACTCGACATGTATCAGGCACGTGTGTACAATCATAGTATACTATCCAATATCCAAACTCAAACAATCATACTCACTGTACATAAATTTACAACCCTATCCATATACATTATGATCATCTATACTCTGTCCACACATCAAATGAACAGGATACATTGTGCAGTACAGATATACTTCAGTTACAATACAGACAAACATTGTACATAGTGTAGTAGGAGGGTGAGTGAGTAGAGGACATTACTACATACTATGATCAGTCACTCACTCACTCACTCACCTTTGTATATGTGTGAGTGTATGTGATTGTAGAAGGGCTGAGGGCTAAAGGTAGGACGTACACTAGCCAGAGGGCTTGTGAGTGTGTTGGCGCGCACGCGTGTAGTGTGCGTGTGAGTGCGTAGGGATGAGCGACCGTCTCCCTCCACCACTTCCCCCCTCGCCCAACCAACCAGGCCCTACCAAGCTCGCTCGAGTCAGTTGACCTTCAGCCTTGCTAGGGTGAACATCGTTCGTGCTCTCTCGCATTCGACTTGATCTAACTACGTAGTAGAGACCCTGCTTCTTAAAAGTTCTACTGGTTATTGGTTATCTCAAACATTACCTACTAGATTTCCCCCGTATTGTTCCCGCGTGTTCCCCCACTCCCCCAAAACCACACGTGTCTAGTGTTTTTATCCGTAGTACAAGTTTCCTCCGCTAGGGAGCAGGTGTTATCAGGCGGCTTCTTGTTCTAAGTGATAGTTGGGGGAAAAAACTTGAAACTTGAATAATTGTTTATTATGTTATATTGGGAGCCGGGAAACTCATCGCTTGTTGTGAGGGAACTGTGAAATATTGTTTGGAAACTGTGAAACAGTACCGATGACCCTGTGTGACAGTTTGGAGTGTGTGATTTCCGGAAAAAAGTTGGAAAGTTTGGTTGCCAAGCTGGCGGCCAGAGTCGCTACTGTCGTTCAGTATCACACTGGTAAGTTTGAAACTTTTTTTAAATATTTTTTCTATTCGAAATGAATAACATTGTATTTGTGATTATTGTTAAAAAGTAGGAGATTTTCCGTCATGTCTTGAGAAGTTGCTAATAGTTATATGCTTTTCACTTCGTACCAAGGGATCTAAGTTTCAAGCAGAGAAAACTATATGATTGAAAAACGAAAGCTTTTAAGATTGTTTTATTTTATGGTTTCAAGCGATAGAGACAACGCTAGTCGGTGAATACTCTCCTCATAAAATAATTCATTTAAGTCTTTAGGTTTTTCACAGTGATGTAATCTAAAGTAAAACGCAGTTATTAGCCGATCAAAAAATTAAAGACTACATTGTCTGTTCAAAAAACTTTGAAATATCCACTATGGTCTCCCTTGAAGAGACATAATGATTCCAGAAAGATTTTCAGAAGAGTTAAGAAAATAAAAGAGAATTTGTAAAAGATTTTACAATCTATCAAGCGTTTATGCCTACTGTATTGTTGAAAGCCTATGCAGTGATAATATGAGAAGTAGAACTGAATTACAGTATTATTATTGAAGAGAGTTCTGCTGAGAATTCTCTTCAATCTAAATAACTCTTTTGTTCGCTATGGTATTACAGTTATAATTTACTCTTTCATCCATCGGCTGTTGTACAAAAAATTGATCTGAACTATAGATCAATTCTTTTGGAAGAGTGAATCTACACTTGTTTCTAAGTTAGTAACTTGTTCACGGACTTAGTTGACGGTCTTAATAAATTCACTCCGTTTACGGGACTTTGCATGAGTCCCGTACTATAATTCTATGTCAGATCCTACTTTTTCTCAATTTTCTTGTTCGGAAGTTCGATGAAAAACATTAGGACTTGAACGAATTGAATATGTCATGTAGATATAATTTCTTGGCTACTCGAAAACATTCTTTGATTTTGTTAAGAGTTTTATTTTTCTCCAACTTAGTTCAAACACTAAATAGGTATTTAGGAGTCATTACTCCAATAGTAGATTGAAATGTATGGACTGTTAATTTTCTAGAATTTTTCTTGTACCTAGTTCATTGACCTGGTCACACAAAGACTACAAATATGGCCTGTATGATTCAGTATTCTGTTTAGTTGGGTTTTTCCGAGATTAGTCCCATTTTGAAGTGGGTTCTCATGATTCCAATAACTGAGTTATTTCCGTAGGGTATTTCCAGGTTTCTATTTTCAAATTAGTCACAGCCAGTTGGGCTACTGTCAGTCAAACTGTGTTTACCTATTCATTGTATTGTGAATGGTTTAAACCGGAATAGTGATAGATTTCTACCTGAATTATTCCTATTTCGGTCTTCTATTATGAATGTTTTAAAACTGAATGATTTCTGAGAATTTTCTATTTACTGATAATTCTTTAATAGATTCCATAGTCATGGAGACTAACGTCATCTAGACTAATACTGTATTCGAATACATTTATCTTCCGATTGATTAATGACGTAGTCGACCAGGATAATATTGTTAGTCATTAGGCGTTATGATTCCTTTTAGTAATCACTGCAATTGAAACTGAGCCTACTACCATTTGGTGAACGATACTGAATAATTTACAATGTAACTAACTGTTAGAAGTTTAAACATTACCCTATCAACTAGACTCAACATACACGCTGCATAATACTATGAAAATTATTCTATTAATTAATAATCCTCGTACACTGTAGCCTAGACTCATAAAGCTTGCACTATATCATACACATGACGTTACAGAGTAATAATTGTAACGCATGATACAACGATTAGGCACATAGTGTATATAGTGTTACTAGCTCACCATATAAGGATTGATATTTACATGAATTTAGTGGTGATAATATGAATGTTGGGGGAGATGGCGAGAGAGAACGATTGATTGATGAATACAGAGAGAGAGAAAGATAGTAAGGTGAAAGGGGGAAGAAAGATTACCCAACTTAATATAGACTGGTCAAATCCTAGAGGGAGAGAGTTGAAGTGATTTTACTAGAGCAGTGTACACTACTACTGGATTAGGTAAGGGGAAATTTAGATGGATGGACATATGTCATTTAGCATGTGTGGAATCTGGAGGGGAACATGTGTGAAACACGCTCAGGACATACGAGGATTTACGAGAAATTAACGTGTTAACTATGTTACAACATATCACATATTATATGTGCAGTAGTCGATAATGTAACATGGAACCGTGTAATGTATGCCGTTAAGTAATGGCCTGTCGTATATTATTGTGAGTGGAAGGTTGTGATATGGTGAGGAGGATATATTTCTCAATTTTAAAATCTGTTGTCGATGAATTGGTCACGAATATGAATTCGAATTCAGCATTCGAATGGTGCTCGATATTGAATTTTTATTGCAGTGAATATGATATACGTACTATTCGATTCGTATCTGATTACTTTCGGAATTGATGACATAGTATGGATACAGTATGTAGAATTTCTAGGTATAGCTTCAAAATGTTGATTTTATAGTGATGTAAATTAGAACTAAGTGTGTATTATGAATATTCAGATGTACGGTCAATTTTCTCATTGCATTGATTAATAACTACATAAACTAAGTGATATTGACATTAAATGTTGGAAGATTAATGATTTGTAATGGGTGATAACAGTGATATTCACTTCAGTTGGAACTTCAGAACCAATCCATATTGTCCCTACAACAATACTGCAGTCCTGTAGGAGATATTGTTGTTAAAAAGTCAGAAATATGGCACAACGTGACGAATGTGATGTCCTGTTCCTTTCTGAAGATATTTTGACAGGTACCGTCCTAAATGGAATCGAGTGAACCGTGAAAAAAGTCTTTCAAGTTCTTTACAAATAATGAAAACATAGCTTTTTGTTTCATTTCGAAGAATAAAAGGAAGAAGAAATATTCTGCCAAGAGTCAACAAAGCTGTCTTCTGCTCTGGACAAGAAAAAGATGTGAAGAATGTCGATGGTGTGACACCGGGTTGATGGATTGGACCGATTCTGTTGGGAATGCCGAATGCTAACAAGAGACTTCTCCTTTCGTTTCCCACTCCTCTTCCGCCACCTCCTTGTCCTCCCTTTCCTTTTTTTTTCTTCGAGATATTCTTTGTATTCGTTTTTCCTTTCGTGTGACAAGTGTATATCTGGCTTCTGACCATCAAAATTGAGAAATTCCTGGTGGAAATGAATTGATGGACTGTGTGGTGCCATATGCTAGGCAACACAAAGCTGCAAGTAGATGAAAACATGAGAAGTAGAAGCATTAGAAGGAAAAGTTTGAGTAAGATAATAAAAAGTAGCAAGATATTAGAGCAAGTAATTAGTTAGATAATGAAACTTTCAAGATATTATTAGATATTAGAGTATTGAGAAAGGAAGTTATGTTTTCATTTTGGATTCCAGTACCTTCCTGACAACTGTCTTGAATACTGTACTCTGTATCTGTATCAGTGTCAGTAGAGAGCTATAGAATTATGATAAACTTTCGTAATCACAACCAATGATGCAGTGGGAGATTTGAGTGAGCTAAATTCATCCGGCATCAACTAACTTTGTGTCAGTCTATACTCCGAGTTGAATTATGACTGTTTTTGTTGCTATAATTATAGCATCCCAATTATTCAAGGATGAGAATAATATTAATTTCAAACAGCTGCCGTCGGTCGCCACTGTTTCTATTTTGATTGGTGGACGAAGACGCTGCGTGGGAGAGGAAGAAAGAGAATGAGTGAGTGAGGAAGAGGAGGTGATAGAAGAGATGAAAGAGACATGAGAAAAGTACGTGTTGGCAGGTGACGGATATCACTAGTCCACACGGTTTGTTGTTTCAACTATATTTCTTCTTCTCTTATCTCTTCATCCCTTCTACCAATCACCTCCTCTTTTTTAGCTTTTTCTGCATCATCATCAACTTCTTCTTTTTCATATTCTATTTATCCTCCCCAGGCCTATGTTTCTGTATTACTGTGTACTGTCAACTTTACCCTTTCTCATTGATTTATTTTCTATTATCAAACCAATAATTATCTATTCTGTGGTCATACTGATAATAAGTACTAGTAGAATCCGACCACTACGACGATTTATTCAGTTATATATTCACTGACGTGTAGTTTGAGTGACAAGTTTCACCCACAACACTAAACGCATTTCAAGTTTGCGGCCTGTCATTCAAACTCTCACCCCTTCTTTCTCGGTTCCTTTCTCACTCTCTCACTCTTTCTCGGTTCCTCCCTCACTCTCTCTTTCTCTTTCTCATTCAGTCTCTTCCTCTTCCTCATCCTCAAATTCTCTTTCTCTATTCACCCTCACACTTTCCATTCACTTTTCCTATCTCTTCATCTTCATACCCTCTTCCTCTCCAAATTTTTTTCTCTCATTTACCACCTTCAACTCCATTATTTCTCCCCATTTTATCTTTGTTTCTCTCATTGCTAGTCACTCAATCACTGGCACAATATGCGGACAGTGAGTACCACTGCACATGCACACTGCACCGCAGCTGTGATTACAGTAACAAGTTGGTGACAGCTCTCTGGTCCACCCGCCCTCACGACTCAACACAACTGACTCATCTGACTCCAGTCCTGATTCTACGTTTGTGATTCTGGACTCGCTTCTATTCGTACCTGGGAAATTAGAATAATAGCAGTTGTAGGTCTTGTGGTATAATTATGACCATATTATGTACCATCCCAGTTGGTGATTGACTAGCTGTTGGTTTAATCCCGAAATGCTATACATAATAATAAATGCGGCCATATCTTTTGGTATACCTACTCCAGCTTTGAACCTAGATGGTTCAAATAGACTGATTTTATTATTGATACGCCACTCCCGTATTTTAAAAACCACTATTACTATTGCTAATTCTGTTGTATTAATTCATCTGATTGTTAGTATGTTATTGTATATTTGACGTTTGTTACAACACTTTGTGTTATATGACATTAAAGGATTATTGAATTGAATTGAATCAAATACTTGAACAATCGTTGACAAGGGGATAGTTCGTTCAAGTTTGTTTGATCAAGCCGATCCAGTGGCTCTACTTGGTCAAGTAATCTCAATCACAATCGCACTTTAACATGGATACTTGAATGAACTTGCATTTTTTAATTTTTTTAGTTTTAGTTTTATTTCAGTTTTTCCATTGCATAAGTAGTTAATACTCGACCACTATAGATTCAAGCGTTTACACAGGGGATATTCTTTCAAATTTGCTTGATTATGTTGGCTTTTCCTGAAAGCTTGCCCAATCTAATGTTCTATTTGATAGGACAGGACACTTCTCCCACATAGAAAGAAAACATGTTGAAGAAGGAGAAGGGTTTTCCCGTGCTTTTATAAACTGCTGTCCTGTAACTTCAGCACTTACTGTGCTGTGCCTTCACTCCTTTGACTCCGGTATGGACTCTACCCTTGTGACTCTGCTCCTGCGATTCGATTCCAGTGACTGTGACTGAACCCTCAACTTGAGTCTAATAAATGATGCGCGCATTGCTGTGTTTTTAATTGAATGTGGACAGTGATTGGTGGGTTGGCGGGAAGGATGGACAGAGGACAGAGGACAGAGGACATGGTGACACTAAACAGACAGCCGCCAATGTGGTCGGTCGCATTATTTCACTGCACACACAAATCCGTTGCCGGCGAATTAGAGCTAATCATGTAGTGTGGTCTGCAGTAACACAAGATTGGCTAATTTTGCTTCATTAAATGTGGTATGATGTAACATGTTTATATCATTATAATAATTATGATTACCTTATTATTCGCTGTTTAATGGATATTTGAGGTCTTGTAAAACAGTAACATCTACAAAATATACAACCACACCAGAACACCTACAAGGCATAGGTTTCCATTGTTTGCTCCACACAATTCTTGCTTTCTCTGTGGCTATATATTGTAGTTGTCTTTCTAAAATGTATGAATTCAGGGCTACTTTCTTGTATATATTATATATATATATATATTATATATATATATATACACATAAGGAATTGTAGTAGGTACCGTTTAAAATTAATAAAATAATAGAATAAAAATACAAATTATAACTACTAGTTTCCGTGATCAAACCGTCGTCCAATTTATTGGAAATTTATTTTTGTAACCTGACGATGGTGTGATCACCGAAACTAGTAGTTACAATTTGTATTTTTATTTTATTAATTTCAAAGGGTACTATAATCTTCTTTATATGTAGTTGTATTGTCTACTTTTTCAAAATAATGTGGTTTCTATCAATGATATTATACTCCAATAGTGTTTACATAGTGCAGTCATGTTTATTGTTTGTGTAATTGTGATTGGTGACAACAAATTCAATTCTTGAAAATGCCATGAAAGATTCTACTAATCATACCATCGATGTTCAATCATACTAAACTCTGAAACTGTACTTCGAAAACTCATCAATGTCAATAATATTAGTATGAAAGTGATAAAATTTACTTTATGAAAAAAATGATCTAATTTGTCATAATCATCGTCGTCTTTATCTTCAATATTATTATTATCATCATCATCATAATCATCATCTTATTTCTGTACCTGATTACACCAAGTGACCTCTCTTCTCTCCTTCGATACAAAATCTAAATTTATAATCTGTCGTATCTAATCACACATAGAGTGACACACACGTGTGTCTGTGACTCTTTTCAATCTCTTGTGATCTCAAAGCGCTGAGTTTCCAAGTTGTCACCCTCATTTTGAAAATTGTATGCAGAACAGTTGATCCGGCCGTTGACAAATGTCCACACCAATCTAATCCTCTACTAAAGTGATTGCTCAACGGCTGACATCTTTCTTCCTTTCAGATCACTCTTCTACTTCTCCTCCTCTTCCTCCTCCTTCTACGACTCCTCCTACACCCCCTCCTAATCATCAACCCCCTCTTCCCTTTGATTTTTCTTTTTAGTATACTTTCTCTTCTTTTCCGTCACCCGGAAATCACGCGTAGCCTGCAAACATTATTCATAAAGGAACAGTTGTTCCCATATTTTTCTTGTCGGAGTCAATTAGATACGCGCAGTACGTCTGTCTGCATCTCTGTCAAAAATCAGGGTCTGCTAGCATATTCGTCTTTTTCATGTTGAAATTTTGATTTCTTCAACTTTCAGCTGTCTTCTGGATGGAAATAACATCCCAGAAAACTTATTTATTGTCATTTGTTGTCATTTTGTTATATGGTATGAATTTCATATGATAATAAGAAAGTTTCAGTTTAAAATAATAAATCATGGTGAAACATTTTTAAATTCCATTACTGGCGAACTTTCTTCGGGTAAACCTCCGAAAAAACCTTGAAAATACTTGAAGTTATCAATTTTTATCTTTAGGAAAAACTTATTATCGGCCAAGTTTTGAACGATGATGGCATTTTGAAGATTAGGTGTATTTTGGTACACAAGAGCATAAAGTCTAATATCAGGTTGGAGTCATAACAATCATCATGAGGCACGACAAAAGATAGGCTATGCGCCTGGGATGTAGGAATGAAGTAAAACGTATTAACAAAAAGAAGAGTGTGTGTCGGTCCCCTTCGATGTTTGATTGATTGGGATTATGATGTTCTTTGTCTATTATTTTAATATCCACAGTCTTATTTCTATCCAATATCTCACTACTTCCCAATTATTTATCATTCACATCTTCTTCTATATAATTTCCTTTTCACTCCACATCTTTCACCATTTCTTCTCTACTATTTAATTTTTTTTGTTCGCTTATTGATCCTATGATAATCCTGTGATAATTTCCCACATTTCCATATCATTTTCTTGTTTTTCATTTGCCTTATTTATGTTATCGTTCATTCCTTGTTGTCTTGTTATTTGTATCACTGTACTTTCGTTGTCTTTTGTCTCTCCTTTTCTCTTCTGCTTCTTATATAGTTCTTCACATCCTTCATAATTCTCCTTCAGTACTTCACAATCTCCTCTCCCACTTTGTTTTCTTGCTCTTACTCTTTTCATCCCCCTCTCTCTCTCTCACTGCTTATCCCTCATTCTCCTCCACTCCACTCTCCGACCACAGACCGTCTAGAAGGAGCTGCACATGGTTTTATTGAGCCGTCGTCCAATTTGAGTGCGTGGATAACCTGAAATTTGGAACCATCAAGCGTCCATTAAACCCGCCATTACAGGCTGATGACACGTCATGATAATATTCCCAACCTTTTATGATGCGGCCCAAACTAACCTGAACTAGTCGAACGTGACGTCTCGGCTCTGACGATCGACTGACAACATCCCATAAAAATTAACTGCTTTATTTTATTTTTCATCATTCTTCAGCTTCGCCCTCCTACTCATATCCGCGCTCCTCTTATTATTTCTGTACGCGTAATTTAGATTTTGTTGAATGCTTTCATCACAATATTTTTAATAGTATCGTACATAATTTTCGTCTGGATTACTTTTTTTCGGGCGATTCGATTACTGGTCGAGTACTTGGCCGATCAACAGCCAATTTGGTCTGTCACGATTCACTCATCACGTTCATTACACCTTTTTTATATTCGTTCCTCTCTTCTCTCCCCATCTTTCTCCTTTATATATTCACCTTTTGTGGACCAAAATCTTCTCAACAAAATATTCAATAAATTAATGTCAAAATGGCTCATGTCTGGTTTTATACACGGCATTTTACCCGTAGAATCATTGCAACAAGATTCGACACACTCTTCTATCAAAGTTAAAATAGTTTTAATAAATTATGTTTCTTGGCGAATCAACCCCATGTATTTTTTGACAATATCATCTTATTTTCTAACTAAAGAACCTATTTCCAAGTAACTTACTTCCACATCCTCTAACTGAAGTACATTGTCCTCTAATTCAACCACAGTAAATAAATACTTGAACCGTCCCAATGCAGTGAAAGCAACTTGAAGTAAAAAATAATCTCTCCAGAACTCTTTGCTTTGTTAGTTTCAGTTATCTACAAACTATAATTCAAGCAAGCTATTACTTTGAAAGCCTCATTGTGCAGTATGGGTCATAAACCAATTTTTACCAACGACATAATAGCCGAACACAACAATCAATATTAGTCAGTTACCCATGACAACAATAAATAAACTGTATATATCTATCCCGAGCCCAATAAATAATCTCGTGTATTGTTCGGTTGACCATATAACTCAGTTTGAGTGAATGTCAGTCATTGTATCCTGGAGCTTATGTAACTTCCATTCGCATGATCATATACGTCATTTTTTGTATCTACTGGTTTGAAGTTTCTCAATCAGTCAATCTTTACCTCTCTCTTTTTTCCGTGATACTTTTTTATTTCCTAAAGTATATATTGAATGTTAGCCAACAGGACAGCTGGCTAAAAATATTTATTCTATTACCTTGTCGGCTTGATAATTACCAAGTTCCGTAATGTTATTTATTAGTGACAGGTTACTGTTCTGATCGGTTTTGTCACCAGACAAAGTAACGTTTCCGAAAATATTGGTACAAAACTGTATGGTATTGTGGATAAAAAAATTGAATAATGTTTCAGTCATTGTTCCAGGCTTTCTCCAATTATTTCTTCTGTAAACAAATCGGATAATCTGTAGAGTGAGAGACTAAAAGACAGTTCATTCATATTGCTTGTATTTTTATTTCTAACCCTGTACAGTAGCAACAGTAGAACAGTAGAACAGTAGCTAGAGCTCTCTTGTCAACAATATAATGTTTCTATGGAATTAGATCAGGATTAACAGGATTGGAAATGAACCGTATGTACTTAAATTATCCTGTATTGAATTTATGTAGTTTTGTCTGTAGTAATGCTTGCGTTCACCATTTCATGGTATAATTGTAGTGGTGTTCTGTATAATATTTTATACTATTCAATTCTATTTTGAAAATTGATTACGTTTTACTAATGTTTATTTCTTCTGTTCCAGGTGAGTTATCTCAAGAAAATTTACCAGGGAGAAGTCGAAAATATTCCAAGTTCACACGTGAATTACTTGAAGGTAAATTTTTGTCATAATAAAAAATGCTACTGTTTACAATAACAGATTGTGACTGAAGTGGATATAAATTAATAATTCAGTTGTTAGTATACTCTATGCTCGATTTATATAATAAAGAATTTGAATTTGAATAACAAGTAAAAAGTCCATATTAAATTGAACAATTCTCAATTCCTATATTAATTCAAGGAAGGTGAGATTTCTAGTTGGGTCAGTGACATAAAATCAGTTATTCCTTCAGGTATAACACAGTAGCAAATTTTTATAATGTAATGTACCAATCGATCGTATTGTTCTGATGGGTACAATTCTATGAATGAAGCCTTCTAATACTACGTACCATAATATAAATATTTCAGGGGATGAAGTGAAAATTTTTCCATTCAAAAAGTGAAAAGAGTTCAACAATTATATTTATGAATTCATTTCTCCTTCATGCAGACCAATTTTCAGAATAATTGGGACAATAACAACATACTCATGCTAAGATTGTTCCTCTCCCACAAATCAGTCACCTTGGCTTCAAATACCATACATTACTGAATTTCAAGATAAGTAAAATAAATTTAATTGCTGGAGAGCTCACATGTATTTTCTCAGTAAATCAGGATTCTCTTCTCTACTACCTATTTCACTGTCTTTGTTTTTGCTGTTCTCCCTTACTTATTTATTTTGTTTTCGCCATCAAGCACACACACCACCGTAAAGGTGCATCACTATTTCAATCATTCAGTATCCCTCTTTCTCTCTCTTGCTTCCTCATTCGCACCTAACATCTTGTTATCCTTTGCTTTCAACTCGTCAGCAGTCGTGTTGTTTTCTTTTAGTGAGTCTCCGCCACCGGGAGACTTGAGTGAGGAGCATTATTTCACTTGCCTGGTGGATTGTAAACAAGAAGGTGGTAAGGAGATTTATTGCAGTGGATTTATTGGCCTATCACTCCTGCTCTTAACACTGACACTCACGCATGCGCGGTCGCGCTCAGGTAGAGCTAAGCAACTCTGTGCTTTTCTCACTCACATAATCTGTCAGTAGATTCCATCGTCACCCTTTATCTCCTTCTTTTTTGTTTTCCATCTATCGTCTACTTGGGTTTCATTGTCCTCGTCTTCTACTCTTCCTTTCTTAATCCCTATTTCATGTCTTCTTCTCCATCTACTTCGTCTACTTTTGTACTTACTCTCCTTCAACGTCCAGCGAACCTACTCTTCTTCTAGATGTTCATCATCCATTCCCACCTCGCTTCAAATCTTAATTTATATGCTACAAATAATAATATTGTTAAACGTTTGTGGATCATCTTCAAAACATTAACGATTCTATAATTTGAAATAACAATGTCATTGGATAATAAAAGGTGATGTCATTATACTGGAAGAAAATATATTTGGAAAATGTCAAAATATTGAAAATGAGAATAATGATGCTTGCTGGACCGAAAGTAAAACATAGAACAAAACAAGAAAATTTGGGAGGATGAGCATAAAAGAGGATAGAAAGAAGAAGAACATAGAAGATAGGAATAGAAAAAGAAAAGAATTCCCAATTTAGAAGAATGAGAGTGTTATCAGCACTCTTTGTGCAGTTCTGAGAAAATCAGTCACATTGATTTCCAATCTCAGATGATTTTGAAGCATAATTAACAATTTTATTAGTAACACGTTACCAACGTTGGCAATAGAAACACTTCTAACAGAGTAATAAATCAAGTGGAGCCTCACTTCCATCAATTTGAATTCGCTCAGATATCCTGGAAAAAACAACCCCACAAACAAAACGTGAGACAGACACCTTTTGCAGCTGCCTGTTTCAATTGGAACAATCAGTTCCATTAGTCAGTGTTGGCGGCGAAAGGCAGTCATGTCGATTGGATGCATGTCGGTACATGAGGAGGAGGAGGAGGAGGAGGAGATGGATGAGAAATTGATGAGATGAGTGTCGGTTTGAGAGGAGGAAGGTAGCTGATGGAAAAAAAGCGGACAGATGTCAATTGTGGATTGATAAAAGAGTAGTGCATCGTCATGGCTGATGGCAGAGCATCGATGAGTCAATCAAAGTGATGAGGGCTGGGAAAAGAGCGGTGAATCACTCTCAAATGAACGAACGGCTCAGCAATGAACGGTGTGTCAGTGAGTCGAGTCATCGACTACCTGGTCCTGGCAGAGTGACATCTGACGGATGGAACGACACATTACTCTCATCCCATACCTCTCTCTTCCTATCCTTCTCATCACCCATCACCTCATCACTAACCTAACCCATTACTCTGTCAAATCCATCCGTTGCCGTAACGTTTTCTTTTATTGGCCTGTTGACAAGTTCATTGACGACTCGTCATGTACCTCTCAACGGGTTTTGTGTCCCGGTGATGTTCACTATCATTCTGATGTGTAGTGTTTTTTGTTGAATTCGCGCTTGATTATTATCTGGTATTACATTGAGTGGAAGTTGGTTGCGATATCCAATTCGGTAATTGTTTCATAACTTATAGGATTGTTTTGGATTTTATATAGGGAATAATTTAGGAGAGTTTTAGAAGTGAGCAAATAATGATTGATAAAATAATCAACTATCAGATAGAGTAGCTTGTAAGAAAATGCGTTGTATACAAATTTTCATTCCGTTGAAGATGTTCATTTTGATCTTGATCCATTCCGAACTGCGATGTATCAACACACTAATTTTCTATTTTGAATACTGACATGGGGTCGATTATTCTTGAAAATAAATTATTCAGTTTACTTACTGAGTGGAGTAATAAAGTAGGCCTACTTTCTAGTATAAGTACTTGCACTACTGTAATTTCGGGTGTCAGGCACCCATTTTCAATAGTGTTCTACACTGACTGCATGCCAGTGTTCGAAACAAAAAAATAGTGTGTTTCATATTATTTATCAAAAAATTGTTCATATTCCAATTTTCTTGAATGGATTCAATAATTGATTCAAGGATCAAATTGATGATACACTATAGTAGAAACTCCTGTTGTGACATTCACATCAATCAAAATTACGTCCAGAAAAAAAGAAGTTTTTTTCATATAGATAGAGATAGTCTACTAGATTATAGAATAGCATTTTCATGATAGTAATATTACAGAGAATGAAGTTTCTTGAATGTCTTCAAAGATACAAATTGAATTAAATATCTCTTCCACTCTAGGTTGGTGAGGTAGCATAAATATGTGGTGTTCCTTTCTATAGAGTGAGTAATGCGCAGAAATTACTTAGTAGATAGAATGTCTAGTGAATTGAATAGAAGTGAGGGTTAGTGCTGAGGATTAGTGGTAGAGACACCAGTCAATACAATCACTGCCGCATACAAGCAAGAGTGCCGAGATGTCTGATTATAGACTGACTGCGAGATTAATAGGACAGACAGCCTGAATCCAAACTGAAGGAGAGTCGAAGCCAAGAACTGAGTGAATTTCTTTAAATCAGGAGACCCTTGTCGGAGTAGACTTGGCAGCTGATAGGTTAGGTCTCCCCCTTCAGGTGATGAACAGTGTGTGAGGGAGAGAGATGGAGAATGTGGGTGTGTGTGAGAGAGAGAAAGATGAAGAATGCAAGTAGGTAAAAGAGGAGACGATTGAAGAGAAAGAGAGAGGAATACTTCGACGAGAGACGGATACAGATTGAAGGTGGAGAAATCCACTAATCACCCCCCGAAAAAAGTTGAAATTAAGAGACCTGAGATTAATGGGTGATTCCGTGAATAAGTCGCAATCAATTCGGAAGGTTGAAGGTTGAATGTGTTCAAAAAATAAAGGTATTCGAAAATCACCAATGCTAATCGAATTTGGATGAATTAGTTGAATTGGGGAAAGTGATGGAAGAAGATGAAAGAGAAAGTGAATGATGGAGATTGATTAGTTCATGCTTTGATACAGTCTCATGAAAAGAATGAGTTTCATACAGTATCAGTACAATATGACATGTGAATACTTATTATGTTAAGTTATATCCTTTAAATATATTTTAATTAGAAAAACTAGTACCCTTCAATCATATGGAGATACGTTCGGTTTCGGTTGATTATGCTATTTTAAATAGTCCAAAATTGTATACAATATTTTTCGTGTAATAAATTCAACAGCAAAAATATTTTCATATGGATATTGTTGAAATAACTTGGAATGCCAGAGAATAGATAAAATTCATGACAATCACATTTTTGAGGAGACAGAGAAATAAATTGTTCATAGATTTCAGACGTACATTTAGACTGTTGTATCGTATACTACCTCCAATCGTCCTGCTATTTTATTATCAGTATGCTACTGCTGTACTGTAACCCTCAGCTCTTCAGACACATGATGGAAAATTATTTACGGGTTATAAAATATTGATAGCTTGTGTGCTGCATCCCACAGGAGTAGATAGGACTCCACAATGATAAATCAAAAAGCTCACCATACAGGGCTATAAATGGCAACCAGTAGCCTTGTAATAAACAAGAAACAGACTTCTATCTTTGCTCAGCTGTCTTCTCGATATACTACTGCATGTCTTCCAGAGTAACAAGTAGTTGTTTGGTAGGCTAATACCTTTCAGTAAGACAACGCACGTCATAAGACAAATGGCGACTGATGGATGTTGTATGCATGAACTTATATCTATTTATATACTTATTATACTCAACATTGACAATCGTCGAAGTGATTTATCATTGGATAAATTGATTAGCAATCAGACGAGTGCAGAAGCTGGAAATTGAATTTATGATGTGAAGGTTGATGTTCTGTCAACATGTCATTTGGTGGAACATCATGTACAAGCCTAACGTCTCAAGACAGCTGTCAGTTGATCAACCGAACTGCATCCATATCATCCATTCCACTATACATATTATCGGTGAGCAAAGATATTAATGGTGAGTCGAGTTTCAGGGTTCTTATCGTTGTTCATCTAGGATGTGTCATGGGTTCGGATCTTTGGATCTTACCTAATCACTCACTCTCTTTCTCTTTCTCTGCGCTTGTCAAAGGTGAAACTTGTTGGATGTTGGATGATGACTAGCAGTGGCATTAACCATTATTATTTGTAGCTCCTGAACGATGTGGAACTTGATTTTTCATCCTGCCAAAATTCGACGTGATCGGGGCAGGACATTCTTGGAGGGATCCACTTGAATGCTGTCGTGTCCTTTTCAGCAAAGGACTGTCGATGTTGAGTCCTTTCAAAGGATACATCCTTCTGGCCGCCCCGACGATTAATTATATTTTTTGCCAACTTTTCAACGCAGTCATCCAGGACAGAGGTGATCTTTGGACGATCTCCGGCCCTTGCTATCCATCCATCTATCTATCCGTGCTTCCAACTATCTATCATTCATTCTTCTTCGCTACATGCATTTTCTTCGTCTTCTTCTTTTTCCGATATTGCCACTGGTGATGCTACTACTTCTTCCTTCTTTTCCTTTTTCTCTTTCTAACCAAACTTCTACCTTTATCTTCTTTTCCGTCTTCTCCTGCCTTCTCTTTCTTATCCTAAAACATAATTCTTAGTCTTACTTCCTCCGTCTTCATCACTTATGTTCTTATTTCACTCTCTTGTTTGTGGTTATCTCCTTATTCCCATTTCTTTTATCCAACTTGTAACCTTCTATACATTCTAAAATGAGATTGGAGTATATATTTTCTTCTTTTCCTTTTCTCTCATTTTGTTCTCTCCTCCTCATCGTCACTCATTTTCCAGCAGTTTTGCCTCATCTCTCTTCTTCTTTTACTTCAAGTTTTCTTATTCTGTTATCTTTAACCTTCTCTCTCTTCTTCTCTTCCATTTGTCGTCTTCTCCTCCACTTCATCCCCTGCGTAATTCCATCTTATTTTCTTAGTTTTTTCTCCCCTACGATTTCTACTTCTTATCTATCTTCATACTGTTTCCTATATTCTTCGTACCTCTCCATTCTCTCTCTTCTTTGTCTCTATCCTCATCTCCGCCTCTTATTTCCAACTTAATCCTCATTTTCCTCAAAGCATATTATTAATATTGAATTTCCCTAACAACTCCTCTCTCTTCTCGTCTTCTTCCTTCACCTTCTACTCGTCCTCTCACTTCATCTTCTTCTCTTCAACGCTACAGTGACGCCGTCTTTTGCGAATCATCATCTATTTCCTAGCACCTTTTATCCCGATTTTTCCCCACCACTATTATTGTGCCGTTCGCCTCAATATAGATGGGCATTTGCTCATCGGCCATCAATGGGCGCCTCTGACACAATGATCTATGGTGCATGGATGCGTCACACTCCAGTAAAGCGGCCTGTCCTTTCGATCCCCCCCCCCCCCCATAATGGCTGAAATTTATTGACAAGTTAATTTTTCACATTCGTCAGGCTGGAAGCAATTTGCAGCTCAGCAACACTCACATTCCTGGGGTGACTGTGCATCAGGTTGCAACGTCTTAACAATAGGGTCTCCTCAATTTCGAATGAATTTCAATTTTATCAATATTTTTCATTAGAATGTATTAGCAATCGCATTTGGATCCAATCTCTCGAAAACTTAATAAATTAAATTTCTCTTAGTTCTCACTCCTGTTATAATTTAAACTAGTGGAAAATAGAACCAGTAAAGATTTTTCAGTATAATTTTTGTTTGGATCATATAACGCTGTACCTTGATAAATGCTATGAGCGTTGAAACTCAAGATTTCGTATGGAACTGAATTAGTTGAACAATGCATGTTTAGGTGTTATTGAATTGAGGAGATCTCTACAAAATTTTTAAATGCATCCTCGAATTCGATTCCTTGTAGTCCATTGAAGTCCCACAGAACAGAGAGCTACTAATAGAATAAGTAACTTTAATTCATTCTCCGATACTGTACTCATAACTTGGCCGGTTTCCGGTTCCTTAGTTGTATTTGATTAATCAAACTATATGTAAACGAAATCCATGATGGAGTAAGAAAAATTCATTCGGAATCAATTGATCATCTCTCGAATATCTTCAAAGATGTTTATTGATATTTTCGTTTGTTTTATAGATAATGGGCGGCTATAAGTATATGTCAATAGCCATCAGAACTTGTAGATCTAGATTATTCATTTCAAATCATTAAAATTTAAAAAATCTTACTCACTAATATTCACTGTATTCTACAATGGTATTTTTACGGCCGAACATAATTTTTTATTGCAGACAATGAAGCTAATGTTAATACAAGCGACATAGCCGATGTCATCATACATAAGAACCGCGTTGTGCAGTTTTCTCGAGCCATCGACGTCCTAGTTTACAGTTGAAGTTACAAATCCCAGAGACAAACTTTAATTGAATCGTGTGAATCTGCCGCTGGATTCGTTCTTTAGTTTATTTTAAAACTTCTAGATAAGTTACATAGCCTGGCTGGTATTGGGGGGTAATTGGGGAGACGCCACTGTACAACCGCCATTACGTGTATATTGGCTTTAGTTATGTCTTTTTCTTTCCTTTCTTTATTAGTCCGCCTCCTCCTTTCCTTCTTTATTAGTCTTCTACGTTTGTTTCCAGAAACTTTTCATTTCCGTAGCGAAGTCTGCGCGATTGGATGGAAGGAGCGACCATTGAATGATTATAAGAAAAGTTTTCGTGCGGTTCTGATGACTGTGTTTTGGACCACAGATTTCTTCTCGCTTCTTATCTGACAACCCCCTTATAATTTTGTGTTACTTTCGATGATCATTTCTTTTCCGTTCAGCGTCTAATCTACGTCCTATCTTTTTTACTTCTCGAAATATGATTTTTTCAAATATTCAATACATCTCCATGTATTGGAATTGCTTTGATAATTAGTATTTGCGATAGTATATCTTTTGAAGTTATACTATTTTTTTTTTGATTTCCTCAATAATCAATGCACAGTTCATGCATTGTTCATTTTTAGTTCCAGGCAATATATTGGAGCTCAATTGCAATACAATGAATAATTCAGTACATTGTACACAGCTACATGTATAATTGTATGATGTGCCAAAGTGTTGTCATTAAACACTATTTCAATTAATTCTTCCAATGTGAAACTTAATTTTGAAAGTTTGTTCAAAATCAAAGATATCAATGATGTGATTGATTCAATTAGCTAGCCTACATCTGGTTTTCAATTAGCTGACTTTTATTGAAAGATTAGATCTTGAGTAAAATTGGGTCAATATGGTGATTATATCGTATATTTTCAGAGAAATGATAATAGAGTTTCTATATGAATTAAACAACTTTCAAGATCAGAATATGGTACAAAATTGATAATAGCCCCGTTTAGGTACTGTACCCCACATTGTAGCCTTTCAACACCTACGCTCCCCAGTCAGTAACACACATCTACTTGCAGCCGAGAGACACATTGATAAGTATTGTTCATCAATGACAATAAAAGAGTAATGGCGGCGGGTGTCAGGAGGATGTGGCGGAGGGGGGTGGGTGAGTTCAATGGCTGCTGAGACAACTGTTATTTATTCACGGCGCACAAATGAAGCCTCAACTCTTGTGTTGCTCGGGTTTGGTGGGTGGAGGGGGTGGAGGGTTGATTTTGTTCTGGCTTGACGTGAAGGTGACAGGTGGTTGATGAGTGGGAGGAGGAGGAGTAGGAGGAGGTGGAAGGCATTATGTATAGGAGGAGAGAAACAAGAGCGTGGACTGAAGTCTTGACAATAATGAGGAGAAACAATGAGAGTGACAGGCGTCATACGTTTTGAAGTGACAGTTAAACACCCTCTTTGTTGTTGTCAGGTAGCCCATCACTTCTAGCTGACGCGAGTTCCCCCTACCCCTCCAACCCTTTATCACAGCCCTTCATTCTCACAACACTCCGTCACGGCTTCAGAAGACTCTTAATTATTATTCTCACCCTTCCCCACCACCTTACTCAGCTATTCTCTCTTCCAAACAACTACTACTGTAATGTTTGGTGTATATTATCACTGAACTTTTCACCTATCCATCACTCACTTTACTCTCTCTGTCTCTGTTCAACCTGTCATATCCATCTGTCACTACTGCGTTGTTGGTTGTAGGTAGTCTGCTGCACTCTTATCAAATTTATGGTGGCGCTTAGCGGAATAATTATGGTGAACCGGGACGAATTAGGTGTCGGGTTTAATTTTGGAGCTCTATATTGAGGTTAATGCTACTAACCTCATCATTATTACATCATTCAAATATTAAACGAGTCATCCATATAAATGCATTCTGAAGCGACTAGACACAAACCTTTCCACTTTTCTCCTTGATTTTGTACATAAGAATTTGATGAAATTGAATGAAAAATTGAGTAGCTTCATATAGAGTGGACAAAAGTAACTATACATTTCGAATCAATCCTATGCTTAGAGACTGAATATGAAATAATTCTGTCAATATCTCTTCAATCTTAAAGGAAATAACTACAAGGACGTAGAAACAGGTTCATGTGACTTGTAGTTTGTTTAAATCTCCAACTTTACTACACACAGATAGGATTCAATAATTTCCACTAGGACTCAATACTTCACTAATCTATATTATCCATCTCCAAAGATGGCCTTTTGTTAGCATAAACAATCACTTTCATTGTGTCTTTAGGAGCTCCTCATTAAGCAACATTAGCAAAAGTAACAGAATCGTCAAAAATTAGCTTCTTCTAGACCGAATGAATTTTGGATAATTTTGGATTCAAATGAAATTAAAATATGATTTATTAGGTGGAGTTAGGACTTTCAGTCCATATCTACCACTCAACCTTGATCATGTTTTGTTGGATAGCAAGAGACCAAAAGTGAACCTGAAATTCAGAAAACAAGAGATGTTCAAAATTGAGATATATCACTGAAATCAAGAGAGGAAGAAAAAAATGCATGAAAAGTCTGATGAAGAGTTGGTTGATTGGCGGCCTTACACGCTATTGGCTATTCCTCACAACATGTCTGCTCGTTTAGTAACATGACTATGTTTCGGGGACTTGAAGGCAGACAACAAAAGGGATGTCAAGAGTGCAGACAGCACTCCCTTCAACCGAATTACTCGCTGACTGTCAGCTCACCAAACTGGATTAAAATCCTTCGGTTCATTGACTTGTACCTGCAAGTCGCCTTCGTCAAAAAGCCGCATGTGTACTTCAAATAGCCGGGCTGTACTTGATATAGCCGCTATCCCAGCTACCCCAGTTAGTACTTCGGACAGCCGCCGCCTTCTTTTGATCTAAACGAGATTCCTCCTGGCTGACAAAGTCGGCAGGGATCATCAACATCCCTCGCTTCACTCCCGCTAATAATTGCATTAGTTGATTGAGCGGGTCTTATATTGTTTGTCCTCTGATCAACCCCCACCCTTGAGAGACAATATCAGACATGAGAGGGTGAACGCGATTCAATATACTCTCTATGCCACCACCAAGTTCACCCTTGACATGTGTGGAAAGGAGAGTAAAGGATTCCTACTGAAAAACGAGTTTTGAAGGCACGTTGATAATTCTATTGTTCGTAACTTTCAAGCAGAAAATTGAGGGAATGTGCACAAAAAGATAAATCTAGGATCTTGTGGCGTTGATACCCTGCTTTTGTAGGATAATTTCATCTCCCTGCTACATGTATATTTATGCAGAATCTTGTGAATTATATATTCTGTTCCGGTAGAATAGTATCAACTCCTCATCAACTGCATGCTGGTACAAAATTGTTGGATTTTTTAATAGTTTTTGAAAGCAATTTTTCGGGACGTTTCTGACGTTTGTGTTTCAACTGAAGATGATAAGTTTTGTTTCCCACTATACAGTAATTGAATTCATGAGGATTATTTTTATTGTATAAAAAGACTAAGAAATTGTCAAAAACCACAGATTATATTGAAAGTTAGAAAGACCAGTTTCGGTTGTTACACCATTGTCAATCTCTGAAAGACTCAGAGATTGAAAATTCTGGATTGGTAAACTCTGATAATCTCAAGGTTTATCAGAGATTGACAATGGTGTAACAACCGAATCAGGCCTTTCTAACTTCCAATAAAATTGGTTTTTGACAATTCCAGTATTTTTATTTAATATGAATCAACTTCCACAATACCACAATATCAACTTCTCAAATACACAAAAGGATACATTTTTTCTCAAAATTTCAAGAGTTTTGAAGTCAACAATATTCATTCAATTCCATTCATTAATCAATACGAACAAGTCAATAATCAACATCTATCAATAATATCATTTTTCTATAATCAGGCATCGAAATTCATTTCAAGTCTTCTGACATTTGTTGATTTTCTGTTATTTTCGCTTACCGATGTTTTGAAAATTCATGTGGCAATAGTTTCCCGTTACTTTTCTCCAATCATAATGCTATCAATCTGAATCAATTTGCGGATTTGTTATTGTATCGTTTCTATCCGTGTTCAAACCACAAGAGATTCGAGGAATTGAGCAGCACAAGCGCACAGTTCCTGGTTGGCAAACTCGGAAGAGAAGAATGTGTCTTTAAACAGTCTCCGCAATGCAGCTAATTATATGTAAGTCCTGTCTTGGAGCTAACGAAATCCCTCCTAACAAAACCCCTCCACACAAACACACAAGTACACTTTCCCTTTCGACGGGGTGGCCCACTTCATTCCACGGGCTCTTGATCAAGATAATCGCTTCCCCAAACTTCATTTCTACCGTTCCATCAACATCTTCGGGTTTTCTTCCTTGTCTTGTTACAGAGTAGGTGGAGAGGAAAGGTGGAGAAGGATAAATCCTATACTTTGAATCATCCCACATCTGACTGTTTTTACTCTCCTTGCCCTATTACCAAAGGGAAGGAAAGGATTGCTTTCCAAAAAAAGAGCGACCCTAATTTCAAGTTTTCTATACGTTTCAAGGTCCTCTCAGTGGAAAAACATGATTTTTACTCATTTTGTCCTCTCCTTTTCCCTCTCGCTCAGTCTTGTTTCCTCTATTCATTCCACTCCATGATATAGATATAATCTCATAATTATTCATATGGATAAGAAATTTGTAACTTCAGGATCAAGAAATGAGAATGGATTTGGTCCAAGTAGGAGGAGTTAAGTTTCACGTAAAAGGAGGTAGCATATATTTTTCCACCCGTAAAATATGAGAAGACTTGAGTCTTCCAAAACTTCCACAAAAATATGGTCCAATTTTCTAGAATCATCCCTGTTAAAATATATTATTTTATCTCCAATTGATGGTTTCATTAAATTGATTAGATAGGAAAAAGTGTTGAGTTGATCGATTTCTGGGTCAGTGATGAATTTGGGTTGGGAAGTTGGGGGTTTGTGAGGGTGAACCATTTAAAAAAGGATGACTTGAAAAACGTGGGCGAGCATCCACTGCACTGCATCTGTGTGGTTGAGAGTGTATCGTATCAACGACCTCCATGTATGTGATCACACACGTCAATACAGTTTATGTATCTCATCATATCAGATCACTGTTGTCATGTGCGCTAAAGGAGAAGGGAGGGGTGGTGAGTGATTTGGGTTCCCCCCTCTCTCTCACAACTCAACTGATCTGTCCATAATTTCTGTCCTCTGGCCTTTCTTTGGTGCATTCATTCTCTATCGCTCTCTTACTCCTCTTCCAGAAACAATCTCTCTCTCTCTCACACACCCTCTACCAGTCTATCGTTCTCACTATGTTTTTCTCTTTCTCTCTTTCCTCTTGTTTCGGGAGCGGGATAATACGTTTTGTGGGAATTAAAAGTGATGGTTTGGACTGAGTGTTGTGTCAGCGTCGGTTGATATTGGGAGATGTGAAGCGTCCGATTGACGTACAGTGGTGAAGAGAGAGGGGATGAGCGGTCATGTACAAAGCAAAAGAGAAAGAGAAGGGAGCTTTAACGCGTTTTCAATCAAACACCGAATTAGCATGCATAAATCAATCATAATTAATCTATTATAGACGTGGTTCAATCAATCACATTTGGAGCGGTCACCGGTACTTCACTGTCCACTCTTCTTTCTCTCTCCACATCCATTATTTCATCTCTTTCCCTCACATTATTCCAAGCCAAAGGTCGTATTTGACACAAACATTCTGGCGTCAATTCTCTTTTAGTGTGTGTGTGTGTGTGTACGTCCACCATTGTTATTATTTCATGAACGGGTGGTGAAAGAGAGAGAGGAAGAATGTGAGTGAAAAAGGGAATGATTGATGTGTTGCGAAGAGCTAGTGGCAGATATCAATATTGTCCATCAATTGTTGTTCATCAGTCATGATTCGGATACAGTGTGCCCTAAAAAATTCATTTCTGCGCCGCATATTTTATGGATGTCATATGACAGAGACGAATAGAGTGGAAAAAAGTGGGAGGAAAAGAGAACGATAGAATAGAGAGAGAGTGAGTGAGGAGAGAATTTATTTTAACATATTGTTGATCGATTTTTTTCCACTTTTAATCATCCATCCTTCATTCTCATACAGTGTCATGGAAGCAGAATTTTTGGAGTGTCTAATCCTTCCTTCATAATTATTGTACTATATCGTTTGAATTTGTACAACCAGAGAAAATTCATACTTATAGATTGTTTCATTGTATGGTGCAACGTGCTCACGTTAGTCTTTCTATTCCCTTCTCAATAATCTTAGGAAAAAGAGCATTGAACAAGTGAATATCTTTGCGTTCTGTAATCAGTGCAGGAATGCCCACTTTTCAAGGTAACTGTAGGAAAAAACCATTCCTACCAAACGTTTCTTTCGGTGCAGCAAACTGTCACTTTGCGCACTAGTTGCACAAATAACTATTTCAATTCTCTTTCTACAAAATACTGTTGTATTGTATTGTTTTCTAGTGCAATGGGTTTATCGTGACCTAGCACGTCATAATAAAATCAATCAATCTACTCGTTTCCTACTCTCAACTCCTTTTCTCTATTCCTGTCTGCTTTGCGACTATCTTTTCCATGTTTTTTCACTATTTTTGTTCATATCAATCCCTATTCTTTATACATTGTTTCATTTCATAAATATCATTCATTCCATATCATATCCTCCACCTTTTCTCCTCTCCAGCTATTTTTCATTTCTTACTTATCTTGCTTCTTTCCCTCTCTTTTCCTCACTTCTCAACTTTCTTCCTCCTTCCTTTCTTTATGATCCATCTCTCCCTTTCCCTCATTCTATTCCTCTTTTTCTCATTCCTGTTTCTCTTCTAGTAATTCTTCCCTCTCTCCACTTCCTCATTCTCCATCCCCTCCTCATTCATCATCGACTTCTCCCACGTTTTCCGAATTTGTATTCACTCATCCTTTACATTCATCATCGAATTCTCCCACGTCTTCCGAATCATTTTTCACTTATCCTCTACATTTATATGAACGAAAAAAGCTTCAATCATCTCATCCTAGTGACAGACAGCTCTTTCTCAGCTGACAAAAAGCCATCACTTGGACGACACAATGATAATAATTGACCGTCGTTGAAGAAAGACGAAGACAAACGAGGAGAAAAGAAGTACGTCAAGAAGGCAATATCAAGTTGAAGAAGGGAGGACTAAAGAAGAGGAAACGAAGAAGAAAAATAAGACGATTAAGAAGGAGGTGAGATTGACTACTGTAACAACACCTCATCTATTTATTCTTCACAGTCTTTCAACAGAGCTCTCTGTCGTATGATGTGATGTCCTCCAGTGCCTCAACAACAATAACTCAACGTTTTTTATCGTCTCAACTGTTTAGTGAGTGACAGCTGCTCGTCTTTATGAAATTATGTTCTTGTAGAAGGATGGCTGCTTCTGCTACATGAATGAGGCCTTGATGGACAGTAGTTATAGTAGTTGTCACACTTTCTTTGGAGCTACTACAATTGTCTATCTTGATAGCAGCTTCTTCAATGAGGTTGTAAATTACTGTTGGGGCTTTCAATGTGGTGATAATGATTGAGATCGATCATTAGATTGGGGAGTTTAGTGTGAGTGTGTCTTGATATTACAACACATCATTTTTTATACGGTTTTCATGTAATTTTATAACATGTCTAACTGTTATATTTATCTTACATTCATCGTCATACGTTCTTGATAAGTGAGTTAAGTTACTATAACTTACTTAAAAATTACATTATGTGTCAGATCTTAATGTTACAACAATCATCGAATTTTTAATTAATTTTAAATCTTTCAAAGGCTCAAATTAGTGCTTGCATAGTAACTTATTGTTTGCAAGAATAGTTATTAGTTTTTCAATTGTTGCCTTATATCGAAAACTTGTAGGAAATATCTATACTTCTTCTTTTAATTTTTATGCTACTTTTTTCTTACATTCTACTTGTTCTGTTTCTCCTTTTTCTTCTCTCTCTCTCTCTCTCCTTTCCTCGAGACAGAGTTATCAACTTAAGCTCTTCTGATTCCAGATGAAGAAGTAGGATGCCGAATTCCAAGTTATTGATAGAGTCACTTTTACATAATACACTTTTGGAAAAAATCATTCCAGATGAAACAAATGATTGTCAATGAAATCAACGATTAGGCTAAATTACTGAACGAGACTCTATTAACTTGCAAATTGTAGGTGAATATAGTATCAACTTGAATGAACATTATGACAACATCAGACAAAGTACAAACCCCACTCACATAGACCTCCGTTATTCAAAACATTACCTTATCCCTTCCCACATATGTGGCTAACTAACATATCATAGTCAAAGTAGATGTACTCTTGCTGGATACCTTTAAATAGCCCGGGTCAGTTGACACATGCGGCGGCCACTTATACCTACCAGTATGTCACACATTCAACAAAACTCAACTACATGCCAACGGGCTCACACGCACGCACATGTGCGCGCTCACACATAAACATACCTCTTTGTACGAACAACAACAGCAGTGCAAGTTGATTTTGCTTTAGAACTGTCTTTACCATGTATTTTGATTGACTAAGTAATTACTAGCCTACATCATTTTGGTTGCGAGCTAGATGAATATTCTGTATGCCATCATGCACACACAAATAGGGCAGTTCTTGTCCGGTAATAGAGCCGGGCTCCATACAAACGGGATCAAGGATGTTTATGAGCTGCAGCGTTGTTATTACGTGGTTGAAATCTGGCCAGATTGGAGAGTTGAGTTGCTGTTCTGATTGGAAAATACGATGATGATTTTCTTTGAAACACGTATTTCTCTATTCTAATGGGAAAAATCAACACAGAAACTTTGTAATCTAGTAAACATGAAGAACTGGTGGCAAATAAATCATGAAATATAGAAAATGGTATTGAGTACCTATATAAGTGGTAGATCAAGACTTCATATAGACTATTTTGATTGAAAACAGAATTGACTGAGGAACAGTGGCGACTCACCCTCGAGCCCATGGACGCACCCCCCCCCTCCTGAAATTGAGAAAAACTCAGCTGTTACCCCCACAACCCCACACTTGAATTGCAATCGAAATCCCCCAAAGATTTTATTTTCAACTACTCTCCCCCCACCAAGAATTTCAAGGACGCAGTCTGCATCCAAATCCCCCCCCCCTTTGGCATCCCTGATTACATCGAAACCGATTATCACCAATGTCAAGCAAAACCACAATCAATTTGAAAAACCTATGACAGTTACTTGAAAATTGGTGATTATCAGCATCTTCACCCTCTATATCTCAGCCACATCATTCTAAAGTTGCATAAAGAAGTAGTGTAAAGTACCTGCAGGAAAATGTGGATGTAATATTCAGCATCTCTCTACCCTTCAATACTTGCATGAAATAATAATAAATCTAACTGAATGTACATGCAAAAATCAGAGTCGTCTCGCAGTCTATACTTCCATACTTTATGCCCTGGATAGTTGCATTGCAAGAAATTGCAAGACGCCAACCTCACCACATTACACGGAACACTAGTGACATGAAATAGTTGCGAATGTCAGTTGGTGCAACTACTTAAACAGGAGACTGTGTGTGTACTTGGCTCTAATTGCGTTGATTTATTCGACCATTGTCCGTAGTGGAAGGGTGAACGAGAGGAGAAAGGAGAGAAAATAGAAGAGGAAAACAGGACACCTGACATCCTGGCACGCCCACAGGTGCTTGGGGGACTCCTAAGTCCTCCCTGGTCTCCTCCTAAGTTCTCTGCCATCTTTGCAGTGTTCTAAGTCACGATGCTTCATTGGACAGGTAGTCTTGTCTTCAGCTACTTGATGGAAGTGCTTCTGGTTTTAATGATGCAGCCAATCACTGGCTGGTGTGATTCTGCTGTAGATACTGGTTGTAACGAGGGTTGTTCCTCATTCCTCATTGGCTGGCTCCTTTTCCTTTATTCATTGGATAACTTTATAAGGGTGAGTGTCGATAATGGTAGGGTATAAAATCTAAATACTCTTTATTCATGAGGAAACGAGTTCTAGTGTTCATAAGGTGCAAAATCAGATGATTATGGATCGAGCATAATGAAGCACGATAAATTAAGCAGTAATGTTGAATACAAGATTAGTATTGAATATGATATGGAAAATTGAATCATCAGAATTCCCCTTTAGATACTCATTCACACATAATAAATTTAACGTTCCTTTAATTTGAAATTTTGAGCTAATTGAAGATACAATAATGAGTCTCAAAGTAGTTTCTCGAATATTTTGGCTTGATTAAGCTGAACCATTCTATTTATTCATATAATTGCAATATTTGCGATTCTTATATTCAGTTCAAAAGTAGTGAAACTACATAGATAACAATTTTAACTCTGTCATTTCAACTCTCATAGAAATCTACGACTTATTGGAAATTCAATCTATATTGAATTGAGAGCTATGAATGATTCCTCTGGAATCCTGTGAATCGCGGTTTGCTTGTAGACTTCTGTTATGACGAAAATTGTCAATAGTACAAAAATAATTCAAAATATTTGTATTGGTGATGGACTGAATTATGGAGTCTTTGTCAATACTCACGAGTTCTATCATACAGTGAATATGAGTAATAATAAATTATAATAAATAAATTCTCATAATATACTGTTATGACTATTATTTCCTGTCTATCATAATCAGAAAAAGGCTGAACTTGGAAACTTGGAAATATGATATGAAGTAATAGTGGGGATGGAAGGATGTAAAGGAAAATAATGCCGAAAGTAGTGTGTCACTTCTCACTGTGGGTCATTTACTTGAGTTATCTAGCCACACTGATTCGCTGTTGATTTTACGTAGTTGCCGTTACTTAGCCATGACCAATCTTTCAATGTCAGCCAGGCTACAATTGTGGTAATCACTAATTACTGTCCCTCTGAAAGATTACATCCGTCGAGTGCGGCTACTGGTAGAAGGAGAAAGAGTAATGGTTGATGATAGGTAGGATAAAGAAAGAGAAAGATGTAGTAAGTGAGAAGACAGAAGTAATTGAGGGGGGAACAATAATTATTCGAATTACTGGAAGTCTTAATAATTGTAGTACTGTACAATGAAGGTATGTTTCCAGTCATTTGAAGTCTCAGAGATCATGAATACGGTTGTTCAATCCCAACTCAATATTATATCCTTGTATTGAGTATCCAACGTACAATAATGTGCATCTGTTGGGCAATTTTCAAGGGAATTATGAATGCTGATAAGGGTTGTAGATCATCACCAACAAAAGAATAACAAAATGTGGTTTACACTCCACCCCACCAATTAACTATGAATCAAACTAGTTGACTCCCCTCTCCCACAGAACCCACCCCTTTTATCCCATTGGTTCTTGTTTCCAATAGGATTGTAGTGCTTATCAAAAAGCATACTACACTAGTATTATTTTAGGAAGCCTCAACATTCACATTTACCGACACTGGAATTTCACTCAACATTATTATAATGAAATAAACTCTACTTTACTACGGTCTTCTCATTCTTTGAATTTTGTTGAGGGTTTACCATGAGTAATTCAATTTATTCAAGAATTAAAACAGTGATAAACACAAGACAATGTTATTTGAAATGAAATAGCAGCTAAGTATCAATAAGTTATGAAGTGAGGACAAGTCTTGAATTGAGTTGACGCCTTTTGAGTCGTCGGTTGGTGGTAATATTGCCAGCCGAATCATTCCGCTAAAACAATGGATTGTGATGGTTTGACGTTTTGCAATGTCCTTTTGCTTCTTCAGGCCTTGTCTTCCGTTCTTCACTCTTCTCCTTCTTCGGCTTCTTCTTGGTTTCCTCATCTTTTCCTGGTTAATTTCTGTCAACGGGAAACAAAACGTCAAAGCTACGAGTCCTGCTCTTTATGGCGTTTCACGTCAAAATGAAGTGGAGAAAACTGAGAAGAAGAAGAAGAAGAAACAAAGTGAAATTCAGCGTCTTCGAAGACAATCGTTGCAAGTCAAGAATTGTCGCTATAGACTTTGTAGGCAACTTGTGTTGAAGTGTCTTGAAGAACATCATCACCATTTCACAAAGTGCTGTCGAAAGTGCAAATCTACAACAGCGGAAAGTTGCTTACAAATATTGGTTGGAAATACTGAAGAAATGTTGGGGCAAATGTTCTTGTTGGTCTTTGTCCTCCTCTTCTTCCGACATTATTGTCCATATTTTCGACATTCTATTTTGCATCATGTATTTTTGGATGGATAGCATTATTCAAGAATGCCATTTTGTTGTACTCACCTTGTACTGCTCTATTTCACCATTAATTTATAGTCTGCCCTACACTAATTTAATTTCTTACCGATATTATAAAGGTCTACTTAGAACCACAGAATACAAATATAGCAGTTTTATTATAGAAGTTTTCTCTGCTAGAACCTGTACTAGGTTCTCTTAAGAGTTCTACACAATCTTATTCTCAAGTTCTCCAAGACAAATCAAACATTGAAAACTATTACAAGATATTTTCCAATTCTACTATTTTGAATAGTCTTGAATTATTTGATTTGCTTGTACTTCTGAAGAAGACTGGAATTTTTTCCATGAAATTGTTGAGTTTTGAACTATTAGTTTATTGTATAAGCGAAATTTTTTTCATTATGACTAGCGCATTATTAACTTGGATTTTGAGTTTAAAGCACCAACTAGAACTTGCACCAGCTAGTTTAAAGCATAGAGTTTGAACTCCCACTCTGGAATCGGTACAAATCCATTTTAACCTACTACATCATACATTTTTGTACTATTGTTCTATCCATCTAAATATATTCATCACGAAACGTTTCCAAACCAACGCTCGAACATTTCTAGTAGATCAATTCCTTTTAGATTTCCACATCCTTATTTTTCTACAGTTACCCGCACCCATTCTCCTTGAAACGCAACCGATCTTTCTCATGTCTGTCAACTGTACATAACCCGTCTCACTCCATGCTAGAATGAGACATCAACAGCCGATTGACAAGCGTGAAATCAATCCAATACAAAAGTACTCCTTTCGACTGGTTCCTTACAGTTTTTTCTAGCGTTCTGGTGAATTACCGGCTATGTCGGCAGGATCAAACGCCAGGCGAGAACTCGATTCGCCTTATCATGCTCTTGTGACTAGTGAATGAGTTGGAAAAAATGGGCCAAAAATAACTGACACTTTGTTAATAAGATGGAAGCCATTGGAATGGTCTTTATTGTTATCTATGTGAAGAAGTTTTATTGTGAGCATATTTGCTTCATTATACCCCTTATAGAAAGTTTTATTAGAACAAGAGTTTTGTTTTAAATATAATTAATTAATAATCATAATAGTTCCATTATAATAATATTATTGCTCAGTAATTCTGAGTATCAATTTATCTCTGCTTGTGATCCATTGGATATCATTTCCAATTCCAGTTCATTTCATCATTTGCAATATGGTCCTATTTTATTTTTGCAGTATGAAATATTCTTGAAATTTTTTCAAATTTAATATTTTTCTATTCTTGTTCACTTCTTCTTCTTCTTCTGACTTCCACGGTATAGGCATGATTGCCAGTTCCAGTCTTTAAAATAGCCTTGGAAATTAAAATTTATCAAAAATAAAATATTCTTGTAATATTAATATTCATATAAAATATTCTTGTTCACTATCTCCTTTTTTATTCACTTTTGTTTGTCGTTTATCTATCCTCAATTGAGTTATATCCTTCAATTATTATGTGCTATAATATCCATTTGAATTATGATATAACAATATCTCAAAAATATTATAAATTATCACAAAATACTATCCACATTCAAAGTCAACTCAAGAACTAAAATTTACCTCATATTTCCCACTTTTCTCCATCTTCCTCACTGTTGAAAGACAATGTAATCCAAGCCACGCCCCAACAGCAATACAGCCAATAGAAGGCGTCCTCAGGAGTACCCACCCACTCCTCATTATGCAGAACAAGTGCATTGAAAATGCAACGAAAAATACATTGAATACAATGCACTTGCAGGCAAGGCAGAGAACAGGTTTATTTGCAAGTATGTGAGAGTGCAATTGCAAAGTGCTGAAGGTATTGTTCAAGATTTATACTTGAGGAAGGTCATGATTATCATTCAACTCATTCGATACTTTTGAATAGTGGTAATTATCATAATTTTCATTAATGGTTGGTGATGTACCGATATTGTACAACTGGCATTACATCAGAAACTTCATTCTCATTTGATCTTATAATATCATTATTCGATTAATTAAGAGGATGAGGAATCCGTCTTACAGCTGAACAATGATATAAGAATATTGAATGGTATAAAAATGGAAGGAAAGTAAGTAAAAACTATCGACAAATCCCTTCTCTATGCTGTTCACTTATTTCTGTTCACTTCCTTCTCATATATCCTTCACTCCACTTCTCTTTATATGCCTGTGATTCTCCTCATCTCTTTTATCCTTTTCTCAATATCAACTCCGGTGATATAATATTATATTTTTCACCTATGTTCTTGTTTTCTTATTTACCATCATTGTTCTCTTCTTTCCATGATTGTCTTTTTCTTTTCCATCATTGTTCTCTTCTTTTTCATCATTGTCTTTCCTCGCTCATTATTTAACTCATTCATCAAGGTTATTCTTCTTCAATTGCTCGCTCTTTCTCATTATTCATCTCCACTACTCAATTCTCACCTTCTTTGCTTCTCTCTCTATCATTGTCATCTTTTCATTTCCTTTCTCAGATTCTGAAGCAGCATTCAGATTCACTCCTTCCATTTATCTCTCTCCTTTCCTTACTTCACCACATTTTCTCCTTCTGTAACATGTTTTCTTCTTCTTTTTCCACCCTTTTCTCAGACTCTGAAAGTGGTTTACTCGACTCTGCATTCGGATGGTCAATAGACAACTCTCATTTCCATACGTTTGTGACAGTGGAACGTCAGTCAACAGAACTTACGACTCTCTGGGATTTAATTCTGTTCCACACCAGGCTTTTTCAAGATATCCCATCCCAAATCCCCCTTTCCCCGTCCGTCACATTTCCCCTCAGTCACATACACTAGCCAGATAAGATTTTCCCATCTTTCTCCTCCTCTTCCTCCACCTTCTCCTGTTACTCTTCAACTTCATCCCATTACTTTTATTCTTAGCATTCTCCAACACGTTTCATCCCAAGATCTTCTCTCGGCTCTTATCTCGTTCTATTAAGCTTGTTCAATTTCTTTCTATCTGTTTTGAAATTGTTATAGGGAAGTATCAACCCATTAACAATAAATTTGAGAAGAGATTTGCAGTAGAAGACTTTGATGAAGAAATTCTCCTTCATCGAAAGACTTTCAACTATTTTGTTCATTCTGTGGAAAGTAATGATTATTGTTCCCTAGAATGTAGTTAGATACATTAAAGAAAATAGGCTTACGAAGAAACATTGTATGATAAACCTCTATAAGCGCTAGAAAATATCTATAATTTGGGAAAGTTTTGCATTTTGTATTATGCTTTAGAACTCTCTTTAATTATGTTCTTTGACATAACCTCTCTACTCATATGAGTAAACCGTGATGTTGAATGAATTCATGAACTTCACAAGTAAAATATTCATCGTATGCTCATATTCATATCTCTATGGATAAATGTCAATAAATGAATATCTGAAATTTTCTTTAGAATTTAACTAAAAACAAATAATCACTTCTCTCATACTTCAATATTATATACGGTAATGAGAAATTTATATAATTGCGGATTATTACAAGTTACTTGTTGGTTTTAATGCATATTTCTCTCGTAAATTTGATCATCATCAAATCTCGAAACTCAATAGATCTTTGTGTAATGATGATTTTCCTCTCAAATTCTCTTTCTCCCACCACAGACTCAAATCACGAGCCAACTAATAAGAAAACTTGCGTATTTTATCACCAAATGAAATCAGAAGTCATCATTTTGAAGTCTTTGGAAAACAATGTCGTCGCTGAAAGTCTTCTGACATCAACGCCAAGAGTGCTTCACCCTTTTCCAGTTCCTTCTTCCCTTCTCTTCTTTCCCTCACAGTCTTCTCTCTATCTTCTTCCTCACTAAAAACTCTCCTCTCCTCTTATTGAGAGCTCTACTCTTTTTCCTCATCTAATTTATCACATTCAATCATGGTTTGGTTGCCTCGTTTACTTGGCTCATTATTTTCTTCAATTTCATATTTTTGTTGTCTCCCTACTCCCTTTGATTACAATTCTCCTCTTTAGTGTTATTTTTCATCGAAGATTTCTGTCCTCTCTCATCTTTCTTCTAATTGCTTTCTTTCTCTTCTTTCGTGTTTATTTTCTTCGCGCATGTCACTTCTCTGTCGCTCTTACCCTTCCCTTTTCTGTTTAACACATTTTCTATAACTCTGCCTCTTCTATTTCTAACATATAATGTATGTCTCCTTTCTCTGTGTTCCCCTGCTTTTCCATCTCCTCAACTTCTGTCTTTTTCTCTCCAAATTCTAATCCGTTTTCTTCTTCAAATCCTCCCTTTCCTTAACTTCCTCCATCACATTTTTCCCAATTCCTCATCTTTCTTATGATTCTTTCCCTCCTCTTCCATCTCCTCTCGTTTGTATACTTCGCCTTTCTCCAATATTCTCTTTTGATAGAATTCGTCATCTCTGTTTTCCATCGATGATGACACACCATGCCCTGTCTCCCAATGTCCAATAGTGGCCCAACTCCCATCAAACCCAAAATGACTGACTGACTCGAATGCACGCCGAGGGAAACCCTTCCTTTTGTTATCATTACCCTTCACTTCCTCCTCCTCTTCCTTGTCCCCTCCTCCCCCTCTCCTCAACACACCCAATTTCCTCCAATCTCTGTTTTGTTTGTCTGCCAAAAACTTTTCCTCGGGCGCTCTAATGAACTTTTCAGCGGTTTCTCCTCCCTGATTGACAATACGCCAAAATAATGATAACGAATACCACCTCTTCTTTCTCTTTCTCTTCTTCATATTCTATCTCTTCTTTTTCTTTTTCTTCATTTTCTGCTCATTTGACTCTTCTCCTTTTTCTTTTCCTTTCGCTTTTCTAAGCCCCCCTCTATTATTTTCCGCTCCATAACTTTTCTCTCCATTATTTCTTCTTATTGTCTGTTGACTTCTAATCTAAATAGCTGATGTGCATAATAAAGACGAACAAAGCAATTCAAGTTCAACCGAGAGCTTTCCACGAAGCGTTAGCTAAGTATGGGTGGATATTTTTTGGCGAAAGTTGAGGAATTTTTTCAAATTTGACGATTTCATTTGTTGTTTGTGATCGATAGACATTGTTTTCATTTGAAAGTGGAATGTCGTCTGGAGTGTGGGAATTATCGCTGAATAATTCCAATGAATCCCAATTTGCCAATAGTCTAATGGGATAACCGCAATATCCTACACTTCCACTCACTAATTAAGTAGTACCGGAGTAATCGAATATTGTATGAAATCAAACGGATGTAGCTGATATGCTTTTTCCTGCTGATAATCTCACACAAACAATGAGTGTCTATTTCATTACCTTCTCATTACCATTGAGCAATAATTCCCAATTCATGGAAATTTTTCGTGTTGTAGTTCATTAAAACGTATCTACTACTATAACGTATTTATCGTATAATGATAATTTATTACTATTAGAACAGTTACGGTATTTACGATAGTGTGTAACCCAGAGCAGTCTCTTCGTTTCTACCTCAACAGTTGTGAATAATGCTATTTCAACAGGTAGGTTGTCGACGTAGCGAGGTTTTCTTTTTATTCAATTAACAGTTGAACAATTTCGCGATTGAACAATCAAAGAATATCCACCTCAAACAATAACGAAACCTAATTACCTATTCCGCACGTAATTAAACTCGAGCTATTATAAGCCGGGCATAATTTATTCCCCAAAATCAAACGAGTAGAACTCGTTTTGTCCCGTCAAAAACTGGTGTGTGTTTGTGTGTGTGCAAAAATTGATTTGTTGTTTGAAAACCGTTCGGAAGTAAACGATCAGCGAACGTAATATTTTAATTAATTTGTTAGGCGAACTATGCTAATCCTATTGACTGTGTTGCGCGGTCCAATGAATGCACTCAGCTGGTCTGTAAAAGGTTGGTTAATCTTTTGAAGTTGCAGTCGACATGCATTTTATGTCCATTGCAGTGTGTTCATGATTTCGTCGACAATTCAGTGGTTTTACACGTGGTCAATTTTGTGTTCAAGAAGAGTAGTAGTTATTGAAAAGAGAGAGTTTAGAGACGAAGTCAAAAATGAATTGAAAACTAATCCACCTACACTCTTGATATATATATTTTATTCACTCTTTTAGGAGAAAGGTTTACGGAAAAAATTGTTGGAACCAATCTGTTGGGGTTGATTTTTGTTAGACTTGTTAAGTTTTGGGAAAAAACAGGATTGAAATGTTCTGATAGCCGATAGTCTTTTTATTAAATCTATTCAGAATTGTATGTGTTCTTCATGGTTTGTTTGTTTGGAATTGAGTGTTGTATAATAGCAGATTTTCTCTTTATTGAATCTGATTTATTGAAGTTTTTCTTCATCACAGTTCGTTAATCAAATTGAATTGGAACTTCGACTTTTTTCATTTTTAGGGCCAAAGATTAGTTATTAGTTTTTATAAGCTTGGACAGCTTGATTCGTAATCAACCTAATAAGTTTTTGCTTCTGAACAAGATAATCAAGCTTATGAAAACTGGCAATAAATAGCTATTGTTAGCTAGATAAATGCTTCTTATTTTCATTATTTGTATGCTCCAATAATGAGTGCTATTGGCCTTATTCATGTATGAAGGGCTGCATTTATAAACTATTCTCAGCTCACGTTCTTAACTGTAGGGCCTCAGCTCAGACACTATCCCCTTTTCTTACATGCATTAACTGCCCGTTGAGCCCTTTTGTACTTCACCTACTGATTGGTAGGGTAGTGTATAGGTAGTATTATTAAATGCATACTTTATGAAAGAACACCGCAATATCTTGCACTATCGTTAATATGCGATGCATTCTACTTCTGCTCAAAAAATGACAACCGTCTTCATCACCTCCTGAAAATCTGATGAGAAACCATTCATCACTAAGAACAAACACGAGCATCATAGCTGTATTCACGAATAAATCGCCAAACTTCAGTTGGTTTAAATGCAGGAACGACACTGTGACACTGTCAACAATTGTGCATTATGGCAGATTCTCTTGCTTGTCTCCCTACTGAACAATGGAGCACTAAATCTTTGGTTAGTCATCCGTCTTCCACCCCTCTTTCCTACAGAACCTTCTTCTCATTCTGTCTCTTACTTATTTGCACCGTTCTTATTCTTAACTCTATCTTCCTTCTTCTTCTCTCTTCCTCTCATTTCTTATTTCTGTTTCTATATTTGTTGTCTTTTTGCGAGCAAGAAGCTGTTGAATGTCGTTGTCGTGGGACAGTGGAGCAGTGCAGAGTACTTACTATCGCTTAATCTTGTGTCAGCACAGGCTGCGATGGGCGCAAGGATAAGCGCATATAGGACAAAGAAGTTGCAATTGTTAGCGACATTCCAAAGCACATAGATTGTGGCCTCATGCTATATTACAAGCCTGAACCTTTCGATAATTTACTGCTGCAACTTCGTTTGCATGTGCACACTGTTCCGTTCTTTTTCTTTTCAAGGTTTAGTCGTTGACCATTTTCGTTCTTGTTCCTCTATTTGGTGTTGTGGAGAGGGATCGGATAAAAGAGTGACGAAGTTAGGACTGGGAAAGATTGAACGTGAAATAAGTTTGAGATGGACGTTTAATTCCGTGAGACACACATAACTCGTGTCTCGAGTGTAAATTGAACAGGAACGTCCGAATTCAGGATTACTCATTCACTGTCTATTATGCATCACTTACTCATATTTGTTGAATATATGAACTCTTCATTATTTTCTTTTCACCCATTTATTAGACGTATTACTGGAATAATTAAATTATGATCATGTGATAGCCTGAACAATCATTTCCAAAACAGCTCCTACTGAGCTGTAATGAACTCGTTACAATAAATACAAACCGATGTATTTTCAGAACTTGAACCGGTTACACTATGCAGATATTTCATTTAATTCTAATGTGAGAAAATTATGGGTTTAGTGACATAACAGAACTACTACCTTCAAACCTAGTTTCTAAAATAATTAATGACGATTTCTTTCTCTGTCTGTTACAGGGGAAGGAGGAGAGGGAGAACAGCCGCCAGAGGGTGTAGAGGAGGAGGGGGCGCCTTCAGAGGAGGAGGAAGAAGATGAGGAGGGTGGAGAGCAGGAGGGTGATTCGCAGGCCTCCTCGCAACCTCCTTCACCAGGCTCGCCGCTATTAGCTCACGAGTCTGACAACGCATTAATACTCAGGTTAGTTGAATTTTCCCTTATAATCTACCACTTATACTTTACTTCCATACTCATTTTCCTGATTAATCTGTTGTTTATCCTCCCAGTTTATCCAGTTATGTTATTGCTCTTTATCTAGTATTTAGCTGTGTTGTACTGACAATAAGGAGAATAGCACATATTGATTGCCAAATAATGTTTTTCTCATAACATTGAATGCTTTTTGTTCTTTGCTGTTCTATCATGTTTTTCTTCACTGTTTCTTTATCACTCTTCCACTCTTACTTTACATGTCATTTCTATGCTATCTGTTGTTAGAGATATTCATTTGAAAAACTTTTTTTCAAATAGAGGCCTAGTTTAGATGTGATTACTTTCAATACATCATCTTGCCTTCCTCTTTTATTTTATTAATTTTTATTGAACCTTCATTGTCGTTTCATCTTTATTGCTCTAATTTATTTTCCTAGTCTCTGAGTTCAACATCCTATTTTCTCATTTATATTTATTTGTCACAAGACATTTCTGATACTAGTACAGAAACTGTGTAACAGTCATGATCTTATAATAAAGATAGTTCCTTCAACTTTACCTATTTCTTACAAATACTCCTCCAAATACAGTGCCTCCTACATCCCTTACTCCACTCTCTTTTTCGCATAATATCTTCTCTTCCATTTTTTATTTTACACACTGATTTTCCTTCAGAAATCTCTATTATTTCTATGTGCGCACATTTAATTCTGATTCGCGCACAGGCATTCGCCTTTGCACACCATTTTCTGAAAAATTATTCATCTTAGTGTATTCATGAGATTTATTTTTTGTTTTAGATTGTATTGAAAGTGTGTTCGAGTGCATGAAATGTTTATTTTGTGAATTGCATTTCTTTCGAAATAAATATTTGTCTGTCTTTGATCACAGCTATAAGAAATATATGTCTAGTTACTAGATTGAGAGCTATTTGTTATTGTTGACAGGGAAAGTGCAAGCCCTTCAAGGGACTCGCGGGGCTCGTCGCTGCCTCGCTGCGGATCTCGGGAATCGGCGGCCTCCGACAGAGCCGACGTCCTGTCACTAATGCCTCCGGCCGTCATCCTGGGCACCGGCCCGGGTCGCCTCGGCTCCGTCTCCCCGCTGGTCGCGTCATCCTCACCTCCGATGCTGCTCCCCGCCAACTGCCAGTCATCGCCGCGATCCTCGCCGCTCATGGACGCCTCCGATGCCGCCGTCCTCGACTTCAGCACAAAGCGTTCCAGTTCCCCCCTCGCACCCGTGCTCAACCTCAGCAAAGCCTCCACACCGGCGCTCTCCCCCGTCGAGACTCACCTCAACAGCCCCCTCGACCTGTCCGTCTCCAGTCGCAAACGCAGCCACGATGACTCCCCCACCACTTCGTCGTCCCCCAGCCCCACCCCACGCAAAACCCCCCGAGTCACCCCCGCCGATTTCAAGTCAGTTGTCTCGCCGTGGACATCCCCCGCCATTGCTTCTCACCTCCCCTACTTCGTCGCCGCCGTCGCCAACAGTCTCTCTCCCAAGAACAACACACACGACTCCTCCTCACTGTGGAACGGTAAGATGAAACTCAACGACAAATCTTCCCCCACCTTCCCTTTCGGCCCCATGCCTAGTGATGCCACCAAGGCCTTGGAGAAAATGAGTGAACTGAGCAAGTTGGGAGGAGATGAGTTCAAACCGATGGGAAATAGTGTGCTGGGTGGAGGAGCTGGTGGTAGGCACAGTGCCTGGCAATCACACTGGCAGAATAAAGGTGCTGATCAAGCTAAAGATGTACTCAAGTGTGTCTGGTGCAAACAGAGCTTTCCAAGCCTCGCCGCCATGACAGTGCACATGAAAGAAGCTAAACACTGTGGAGTGAATGTGCCTGTTCCCCCTATACAACCACCACCCCCACCCATCCCACAATCACCTCAAAACTCGTCCTCATCTGGCTCAAACAGTATGTCAGGAGGTCAAGGTGGACCCAACTCCAACAAACCATCTGCTTCTGATTTGAATCTACTCATCAAGGAAACCATGCCACTCCCAAGAAAACTTGTCAGGGGCCAAGATGTGTGGCTGGGAAAAGGTGCTGAACAAACCCGCCAGATTCTCAAATGTATGTGGTGCGGACAGAGTTTCAGATCGCTGGCTGAGATGACTAGTCACATGCAGCAGACTCAGCATTACACAAATATTATCTCTCAGGAGCAAATAATCTCATGGAAGTCAGCCGATGAAGGGAAGTCTGGAAGTCAAGGCGGAGGAGCTAGTGGAGGGAGTTCAGGATCATCGGTAGGAGCAGCTGGTAGTGGTGGTGGGGGCCCAGGGGCCACCAGCAGCCATGTCAGTGCAGTCCTCACCTGTAAAGTTTGTGATCAAGCATTCAGCTCTCTCAAAGAGTTGAGTAACCACATGGTGAAGAACTCTCACTACAAAGAGCACATCATGAGATCAATCACAGAAAGTGGTGGTAGAAGGAGACAAACTAGGGAGAAAAGGAAAAAATCACTACCTGTCAGAAAACTACTAGAATTGGAAAGAGCACAAAATGAAATGAAGAATGGTGAAGGAATCATGCTAATGGGTAACAAGCCTGGCAGAGAACTCCATTCTGCTGGAAGAATAACATGTGAAAAGTGTGGAGAAAAAATCGACATGGCTGTGTTTGTAGATCACATTAGACTCTGCATTGGAGGGGGACACATCGGCAGTGACCAGAGGAATCTGCTGAAGAATGCTCTCCTCTCCAGCAATGTTCTACCACCAGAATCTCAGATAACCCAAGCTCTACAAGAGAGCAGAAAAATCAAAAGAGATGAACAGTCGAGGCAACAGCAATCACCTTCCTCTGCCACAGACTTGTCAATGCCACCTTCCAGCCCCAAAGAAATGGCAACCAAACAGGAAGGCAAGAGCTCCTCACCGTCCGTGTTGAATGCAATAGAGAAACTCATTGAGAAAAGCTTTGACTCGAGGTCAAGGCATGGTGCTGGCTATCCTGGAGCAATGGGAAGCCCCGGTCAAGGTCCCATTGGCTCCAGCATCCTGAAAAGATTAGGAATAGATGAGAGTGTTGATTACACAAAGCCTCTAGTCGATCCTCAAACCATGAACTTGCTAAGAAGCTACCACCACCATCATGCATCACAGTATGCTCGCAGAGAAAGGAGTGGCAGTGAGTCCAGCTCAATTTCAGAGAGAGGAAGGAATGATAGCCTCACTCCAGACAGAAAATTCGACTCTTCTGATCGCCTGATGTCTTCCACACCAAGAACAACGCCTGAAAAAAGGATACAAACACCTCCTTCAGCAAAAATGTCCTCAGGTCATGAATCAAATGATGAAGAGATACTTATAAAAAAGGAGATAGATGATTCTGAGTCTTTGAAAGATGATGATGGGAATAGCAGTTTGAGGAATGATGTACATGTGAAGAAGGAAGAAGGAGAGAATGGTGATGATGAGGATGACAGGAGGAGCTATCAGAGTGATGAGCCATTGTCACAGATGAGGTTGAAGGAAGAGCCACTCAAAGGATCACCTGAAAGGAGCGTGGAAGAATTCAATGATGAGGATAGGAAGAGTGGAGGGGGTCGCAGTCCTAGTATGAGTCCCAGACAACCTACTCCAGGCAGGCCGTCTTCTAGTGACCCAGTTGCCAACAGTCCTTGCAGAAACAGTGCTAGCCCAGCCAGCAGTGACAGGTCGGGGACACCAAGGAGCACAGACAGGAAGGCTTCTGGCAGCTTGGGTGCTCTCTCCTCAATGTTTGACAGTTTGTCTGGAGGTGGAGGTGGTGCCAACTGCCAAGGTGAACCACAGGCTGGAACTGCTGTGAAAGGCACCAGTCACCCTTTAGCTGCTCTGCAGAAGCTCTGCGACAAGACTGAGACACACCATCATCCCAGTGGTGGAAGTGGAAGCAGGAGTTCCAGTGCAGTTCCCATGAATCCTGGCATGGCTGGTGGTCAGGGCAGTTCAACATCTACCACAGTAGCAGGAACCACTCCTGGTGGGATTCTGGCATTGAGCTGGGCGTGCAATGAGGCAGTGGTGACCGCTGATTCCATCATGAAGTGTGCATTTTGTGACACACCTTTCATCTCCAAAGGCGCCTACAGACATCATTTGAGTAAAATGCATTTTTTGAAGGATGGTGTCATACCTGATCCTGTGGCTTTGAAGAGTCAGGCGGGAAATGCACAACAGTCAGCAGCAGTGGCGTCGTCAAAGTCGAGTGGAAGCAATGGGAACAACGCTGCCTCAACTTCCTCTTCGTCTGCCAAGAGTCCTCCAGCCCAACCCAACAACTATGAGGAAAGCCCGCACTCAAAATTCCTCAAATACACAGAGCTTGCCAAACAGCTCTCCAGCAAGTATGTATAGTCTCTGATCGACTGATCTTTGTTGTAAATTAGAATCGATGATTTTCTGTGTATCATAGTCCATTCCTTCTGTACAAAGCTTCCCCCTTTGAGGAATTGTAATTTGAATTATAGTGTTCTAAGAACTTAATAATAATATTATACTGGTCAAGGCTGTTAATACTTTCGACAGATAGGACTCATAGCCTAGAAAACGAACGCTTTGTTCTTGTATTATTTGTACTTACAAGTTATTAAACTACTAGTGTCAAGCTGGCATGTTTTTGATAAGCCTAATTTATGATTTAGGATTGTAAGATTCTATAAGCCAGACCTTGGCCGGCTCTGGTTCCCGTGTATACCATAGTCCCGGTGTTGAAAAATATTCTGAAGACTATAAGTCAAAACTCATGTATACTCTGTGTAAGTAAGTAAATTTATTAATAGTTAAGGGACAAGTGATATATTGTTTATAATTTATTTTATTATTCATTTAAAATTAAGAAAAACTCAGAGAAAATTGCAGATATTTGTGTGGAGATGAGCTGGGGTTTATTCGAATTTAGATAAGTTTCAAAATAAAACTATACTTCCAAAAATAATCCCGCAATATTTTCAAATATTTCAAGCAATAAATTTTTGGATTTGATTCTCCTGTACAGTACTTGATTTCAAGAGAAAACAATCTTCATTCGAGAATCAACTAGTTTAGAGAATTGATTTCATGAAATCAAAAGTATTGAATCTCATAATAATTACTAGTTAACAATCTGAGAAATATGGGAATTGAATGATGACATTGTGATTCTTATTTCTCCAGTGATTCATCCACACATCTCTCTGTATTTTTAGTATTATAGGCCTATACCTTTACTCAAGTCTTACCATATACGTATACATTTCAAATGTTAGTTGATATATTAAAATTGAATTAATAAAAAGTGAAATTTTCAAAAATAAAGAGGAATAATTTTTTTGGTACTTCTTATACATAAGAATATTTGAAAATGAAATTAATTAGACATTTTTGGTATTTCCTAGTTGAAAGTGATATAATATAACATTATTATATACTTAAATTATTGTAATTCTCTTAAAATTAAGGCTCCCTCTATTTAATGAATGAGTGAGTTTCTCCCTTGAAAAAATGATTTTCAAAAGTGTATTGAATTTATGAAGTATAAAAATTCTGATAAAATACATCAATTGATTTGAAACCATACATAATTTAACTGTTTATTAGTATTCTGCAATAAAGATAAAATCCAGACAATTTCTATTACCAAGCTAGCAATTGGATAATTCTTTTCAAATATTTTTCTCTCAAAGTTGTATGATATGATAATATGACATCGTTGATTTTATTCGGTCCTGTTCGGTCGTTGGATCAGTAAAATACGATGACTTGTATGATTGATAGTCATTATTTTTTAAACTGTTAATACTATACATATTTAATATAATGACAAATGCTGATGCACGTATACGCTCTTATGTAATTAATTGATTAATTATTGATATAATATTTTGCAACGCTCATAAATTAGTGTGTAAGATGATGTGAGAGAATTTTTGATTATAAAGTTGACATTTGTATACCCTGAAGAATATTTATCAGCAGAGCATTCAGTTATTCCTCTATGGTTTATGTTCATCTCTTGTGTATTTTCTTGGGAAGTATTAAGATAAAAATCTTTTTAACATGAATATATAAATATATTCATCTGAATAGTTCAATTTATTTCAATAAATTGACTAGACTTCCAAGTAATTGAATTAATAACTATAGATTCCGAATAAATTGAGACTAATGAAATTTTCACTCATCATCCAGAAAGTTTGAATGTTAAAACGAAGAAATTTGAAATTCCCAACTAATTACTTTAATTTATGTACCCAGAATTTCTTTTAAACTCTTGACTATTTTTAAATACCAGAACTTCCGCTTGAATCCTTCATTCCGAAATTCTCGGGTATTCCTTCAGAATATTTTCAAACCTCATGTTCCTGTCACGCGTTATCATTTTGGAAGCCCATCTTTCTTATGAGTAGATCGTTGAATCGTCTCTCTCCATCGGGCATCCGTCTCACTCCCACGATTGGAGTGATTCACTTCATCCATAACCTCGCTTATCAGAGTCAAACCGGTGACAAAGAAATTATGGTACGAGGATCATGTCTTGGCCCACACAGACTCAAACTGGTTCCACTAATGACGAAGTCACTCTTATCCGGAGAGTGATTTACGGAAGGCCCTTTGGACGTAGTCTAGTCACTCCACTCCCAGATCTCCAATTTATAACCTCATCGGGTTTAGGAGAGTGCGCTTATAAATAACGGACGAATGTCGTTTAGTTTCAATGTCGTCGACTTGACACAGCATCGACCTCTCCTACAAAATTTACTTGACGTGGTCACATTATTTGACACTAGTTTCGAAATGTATCGATATGAGAGTCTACTGGAGACCAACACAGATTCAAATGTACGTTCGGATGGAAAGTGGTTCTTTTGAATACTATTTTTCCTCATTAAAACTCACTCTCTTCTCCTCCTTCTTCTTCTATAATTCTTAATAATTTCTACCTCCACCTCTATCTCTCAATTTTTCTTTCCTTCTACATTTCTCATATTTCTCTTCCTCTTTAATACTGTATAGAATCATCATCATATCATTTGCCTCTTCAATCTCAAATCCATTTATATCATGATAGTATTCCTGGAAGCTATTTCTATAATTTTTCAACGAGAATTGGTTTAGGTTTTTCTTCAAATAAATCTACCAGTAATGAGATAAACATAGTATAGTAATTAATATCTAGTTCCAAATTGTCTACATTCTGGCAAATACGATTCTCCTAATCGTGTAACAATGAATTCATTTGATAACCTCAGTATCAAGCTGATCTCCGATCTAAAGATAATTCTGTTTCTCTACTATTTGGGGCGACAGTTGAGCTCTAAGCTCGTGCTCATGAAGCTCTCTTTATTCCAAGTAGCTTCAAGTCGATGAATGCTTGAACAGCTGCTTAGATGTCCCATCAGTCACATTGGATACCTACTGTCTTCTCTTTCTCCCTTCTTCCCTCTCTCTTCTCTTCTTCTCTCTTTCTAATGATTTCTCACTCTTCCACCCACTGCTCTTCGTTTCACAAATATCTTTATCGTATACATTTCACTAGCACACATTTTGTAGAATACGATCGAAAAACTTGGCATTTTGCCAGTAATTAGGTGCTGATATGATGGTTTTGTTATTTTAATAGATGAGCCTGAATAAGAAACATCAATTTGGTGATTCTTACTGTAACTTTTTACTAAAATATAATCGGTTGAAGCAGAAAAAATCAAACAAAAGTTAGAAATTAACCTGTTATATTGACGGAAAAACCTGGTGAATTTGAGAAAAGATCTATTATGAAATATTCGACTCTTTGAAATTACAGGATATGAACATTTTCGATCCCTCCAATCTTACATTGTGCGGAATACAGTAACACAAACAGCGGCTTCTTATCAAAATTTGAACTAGTAGGCTATTACAAAAACTAGATATAAAAATCTTTTATGAGGATGAAAAAGGATAAATAATAGATTCAGCAATTATAATCTTATTTTAAAAATCTCTGCAATGATATGATTTGAAAAAGCACACACGAATCAAGCAGTAGAAAAATGAAAACCAACGCAACTAATTGTAGAAAAGTCTTCCAAATGATAATAATTATGCCCGCTCAATAATAGCCATGCATAATTCCTTCACCCGGTACGAAGTAGATGATAAACTAAAAATATAAACAATAAATTACGGTTGATGAAATAAATCGTGCCTTTCAAAAAGCTGACAGCTAAGATATGTGGATGTATATGTATTTGTTGAGGATTGTGACAGAGGCCAATGGGAGTTTGTGTGAGGGAGAGAGAGCATGTGTGAGAAAGAGAGAAGGAGGAGATGAGAAATTGAGACAGGTGCGTGGAGAAAATGTCGCAGTTGACAGAGTTGTGTCATTTGGGAGAGAGAAAATAGAAGTTTGATAAAATACTGATGGAAAGAGATGGACAAGAAAATGAGGAGGAAGTGAAGATGGAGGAGTACAAGGATGAGGTGGAAAACGAGGAGGAGGAGGTATGAATAATTTCTTGTTGAGAAGCGACAAGAAAGAGAGAATAACTGACAGAGAATTATTCCACGAGAGAGGACAGGTTTCAAATGTGACACACAGTGACGATTTATAGACTTAGCTGTTGTTATAATGATGATTTATACTGTGGGCAGTATCTAAGCATTTCTTGTGCTTATTTTTAAGTTGAAGTCCCGCTCATTTTAAAGTTCGCCTTTGAAGTTCGATAACAAAATTAAGTCGCATTCTCGGAGTGATCGTTCCTAATTCGTCATGAGATTCTTAGAATTGTGCAACCAAGAATTTTTTTTGTATTGTTCGAGGTAATTTTTGAGTAGATTGGTATTCCAAGCAAAACTGTATATTCACTTCGTAACAGTTAAATCTATTCTGCACGTGAAAAATAAATCATTGTGATTTATAAAGAAATTTTTTAGAAATACTTCCCAAGAAATTCATCCCATTTTTATTTGTTCTTTGTTATTGTCACAGATACTTCATACACGAATTATTTGGAAGTGTACTCTCAGTTATTCATTAAATGAGTATCCTGTTCAAATGATGTATTTGTTTCAAAATATATATTTTGTGATAGTTTACAGTAACCACAGATCTGAGATGTTGTTCTCAGTGATAAGTAATCTTCTTTGTACATTCTCTTAATACCATCTCTCTTCCCAGACAAACATGTATGATAAGACTAAATTAGCTATTCTTATGACCAAATGATATGTATACGATTACACATAATATTAAAAAAAGAAATTAGATTTTCCTTGAATCTCAATCATAAAACTTGGATAGAGTCAATAAAAACTAAGTACAATACTATCCGATTGTATACTGTCTAGTTATCAATTTTCAAGTAAATTGTATAGATCATAATATTTCTCGACTTATTGATTTTTGGTGTCAACAATGAACAATTTGAAGAATAGAAATATAATGTGTTCAATAAATTGATTGTTCATTTTCTCTAGTTTGGATTATTCGTTGATTGAAATTGTAGAACTATGATATCAATTATTTATCCAGGTTATGATCTGCTTGCACTAGTAATCATCCTATCCAAAGTTCAAATTTAATGCTACTGTTACTCGACAGTAATTTATTCCTTTCAAATTCTCATGATTTATTCACAAAAGAGACAGAATTAAAAAACTTGAGATCTACAATTATTGTGAATAATTTTATACCTCTTCGAGTGATATACGATTATGTATGATAAAATTTGTTATTGTAAGTGTACAAAATAATTGGTTGGAAAATTGATGAGGTTAATGCATTATTGCTGAAATTATTGTAATGATCGCTGATATGATTATATTTCAACAGAATCTAATTTTTGTGTTGTTTTTTGTTTAGTGAGACAGTAAATTATACAAAGACTATATGAAAGCAATTTTTTTATATTTTTTAATAGTGTTATATCTTTCTTGAATGTTGAAATGTAATCAGACCAGTCCGAAAAATATACTTTCCATATGATGTCCAATGGAGACATAAAAATGTTTCCATGAGAATCATCCTGAAAAATCAGTACTGTTGATGTTACTTTTATTATAATTATTATATTATTAATAGACGAAAATTGATTTAAATAAAACGAGTCTTGCTGAACATCTGCCTTATATTTTAATTCTAACATTCCTAGCTATGTTATAAAAACTGAAAAAAATGAAGGATTCATCAAACTTTTCAAGATCATTGAATAGTTCTCCTCATCTTCAATCGAATAAATCGAACTAGGTGGAGATCCTAGCCGATTTAAACCATTTTAAGATTTCAATTTAATACCTCATTTGTGATTCGAATAGATTCATTCATGCTATGCCGATTGAGAACTTAATAATTACTTTTTACCCGTGAGTCGCAAGATTGGAAGATTGTGAAGTCATGTTTCCATACTCCTGAATGAGAAGCTCTAATTATTGCAGTACTCTAAATTGACAATGATGAGCCGAACTTGCTTACAACAGAGAACTAAAATATATACTGTATTAGATAATGAAGTTTTCACGATAGTTGTAAATCACTGAGTATCCTCGCCATGAGTAGAAACAATGTGAAATGATAATAGCGAGCTATTTCTCCAGAATAACTTTGAGCACGTAAATTGAAAATACGAGAAAACTCGCTGTTCTCGTTCCGCCTTTCTACGCATGTGTACATGGATAGTGTATAGCTATATTACTATATACTATTCTTGTGTGTATGGTACCTTGAAAAAGCACAAACATTGTGCATAAGTTTTGAAAATTGGGTATAATTATAGATAACTACACAACATTCTTCTCAAATGATTGCTATCTGCTTGGTGAGATTCACATATTGTCAGCATTGATTGAATTTGCCTTATTGATATATGAATCAGGAATGCTGACAGTTTAAAGTGACTCTTACCTGGGAACACAATACATAGCTTATATGAAAAAAGGTTTGTGTGTGTGCTACCAGAGAAAGCAATGAGCCAGTCCAGTAACTAGATGAATAGTTAGTCACTCTACGGTGCTACTGTTGATAGACAACACTTATTTGAAAATATTATGTTAAGCTGCTTACAGACTTGTGTTCAGACGAGCGCGCATTTTTCGCTCTCCATCAGCTGATTTTGAGCTTACTATGTTGTTCATCTAACTGAATCTGTAGTGATAGAGATATAATCAGCTGATGAAGGGAGTAAGGCGTGTGTTCGTGGCGTATAAGTCTGCATGCAACTTTATAATGTATCAACAGTTGAAAAAGGTTCAAGGCTCTGTACTCGAAGCAACTGAGTCTAAGATTTGAATGTCATAATGTTATTATGACTTAAGTCTTCATTGACAATAATTCTTTCAAGAAGAAATATTTTTTCTTGTGAATCTTATACATGGTTCAGTCGCGAGAAAAAGGTTGAAATTGCAGCCAGTTACACACACATCGACTTTTGTTCGTACGATATTTTGCCGTCCTTAAGAATTCTATCAGATTAAACGGAACTTGACAAACATCATCTGTTTGAAATTATCTGTTAAATCTAATATAACACGAATGGACGGCAAAAACGAGTACGATCAAAAATCAATGTGTGTGTAGCTAGCCCAAGGGCAACCAATCTAAGCCCTTGGACTGCTATGAAATTGAAATTGATTTATTTCTTCTTCATTTACAGAATACAATATTAATAATAATGTCAACTTTTTCTTGCGACTCATCAATTTTTTTGTAGCATAGATTTCAGTAGCAAAATCTTATAATGTGGCTCAATTCCAGAACTATTTTGTGGAAATTCCAATGCAATTTTTCTAATTCCAGACGACCTTGACCTAGTCTAACCAGTCTCACCCCATCACTATGCTCCTGCCTCTTTCATCCCTATTCCCTTCCGCTTCAGCCCTTCATTCATGCACAGCTCTCACCTTCACATATGCCACTTACGTTACGGTGTGACGTCACACAGTCACACTCACACACGCCCCAAGAGTGAGTAGCCTACTTACATGCTAGATACGTGTCTGCTCTAATTTATTGATGCAATATCATTGTATTCATGCAACTGGCGTCGTATTTGGCTTGCAGAGAGAAATGCACTACTATCAAGAGACACTGTACTCTCTTTAGTACCCGTCTAAAGAGAGTACGCTGTCTCTTGGCGGATACAGGTCTCTCTCGCATTCATAGCCACGTAGGCAAACAAGCATCAATTACGACACACTCTGTATATCTAATTTATCAATTAACGATTGTCCAGGCTGGAATGGACATCGGACACCAGCCATCCATATGGATGGTCTCTATCCATATTGGAATGTTTGTCTATTAAATCGCCAATTGCTGGCGGGTTAGGCGAGTTTAATGATTTGCTTAACATGATCATCTCTGCACACACATATCGCTTCGACTGACAGTCAGTGGTCGTTAAAGTGCAGCCTGATAAATATTCCAATGGGGGATTTACTGTGACATGCACAGCTACTCGATATGTTAGTTGGCTTCACTCGAATACCATCTGAGGTTGGGTCAGCTGATTTGAATATTACGGTATACAGTACTCCAAAATCAAATCAGGTTATTATTGAGTAGAATAATTGCAGTAATTAATACAGAAATGCAGCGTAATTGAAGGTGCTTCCATAAAAGAGCATACTGAGCAAAAGCATGGTAGAAAGTAAGATAACGTACTTTATTTCAGACCAGGGTAGCTAGAGTCATTTGTATTAAAACAGTGGTAGTCCAGTCAATATGGACAAAAAAGGGGGTGTGCTTGCATTTTATATTGAAGTTCTGATTTACCAATATATTGTTTGGATACATGAATGGAGTCCAGAGCCAATTTTTCATGCGAAATTTCCATGTGTATTTTCCACCTGGTATTTTCGGTTCATTTTTCAGTTTTCATCTATTTCCCCAAATCCAGTCATCGGACAGGAAAATTCAATCCGTTTTTTTCTAGATTTCAAAATTCTGAATAGAATGAGATCATTAACATCTCGCTATCTTCAATGAGTACCGAGTTACAATTTTTCAAAAATGAGTAAAATCTGAAGAAAAAATCAATCTTGAAGAATTTTAGTTTTTTATCAACAAAATCTTACGATTTTTACCATTTAAAAGTATAATTCGAAATCTCTCTGGGCTTTATTTAGTGCTCTACAATCAGAGACCAGGTTGAGCGCTCTACCTCAGGTAGATTTCCAGGTACTCCCGACAACAATGCTCTTTGTATTTTGAAAAACACCTGATTTAAGCTTCAATCATCATCACCAACTCCATTGCCATCACATTGAGATTTCGCAAAATGATATAAGTTAATAAGATTATGTTTAACTAGCCGTCAAGCTCGCTTCGCTCGCCATATCCGTCTAGCCAGGGGGCTCCGCCCCCTGGACCCCCGTTAAATATTAGATCAGCGGGCTCGCTTCGCTCGCCATATCAGGCGATATAATATTCCCAGTAATAGCTCTGATTGAAGTAGCAGTGCCCAATCAATTCTTCCGCGATAAATGCATTTCAATCTTCAACTTGGTGCCAACCTAACAAAGTCAACTCAACTTAATGCCAACATGACAAAATTATTAATTTAGTTACCAGTTAACAACTGTTTCGAAGAGGTACTCTCTCTAGATTATAGTTCTATATTAACATATTATGGTGTGGACATTTTTCAATCATAATTAAGAGATTGGAATAAGAAGAATATACATGCTAAAAGACGAACTTTAAACCTTTGAAAACCACCCTTAGAGTTAAAATATTGCCAAAATATTTCTTAGTGCGCCTCTAAAGGGCCAACTGATCATACCTACCAAATTTGAACGTTTTTGGTCCGGTAGATTTTTAGTTCTGCGAGTGAGTGAGTCAGTCAGTCAGTCAGTCAGTGAGTAAGTGCCAATTCGCTTTTATTCATTTAGATAGACTAGCCGTCAGGCTCGCTTCGCTCGCCATATCTGTCTAGCCAGGGGGCTCCGCCCCCTGGACTCCCGACTGGATCGTCCAAAAATGAGATCAGCAGGCTCGCTTCGCTCGCCTGCATTTTCATTTGGGCATTTTTATCATTTATGTTAGGACAATCCAGTCGGGGGTCCAGACTAAACGTCTGGCTAAACGGATATGGCGAGCGAAGCGAGCCTGACGGCTAGTAATATAATATTCCCAGGATTGAAGTAGCAGTGCCCAATCAATTTTTCCGCGATAAATGCATTGAAATCTTCAACTTGGTGCCAACCTAACAAAGTCAACTCAACTTAATGCCAACCTGACAAAATTATTAATTTAGTTGCCAGTTAACAACTGTTTCGAAGAGGTACTCTATCTAGATTATAGTTCTATAGTAACATATGATATACGATATGGAAATTTCAATTTTAATTAAGAGATTGGGAGAAGAAGAATATACATGCTAAAAGACGAACTTTAAACACTTAAAAACCACCCTTAGACTTAAAATATTGCCAAAAGATTTCTTAGTGCGTCTCTAAAGGGCCAACTGAACATACCTACCAAATTTGAACGTTGGTCAGGTAGATTTTTAGTTCTGCGAGTGAGTGAGTGAGTCAGTCAGTCAGTCAGTCAGTCAGTCAGTGAGTGAGTGCTATTTCGCTTTTATATATATAGATAATAAGAATCGCCCGTTAGATTTGAATACACTAATGAATTTTGGGGAGGTGCATATGACACGCATTTAAACAAAATATTTATCTTACAAAAACATATAGTCCAGTCACTATATACATTGGTGCATGCAATTTATATTGTAGTTCTGATTTTTTAATATATTATTTGAGTACATAAGAGAAGTTCAGAACCAATTTCTTCATGCAAAATTTCCTTGTGCTAGATACAGAGTGGCCCAAAAACCTCGTATTTTCGGCTCATTTTCGAGTTTTCAGCCATTTCTGCCAAATCTCGTGATCGGACAAAAAAATTTGCACCCGCCTTTTTTCTAGATCATAAAATTCTGAATAAAATGAGATCATTCGAAACTCTCTATCTCCAATGAGTACTGAGTTATGATTTTTCAAAAATGAGTGAAATTTGAAGGAAAATCAATTTCAAGTTTTGATCAGCAATATCTTCCGATTTTTAACATTTAGATGTATAATTCAAGATCCCTCTGGGCGTATTTTTGTGCTCTACAATCTGAGATCAGGGAGAGCGCTCTATCTCAGATAGATTTGCAGGTCCACCTGACAACAATGCTCCTTGTAATGTGAAAAACACCTAATTTCCAGCTTCAACCATCATCACCAACTACATTGTCCTCAAATTGATATTTCGCACAATGACATAAGTTCATGAGATCATGTTCTATGAGAATCACCCGCTAGATGCACTTCATTTCAGTATTTCCTAGTGGAGAGGCACGCTTCAGGACACCTCAAGGATCAAAATTTCAAACACTTATAACTTTTGACACAATGCTCAGATTTCATCGTACTACACTTCATTCTTCTTTCGTCTCGTCAAGGCGGTCAAAATTCATGCATCATAAGTCAAATTCGGTCGAAAAATGAAAAATTTATTGTTGAGTGTACTTAAGCCCATATTCCAATACACAAAAAATGGCAAATTTCTACATTCAAAGCTAGCACAAGGAAATTTTGCATGAAGAAATTGGTTTTGGACTTCTCTTATGTACCCAAATGATATATTAGAAAATCATAACTACAATATAAATTGCAAGCACACCCCATTTTTTATGTCTATATTGACTGGACTGATATTATAAGAGCTAAGAGCAGCATTAGGAGGGCCACGACTTTATCCTAGTAGGGAAATTTTTCTTGAATTTAAGGTCCCGACAATAAGACAGTATAATATGAAAAACATAATACTCTATATTAATTAGAATGAATCTAATTTTGCTACACACATTTCACTCCATAATACACGTCCCAACAATAGATTCAACACAGAACTCATCAAGCTAACCATATGCAGGCACCAATTTACATATTATTGTAGCTACATTATAAATAAGATTACAAACGATTTTATAGATAAAAAATATCACGTAATTTACTTGAAAGTATAGAATATTGGATTGAACAGAATCTATTCTTTAAACTAGTAGTATGAAGTATAACATTGTAACAACAAGCATTATTGTTACTAGAAACTGTGAGCGATAGTTTTTCAGTTTCAGTTTCTCAAATCAGGTATGTAATTGTCCCAAGTCATCTTACATGAGTCGTTTTATTGTATTTATTTTCTCTTAGTGAAAGATTAAATGTCATGATAGCTGCAAGACGTCACAATAATTAATTGGATTATTACTTTACCATATAATATGTAGTTTTGTTTTTTCCAAGCATTTGTGATTTTTGTGAATTAGTGTAATACTTTCTTCAACATCATCAACTTCAAATTGTATAATTATATAGAATAATATAGCTGAAGAAGTGGATGCTAGGATAATGTCCGGAAATAGGGTGTATTTCGCCCTGCAGAATATCCTCAAGTCCAAGAATGTGTCAATAAAAGGCAAAATAAAAATTTACACAACAGTTTTAAGACCAATAGTGACATATGGGACCGAAGCTTGGACATTGACTACAAGAGAAGAAGGTCTGCTTCAGAGATGGGAAAGAAAGATTTTAAGAAGAATTTTTGGAGCAATCAAGGAAAATGAAATATGGAGGATAAGAACAAACGAGGAACTAGGAAGATTGTTCGAAGAGACCAGTATTTCATCTGTTGTGAAAAGTATGAGGCTGAGATGGGCTGTTCATGTGTGCAGAATGCCGGAAGGAAGGGTACCAAAAATGGTGTATACTCTTGTAATTATATTGTGGAAATATGTAATTGTAATTTTTGGCAATAAATTCAATTCAATTCAATTGAGATGCACTTTATTTAGTGGAGAGGCGCGCATGAGGACACCTCAAGGATAAACATTTCAAACACCCATAACTTTTGAAACAATGATCGGATCTCTTAGAACCACAGCCAGCTAATAATTCTTCTCGGCTCAATTTCATGACTCAAGGCCATATTCATTACCAGTCCCGAAAAATATTGTTTATTAAAAAATATTATTTTCAATATATTTCATGAGGATTGAACCACTCAAAGACCTCAACGGGCTAGTAGAGGTTATTGTACTTTTTGAAATGAATAAATTCAAATCTTCAACTAGTGGGATGCTATATCTATTATCCTATGCCAATACCTGATGGCACTGAGAGTGCATCTATATAGTAGACAGTATAGAATAATGTATCTATACTCTGTGGAGGTGTGCAACTATAGATATACCGCAAGTACAGTCTGGTGACAATCAAAGAAGACATCTAAGCCATAAATTACAACAGCTAGGACTACTGTCCATTGGTTACTATAGTCACCGTTCAGCTATGCAACAAGCGTGTACAGTACAACATTGGCGACTGGACTACTGGAAGCTCTTGCACCAAACATCAATCTTGTCTCTCATTTCCCTTCCTTCACTGTTTCCTTTTCCTCCTGTTCTACCCTCTCCCTCGCTCACATTATTTGCCTCTGCTATTTCTCTCGGTTGCGGCGTACTTCTTTTTTGAATCTCGCGCGCTTACCAGTACCCCCGCCATTTTGTTGTTTTGTGCATCTTGTTGCTCTTGCTCCAGGGTTCGTGACATTCTCTAGTCTATGCTGGCCTGTCAGAGTACTTCCAGTAGACCAGTACTATCAGCATCTTCCCTCCTTCTCATTGTCTTTTCAATAGGGTACAGTATTCGTTTAGTTGGAAGCTGCTCTATACGAGTAGAATATTTTAGAAAATTGCTATCTCTCTCTACCTCTTCCTCCATCCCTTTCTCTCTCTTACTCCATCTTTCCTGAATATTATTTTCCGAAGAATGGGCATTGATATGTACAAAGCTCCACCAATTTATATAGATAGACCACCAATTTAGATAATATTACAATATTATCTATAGTTATTCCAAATTGTTATTTCATATACAGTTCTAGTTTACAGTTCTAGTTCAGTTCTAGTTTCATATACAATTGTTATACATGTACAGTTCAATAATCATCTTTTTTAGTTTTTATTATGAAAATTCATCTAAAACTTTGCTGTATTGTAAGCTATTGTCTATAAGTGTATAAGCCAGTATATATTGTAATCTACAATGAATAAAGTAAACAATCAATCAATCTCCTACCCTCTACAGGTAGAATTATTGAAAGAATTGGATTTATCCTGAACAAAACCTTGTTGAATATTTTCGCATCAGAGTTGACAATCTTTAAATGGCTATATCCTTCGATTATTAGCTAGTTGCACCATCTTGAAAACAAATGACGTCACTGCATTGCTTTCAGATAAGTGCATTGGTTATTGTTGCATTGGCACCGTTAGATAACACAGAATAATTCAACAATGGTAACATTTGATTAAATTTCTATTAAATGGACGTGAAAATATTGATGAAGAACAGAAGAGGCTGAGAAATGGTCCTTTTTCTCCTGAAAAAAAAAAATTCCGAACTCCTGTGAAACACTCTTTGGTGTGCACACTCTGGGTAATGAGAGCACAGAATAATAGTGATAAAAAGTGAATTGACATTCTAAACAAAGAAAACCCAAGTGAAAACTTATACAGAAATGGAAATAAATTAGAAATTGCAATTGTTTAAAGCTGATGTGTTAGTACGAAGTTTTCAATATTTGCTGTAGCAGAAGTCTTCGGGGTGATTCACAACATTTTTTTAGGATTTTCGTTCAATAATAATTATTTACGAAAAAATGTCGCTAAAAGTTGTATCAGTCCATCCAAATATAACAAAGAAAGGATCTGTAGGAAGAGTTTTCGGAAATTATCGAAATTTATATGAATTATGATTAGAAATGATTTGGGATGTACCACACCCCAGTGATATATTAGTATATAATTTTCTATTATATTGGTATTATAAATTAGTATATCATTTTCTATGAATATAATAATAATGATAATTCATTTATCTCAATCCAAGTTTACAATGTTTACAAACATATTGCAAAATATCAAATAAATATAATAATACAAAACATTTTCACGCTTAATATACGATAACATATGAATGTCTACAGTGCATTCCTCTTCAGGTTAAACCTGTGTGGAGGAAGGTATAAGAGAAGGTTGTTGAAGGTATTTGAAGGTTATTTACCTCTCATCTCGGTTTACCCTCTTTGCATCTACTATTCATGTAATATATCTGTATAGACTTATATCTAGTATGATTTTTTTGTGTACAATTTATATTTTTTGATTTGTTGAAGAATGTAAGTACATTCAATTATAATAGTTTTAATTATAATATGTACAAACATGAGAACATAATCTCTATCAACTTGAAAGAACTCACTCTCCTCAAGACACAACTCACAGACTCAAGTGTATGTGGAGAGTATTCACTGTTAAATGTTTAAATGAATTTTATAAATTTGTATAATGTTTTTGTGAATAAAAAGCTATTTGATTTGATTTGATTTGATCACCGTATCCAGGGAGATTATTTCTCCTACCTACACATCCAAGTTGATAATATTTTCCCTAATTTTGAAGGAAGCAGGAATAAATGAAGGTAACGAAGAGGAAGAAGAAGAAGAAGAAGAAGAAGAAGAAGAAGAAGAAGAAGAAGAAGAAGAAGAAGATGATGATGATGATGATGATGATGATGATGATGATGATGATGAAGAAGAAGAAGAAGGAGAAGAGAAATGTCGATCACATTGTGTGGAGCAGCAGCCAGCTAGCCAGCCGATATGTCGTGAGCTCATACGTTATAAGTAGCAGTGAATAAAAAGAAGCAGCTTTGCCCCCGTTCGCCCTCTGTACCTTTTCTGCCACCTTCATCAATGATTTATCCCTCCCGGCGTCACTGAATTATCGTGAAAATACTTTATCGTTTTTCCATACACAGCGTTCTTCTTTCCTCCGCCTCGTTCCCTTCTTCTCACCCTTTTCTCTCTCTATTCAACCATCTTCAGCAACCCTCTCGCTCCCAATCACAAGCGCTGTCTTTCCACAGTTATTTACTGCTTATTATGAGACGTAAGTCATTTCCTCCGTTGTGATATCGTCTACGTCCTTTCTCCTCTCCTTTATTTTTATTCTCGTTGGCCGATGTTTCGCTACCTGACATCAATAAAACTCCTGTGTGGTGAACGGTGCGTTGCCATAAATACACTGCAAAGTGACTACAATTGAAGCTACTTAAGCTGTATTACGTACAAAATGTACGATAATAAGTTGTGATTTAAACTGTGTAGGAGAATGTAGCATTTTTTAAAGAATATGCAATGCTGATAGTAAATATTCATCATATTCTTTTCAAAGAATATACATACGGAAACTCTCCAATACAACTTGAAACACGTCATAATATTTTTTCTTCAAGAAACCATGAGCCTAGTGAGTGAAGTATTTGTAGCTTGAATGATTTTCTGCTGACGATGTCAAGGTAGAGTGACTTCTTCTTTATTTGACTTCTTCATTAGTATTAATTTCACATTTTTTTTAATTTGATGGTATTTTTATTCAAGTGAGAGCCAGATAAAATGGGAATTGAACTTATGATCCGGGTAGCAATTTCAGGCTCAAATAGCAGGCTGGCTTGCTAGGGCTTTTCATTATATCTTCAACTCAATTCCACAATGCACAATTTTTATAATAAACGATTCCTATTTTGTTTTTGCTTTCAATTCCAAATTTTCCAATTTACTTCTGATGTGACTTTTGTAGGTATGACATCATAATAACCTGAATATTCTTGCTTTTGAAAATCATCGTCTTTATTAACTGGATATTGTTTCTGATAATCTCATCTCTTGGATGATCAACAAATTGATAAAACAAATTTCATAAAGAATGAGATTATCATTATGATGGTATATTTCGATAGAATACAAATAAAAATCTAAGTACCCATTTTTTTTAAATGTTTACTCACAACAAGTTTCGGCTTGTATCATTATATTTCGATGTATATTCATACAAATGTATACAAATGGGCTTTATCCATCCATTCTCTTTAGATTTATATTGATCACTGTTCATTGGCCCATTCACCTAGAATGTTATTATGATTATCAAACTTTAGCAAGAACATCATGATCCTAATTACTAGGTCATCCTCAGGACAGGTAGAGAATCACTGACCCGTTACAAGTAATCTCTTACTGATTTATCGATGGGAGGTGAATGAGAAAAACGTCTTGATATAACACTTGTCACAAGGAAATAAAAACAACGTCTATCAGTGATGATCGTTCAGACAGAAAATAACTTTATTCCTCATGGGATCAGGTCATTTTGTGGTTAATCATCACTGGAACGATATTTCTAATTTCAGCAACTAGGTGAGAAATTAGGTATCGATGACTTACTTCTGAGTTGGACAGACATTTGCAGAGTTCTTTCAAGCCGTGATTTCTCTGTTCCCGCAAAAGGAAACATTCCATCTCCTTTCCTTGTCAAAAGTACTCCTTTCCTTTTACAGCAGATATCAGATGTAAGCCCCGTAAATTTTGATCTCTTAAGGACGAATTGATTTGAGAATGATACGGTATATAATCAACATATGATTTTTTTTCAATACAATAGCACTCAACCGTTGAACTATCTCCTTGTTACCCTTATGTGTAAACCACTCAGATTAGGACTACAGTAGGTACTCAATTAGCCGGATTCAAATGAGCGGACCTCAGAGTCTCACACGACTTTCATTTTTTTGAGCCTGCTTTGACAAAATTGATCGTAACTTATTACAATATTTGTCTCAATTGATTGTAATGTTAATTACATCGAAATTAATATTGAATCATATTACATACAGAATAGTTCCTATCTAGCAGGAGCACGATATTGTTAGAATATTATTACCACACCCCAGTGATATATTAGTATATAATTTTCTATTATATTGGTATTATAAATTAGTATATCATTTTCTATGAATATAATAATAATGATAATTCATTTATCTCAATCCAAGTTTACAATGTTTACAAACATATTGCAAAATATCAAATAAATATAATAATACAAAACATTTTCACGCTTAATATACGATAACATATGAATGTCTACAGTGCATTCCTCTTCAGGTTAAACCTGTGTGGAGGAAGGTATAAGAGAAGGTTGTTGAAGGTATTTGAAGGTTATTTACCTCTCATCTCGGTTTACCCTCTTTGCATCTACTATTCATGTAATATATCTGTATAGACTTATATCTAGTATGATTTTTTTGTGTACAATTTATATTTTTTGATTTGTTGAAGAATGTAAGTACATTCAATTATAATAGTTTTAATTATAATATGTACAAACATGAGAACATAATCTCTATCAACTTGAAAGAACTCACTCTCCTCAAGACACAACTCACAGACTCAAGTGTATGTGGAGAGTATTCACTGTTAAATGTTTAAATGAATTTTATAAATTTGTATAATGTTTTTGTGAATAAAAAGCTATTTGATTTGATTTGATTTGATCACCGTATCCAGGGAGATTATTTCTCCTACCTACACATCCAAGTTGATAATATTTTCCCTAATTTTGAAGGAAGCAGGAATAAATGAAGGTAACGAAGAGGAAGAAGAAAGAAGAAGAAGAAGAAGAAGAAGAAGAAGATGATGATGATGATGATGATGATGATGATGATGATGATGAAGAAGAAGAAGAAGGAGAAGAGAAATGTCGATCACATTGTGTGGAGCAGCAGCCAGCTAGCCAGCCGATATGTCGTGAGCTCATACGTTATAAGTAGCAGTGAATAAAAAGAAGCAGCTTTGCCCCCGTTCGCCCTCTGTACCTTTTCTGCCACCTTCATCAATGATTTATCCCTCCCGGCGTCACTGAATTATCGTGAAAATACTTTATCGTTTTTCCATACACAGCGTTCTTCTTTCCTCCGCCTCGTTCCCTTCTTCTCACCCTTTTCTCTCTCTATTCAACCATCTTCAGCAACCCTCTCGCTCCCAATCACAAGCGCTGTCTTTCCACAGTTATTTACTGCTTATTATGAGACGTAAGTCATTTCCTCCGTTGTGATATCGTCTACGTCCTTTCTCCTCTCCTTTATTTTTATTCTCGTTGGCCGATGTTTCGCTACCTGACATCAATAAAACTCCTGTGTGGTGAACGGTGCGTTGCCATAAATACACTGCAAAGTGACTACAATTGAAGCTACTTAAGCTGTATTACGTACAAAATGTACGATAATAAGTTGTGATTTAAACTGTGTAGGAGAATGTAGCATTTTTTAAAGAATATGCAATGCTGATAGTAAATATTCATCATATTCTTTTCAAAGAATATACATACGGAAACTCTCCAATACAACTTGAAACACGTCATAATATTTTTTCTTCAAGAAACCATGAGCCTAGTGAGTGAAGTATTTGTAGCTTGAATGATTTTCTGCTGACGATGTCAAGGTAGAGTGACTTCTTCTTTATTTGACTTCTTCATTAGTATTAATTTCACATTTTTTTTAATTTGATGGTATTTTTATTCAAGTGAGAGCCAGATAAAATGGGAATTGAACTTATGATCCGGGTAGCAATTTCAGGCTCAAATAGCAGGCTGGCTTGCTAGGGCTTTTCATTATATCTTCAACTCAATTCCACAATGCACAATTTTTATAATAAACGATTCCTATTTTGTTTTTGCTTTCAATTCCAAATTTTCCAATTTACTTCTGATGTGACTTTTGTAGGTATGACATCATAATAACCTGAATATTCTTTTGAAAACCATCGTCTTTATTAACTGGATATTGTTTCTGATAATCTCATCTCTTGGATGATCAACAAATTGATAAAACAAATTTCATAAAGAATGAGATTATCATTATGATGGTATATTTCGATAGAATACAAATAAAAATCTAAGTACCCATTTTTTTAAATGTTTACTCACAACAAGTTTCGGCTTGTATCATTATATTTCGATGTATATTCATACAAATGTATACAAATGGGCTTTATCCATCCATTCTCTTTAGATTTATATTGATCACTGTTCATTGGCCCATTCACCTAGAATGTTATTATGATTATCAAACTTTAGCAAGAACATCATGATCCTAATTACTAGGTCATCCTCAGGACAGGTAGAGAATCACTGACCCGTTACAAGTAATCTCTTACTGATTTATCGATGGGAGGTGAATGAGAAAAACGTCTTGATATAACACTTGTCACAAGGAAATAAAAACAACGTCTATCAGTGATGATCGTTCAGACAGAAAATAACTTTATTCCTCATGGGATCAGGTCATTTTGTGGTTAATCATCACTGGAACGATATTTCTAATTTCAGCAACTAGGTGAGAAATTAGGTATCGATGACTTACTTCTGAGTTGGACAGACATTTGCAGAGTTCTTTCAAGCCGTGATTTCTCTGTCCCCGCAAAAGGAAACATTCCATCTCCTTTCCTTGTCAAAATTACTCCTTTCCTTTTACAGCAGATATCAGATGTAAGCCCCGTAAATTTTGATCTCTTAAGGACGAATTGATTTGAGAATGATACGGTATATAATCAACATATGATTTTTTTTTCAATACAATAGCACTCAACCGTTGAACTATCTCCTTGTTACCCTTATGTGTAAACCACTCAGATTAGGACTACAGTAGGTACTCAATTAGCCGGATTCAAATGAGCTGACCTCAGAGTCTCACACGACTTTCAATTTTTTGAGCCTGCTTTGACAAAATTGATTGTAACTTATTACAATATCTAACTCAATTGATTGTAATGTTCATTACATAGACATTAATGTTGAATCACATTACATACAGAATAGTTCCTATCTAGCAGGAGCACGATATTGTTAGAATATTATTACAATAAACCATGATGAATTACTAGTACACTCTTTATAGTTTTTATATAAATACAACTAGTTTCGAGCACTTATGCCATTTTCAAAATTGACACTTGAAAATGATATCAGTGCTCGAAACAAGTTGTGTTTAGCCTATATTAAAATGAAAAAAGCATACTAGTAATTTTCTATGATAATTTAACATCCAACTGGCCCTACTGAAATAATTTATCAGATGATATAATTGAACATTCGAAACGTATACTAATAAAATAGAATAGAAAATGACTTTATTTTTGATTGATGAAGAAAAAAATAATCATACAATACAATCATGTCTTGAAACTCAATGAATTATATAAGTTATTATGTAAGCATAAGAAAATTATTGTTTTATGAGTAATGAAATACAAGAAATTTTTTCACATAACCAGAAAGGTTGTCTGCCAGGAGTCGGTATCATATTATCACTTTATATTTATACATATCATCTATATCTTCTATAAACTTCTATAAAGTAGTGAAAAAATTAACTCACCTGCAATTAAATGAATAAACAAAATAAAAATAAATCTATGAACCTTGTCAACCAAAGCTCTCCTCTAAAAAATTCACAATTAGAAAAGAATAATAGCTCAATTGAAGCCGGAAAAAAGATGCAGGTGGATAAAATAATACTACTTGCTCCTTAACTCCATAATCAATCAATGCCAAAATCACAAATTAATTTGAATATATTATAATAATGATACAAACTTGAAAAGTTAAATTTGATGGTGATTGGTAGAAGAAACATAGATTATAGAATGAAAGTTGATAAATGTAGACCTATGGCTCTATAAATAAGAAATTATATGGCACCTATAGCTCTACGAATGTAACTCTAGATATACAGATGAGAGCAAGGGATTCCACCCAGACATTTCCTCGTATTAGACGTAACTAACAGATCCAAAGATGTTCCCTCTGGATGAAGTCAAGCAAGCAGTAGCCGTCATGCGATTCCTGAATTTCGTCCCACATCACACATCAGACACGGACGCCGATAACGAGATCCTCCCGTGACGTCACCATGTCTCGATTGTAAGAGACATTTATGCAACACTAACGACGTGTCCCGTGCGGTCCCCCCGCTGGAAGGGTGACCATCCACCATCTACCATGCAACAAGCATCCTTTCACGTCCATCACATACACCGACTCGACATACTTACAGGCAGGCAGGCCAGAGGGAGCCGACGTCTATTAATGTTTATCAATAGTGGATAGGAGTCTCGAATGTGATAGCAGTCACGAATGTCCCACAGGCAAACGGGTTGGCCCTAAGGAGGGAGAGAGGGATGTAGGGACAAGTGTCCTACAGTTGAGGGGGAAGTGATAAGAAAGTGTGAAGGGAGATCTAGTTAGATGTTTTTCCAACACCTGGAACTAAAGATAATAATATTGAAGCCACAAATGTAATATCAATGAGGACAATACAAATCAAAATGTTTGCGGATTTTAAAAAATGTAACCACACTTTATAAACAACGAAAGGATACACTCTAGTAATGGATAGACAATATTCTTGATGTTTTTATATATCATGGTATAGATTGAGATTAAAGTTTAATTCCATTGAATTTTATTGCTTGAGATGAAAATATAAAACTAATAAGTGGCTCCATTTCTGTATTATAATATACTCTTATGATATCATATTGTAACAGAAATAATACGCAAAATTTATAAATAGATTAATCAAAGAAATTTAGAATTGAACTCCTTGAAATCATAAGAATAGAATTATTATAATTTCTGTGGAAATTATCTCAAAGAAAATAATGTCTGAATATATTAATAACATTCCAAGAAGACTGGTACAGATGTAGTCTTGTACAGCTTCTCATGAACGAAGCATCACATTAAAAACGAATAAGAATGTATTCCCATTTGTTCTATTGAGCTGAGTTAGACAATAAGGTAAACACACAATTATTAGAATAAAACCAACCAATAATCAATCGTGATAGCGTTATGTAAGGGTAGGGAAATGGAAAACAAGAAGAGATCGTAAAGGTTTTTGATAACAAATCAATAAATTATTTTATTACGAAATCAGAATTTCAATTAGAATTTATTACGAAATAATAATCAGATGAATATTCCAGGGGCTACTCGCTTTGCTGATCTGTGGTTGTTATGTAGGTTTAAACTGCCAGGACTACGACAGCCTGTAATTGAATTCTCAAGACAGAATCCTTTAGGTAACCAATGCATTAACTCAACAACTAACTTCACAAACGGTTCAAAGTAATACGGGCCTCGAAAGAAAAATTCCAAATCTATTTATGTGAAAAACACATGCAGCCTTGATTCACAGACCAAAAGTCAACTCACTCTTGTTTGTATAGCATGGAGCTAAAACCCATACTATTGCCTTCACGAAACGTGATAAAACACACGTTTCATCTTTGTACATTGGAGATCTTCTCGCTTTATCAATTATATTTAATAATTAAATCAGCGAACAGATTTCCAATTCACAAAATAATATTTCAAAAATTGATTAGGTTTTGATGTCATGTATGACAGTTATTATAAAGAAGTTGTGAAGGTTTCAATGGATCACTTTTTTCTTCTATTTGTGATAGGAGATGATTCTAAACAGGGAACGTTCCACAAATTCCACAATAATTGCAGATACGAGTGTTAAAAAACAATTGTTCTATGCACAAGAATTCGCAAATTTGTGTACTCCTCCTTTTGTCTCTTCATCATGTACAAATCTCGTGGAAATGGAAGAATTCACCTAGATAATCTGGTGTGATGAATTTGAATACAATGTAATCCAGGCAACGAATGAGATGAATTGAAAAGTAGGTAACAAATAAGAGAAAATTTGGAATACCTTGACTAAAGCACTCATAATCAGAGAATCAGGTGATCATAATCAGAGAACTTTATCATTTGAGAGCCTAGGATTATAATATTGTGAGGATCCTGAAGTATTATGGATGATAACCGCCCACAAGCCTCCTCACACTTGGAGAATGAGCAATCTTCAGCCGAACGCCAATTTCGCACAACTATTCGATGATTGTGAGCAGCTGACGGGTGCCGTCGGCTGATATCGGTGATCGTTTGCCCCGGAACTCATTTCACGACAAATCGAGATCACACAGTTAAGCGCGAAGCAGCAAAGTTTGCGTCGACGATACGAAAAGAATGGACGGCGAAATTTCCGAAGACAACGACGATTGAGACGATAAAGTTGACAGAGAAAGAGAGGTGTGTGTGCGTGTGTGTGCCTATCTATGTTGAGGAGGAATAAAGAGGGAAAAGTCAAGTAAGAGAAGGAAATATATATATATATATATATATATATATATATATATATATATATATATATATATATATATATATTAGTACGACTTGGGAGTGGTAGGAGAGGGAAGAATAGGATAAGAGCCTTGGGAGAGTAAGCAAACTAGAGAAGGAAGATAATTAATTGAAGAGATGGGGGAGAAAAGGAAGAATTGGATGAGTGGAGAAGGAAAATTTGACTGGGAAGAATGATGGGAAAGCACAGAAGAGAATACTAACAATTATTGAAGAAAGGATGAGGCGGATTAATATGGACGAAGAAGCAGAATAAAAATGAAAAGGACTGTAGAAGAAGACCCTGATCAAATAGGAGAAGGTAACAGGAATAACAGAAAATTAAATTATTTTATAATGAAGAGGAAGAAATAAGTCACTTAGGAAAAGTAAGAGGATAGGAATGTTGAAAGATGTTGAAAGATGTTGAAAGATGTTGGATGAGTAGAATCAGAATGAAAGTATGAGAGAATTTGGTAAAGTAGGCGAACGTTGATAGGTGGACGAAGCAGGACAGAAAGTAAAGCATTATAAAGGATTGAAGTAGAACAAAGTGAGGATGAAGTTGAGCATTTAGAAAAAGAATTATAACTATCATTTCATCACATCTTTGAGAGGTGTCAAAGAAATCAAACAGGGTGATGTTTTGTCTTGAGTAACATAGACTTTGAAAAAATGTGAATTGAGAGAGGATGAATATGAGAAAATCGAAGAGAATGTGAATATTCTTTTTCCCAATTCGTGGCGAAAGATGGAGATGGTGTAAGATGGAGGAGGAAAATGGAAAGGAGAAAAGAAGCTCAAAGTAGAAGAAGTAGAACATGAAAAAGAAGATATCAGAATGATCTCCGTATTGAGAGATCTGTGTAGATTAGACGTGAAGCTTGGATTGCCAGGGAGAGTAGAAGTGATAAAAAGGAAGGAGGGGGAATTAAGGGAGTAAAGGGAAAGTTAAGGCGGGGAGGAAGAAAATAGAACAACGGACAAGGAGGAAAGTGAGAGTGGGGATAAGTGATGAAGAATGGAGGAGAGGGAAGTGATAAGAAGTTGTGGTGGGGGGTAGAGGGGTTGAAGGGAAAAAGTTTAGTGATTGCCTGAGGCCAGGGGGGGAGGGAGGAAAGGACACGAGTGCGCTTTATGGCAGTCGGCTATATTGGCGTGTCTTGTCTGCTTTATCTTGCTGGGGACTCTTTGATGGTATATTGACGACAAAAGCTAGAAGCATGCTGCAGCCTGCTTCGCTTATTAGGCGAGGTTCGCGCCTTCAAATGACTGCAATAATCGGGAGGCCATCATTCGACGCCCCCCAACACCCGCTAACCCAAGGCGGCAATATCTGCTGCCTTCCTTCGAGAGGCGGCTGACCGTTGTCGTCAAATATCCGTCTCAACTTTTGCTCTCGGTGGCCACACCAAAACTATGTCTCCCTTTTCACTCTCATCCATTCTCCCTCTTACACTTATAATTTGTTCATCTCTCTCTGACTTTCCCTTTCCCAGGCTTTATTTCTATATGACACCAGAACTCGTCTTCATTTGAGGGAAAGGAAAGGGAGAGTTTCGGCCATCATGAAGCCACCAGGACACTGCTGTTCTATAATTGTTTGCCTACGTCTCCTGCTTCTCACTCCTCTTGTTATAAATATTGTTATTATTCTTTGTCTTCTTTGTTTTCGACTTCTTTTTCCCGAATCTTCCCTTGCTTTAACGTTTCTCTTATTTTTGAGACATCGTATTTGTGTCAACTTTCAAATCTTCTGCTCCCTTCTCTTTTTCACCTTCTCATCTGCTTCTTCCCATGTTTTCAAGACTGGATTGAATTTATTGAATCATGGGTGGAAGTAAAATTTTCATTTTAAATGATTTTGGTACAATAGTAATAAATTATGGTGGACTTCACCATTATCGAAGAAATAATTTTTTTCATGTGCTGTTGTATTTTTTCTCTATTAGTTTTGATGAACAACTAATAAAAACTCTTGTTTCAATTTTCTGTACTGATTGGTTTGAAGGTGTGGAAGATTTATGCGCAATTAACTTTTAATCAGCTGATGGATGCTATTCTTATTCAGAATAATATATTCTTATTCTTGTACAGAATCAGTAGGATACAGCTAATATAATAAGCATAGCATCAGCTGATGAAAAGTGTTAATGTGTTAAAGTGTTAATGCACTAACTTGTTCTTTGCGCATAAGTCTGTACGTACCTTAAATATGAAATTATGTTCCAGAACTTCCAAAACTCTCATGTTCCAGTCAAAGGATATTTCTTCTAACCAATTTATAGAGAAAGCTATCAATATTTTATTATTTGGAATATTATAACTGATGCACTACAATTATTCTGTGGGTGTAAAAAAAGTGGAAGTAAGAAATGGAACTACCTGGATTACCAATAGAAGTGATTTCCCCCTTAGATTCCAAAAATTTTGTTGAAGATTTGTGTGTGTGCGTAGATTAAAAGCTTCAGTTCATTTATAATAATGTCAGTTTGAAGCTCATAACTGACTGAGCAGAGACTATATAATATTATAAGTATATAATATTATAAGTAATAATAATGAACAATATCTACAGCACATGATAAACAATATAAAATAAACAATATTTATAAGTGAATGTACTGTAACCGAATGTACTCTAGTGAGGTCCACGTTAAAAGAGCAGCATTTGATTAACATTGGTGTTGCTATCTTTGTCTATCATTCAACAAAACATATAGCGCTGTCCTTTTCTAGCTTCGCAACGTTGCCAGATAGTTTTTCACAATTTATGAATATGATTAATTAACAAGATATTCAAACTAAATCATGAAAATTTATTATTAAATTATAAGAAAATATATTCTCTTGCTAAATGAAATATAATCGAAAAAAAAACATATTTTTCCACATTTTTATTAGGATTGTACACAGGACTGCAGTTTCATGTGCAAACCAACACATCTTCAACTGTAAGATTGTAGATGTGTTGGTTTCAACACAAATTGCAACCCTGTGTAGAAATCTAATTAATGTGGATGTGACAAAAGTAAAACTATGTTTTCCAAACATGGAGAAATTCCACAATATCGATTTCTATTAATCAAATTTTATCTTGAATATAGAATAATTGATTATTCTCAACAAAAATGAACGATTAATATCATATCATATCTACCAGTCATCTATAACTTCTATACCTTCTATACCTATCTCTTCTATAGAAGACAAAAAATCGGCAACCCTGTTGTATTTTTTTCCACTGAATCAGACACTCTTCTCACGAGAGAACAGGAAGCAAAACACTTATTTGTACGATCAGATGATTCTGACTGTGAGGAGGAGGAGGAGCACTCCTCAAAGTTCCACAAAAGACTGTAATAAATATATTGATGTTTAATAGATGATCTATTATTGGTAAGTATATTTCGCAATGGAAAATTGATGAATAGCTTCTTTTTTCGTCCTACATCTCAAGACAAGAGAATACATTTTGTCGTTCCAGTATCAATGTTTCAGTATGTCTTCTCATTCAGCTTAATATTGTATCAGTCTCTAACCCTGGCTTCAGACTCAGCTGCATGTCTCAATGGGAATTGTGACCGGGGGTATCTTTGTATATTACTACTCTCCAGGAGACCTCCTCACCACTACACTACACAGCTACACACCACTCCACCAAGATATCAATTCACAGCGGTCCTCTACATAACCTCTTCTCCGCCCTTCAAACTCTTCCATCTCTCACTCCTTTTTCTGCTTCTTCTCCTTCTTGTCCTCTATTCTTCTCCATTCCTTCCACCATCTTCTGTTATTCCATTTTCATGATTTACTACGTATTGATATAATTTAAAATTATTTTTGGTCCTCTTAGGCTGGGCGTACACCAGTTAGCCAAGACATGATCAGACACGTTTAGTCACAATACTTCACATTGTTGCTTATGACGCAACCCACACAGATTAGTCATTGCAATTATACATGTCTCCATAAGCAGCTATGTGAAGTATTGTGACTGAACGTGTCTGATCATGTCTTAAGCAACTGGTGTGTGCCTAGCCTTAATTCGCACTATTTAGATCGAGTGCTTTGAATATTGTTTGACGATATTTGAATGAATTCTGCCCAATTTATGTTGCTTCGTGTTTGAAATATTTATTAATCTAGATATTCAATTTGAACAAATTCATTAATCGTACTCTGAAATTCACGAATTCAACGAATCATCCAACTGCCATATTTGTATTGATGCTATCACAATAACATTTGAATTGTGACCTTGGAGTCACAATATGTGACTATATTCTAGAATACACTTCTTTTTATTTTTTATTCGTCACTCTTCGATGCAGCAGCCTTCTAATCCATCCCAATCAATCCTTCTCATGTTCATTCTTCTTATCCCCATCTTTACCACCATCATTTCCTCTCTCGTTTCATCCTTTCCACTATTCAATGAAATCTTTCTCTCTATCTATCTCTCTTCCTCACTGCTTTTCAACTGTCCGCCGTTCCTTTCTTCGTATTCTTCTCACACCCTCCTTTCCTCCCTCCTACATCCTCTCTTTTTATCTCCTTCTGTTTTATGATGCGCCTTCGATCCGCTCAGCAGCAGTCAACAGTCGCAATAAAACACCTACTTAATGTCAAACTGCCCCCCCACTCACCAACCACGTGCACCAAATAGTAAGATTTACTATTCGATTGACTTTGGTAAATGTTTATAGAGCCACAACAACAAAAACCTGTACAAATTGTTGCAACTATCGGACAAATTTTTATTTCAGATAAACTGTTTGTTCTATTTTTATTGTCAGACCATCGAACAACTGTGCGTTGGCGAACCCTAAATCTTATAGGCATTAAATTCAATTGATTTATAATGCAAATGATTTTTGGTTTATATTCAAGGTTACAACGCCTACGAGTGTGACACTGTTGTACTTTTATGATTTTGTTGCGTTTCAGATGATCTATGAATATACACAACTTTAATAATGTAGTTAAAATGGCTATGATAGAGTTAGAAACTTTATGAATGATTGAATCAAATCAATTCAAGTGGATAGCATAACCTATAATGTTTATTCATTCATAACTCTACCTTCATTGTATTATCATTCATCCCATCATCATCACCTAGGTACTTACTTAAAATACTTCTAGAAAGTCGCCTTTGTAAAATAATAGATAAATTGAATGGTCATGTGTACTCATCATTGAGAAAAATTGTCAAAATAACTGTCCTTCTAGACTAATTATCTTTGTAAAAAATGAAGTGTACGGCGATAAATTATGCAGTGTAACCCGACTCGCAAAAAAAATTTAAGATCAATCCAGCTCTTGACTTGTATATTGAATATTGAATATACAAATTATATTCAACTTGATGTTGCAGTTGTATAAGTGACATCAAGTTCTGGTTTCTACTTGCTCGTGTATCTGCTTGAGGCCTGCCTTACTAACTGATAGTTTGACTTGTGCAACATTACTCCAAAAAAAGTTATTCAAGAGAATTACTCCCTACTTCCAACTTATTGCTTTGTACTGTATAACACCAAAACTATACATATCTCCAATCACCCACTCAAAATCAAATGCAGCAAGTTTTACATCGAAATACTAGTATAAATGTGAACTCATTGAGTTATTTCGAGGAAACTGCATCAGACAACATAGTATTAGATCTACTTCAATCACTGTACTGAATAACTATACTGTAATATTAATGCAATCATTCCACTTCGAAAACGCACAGAAAGTGATGTGAGTGAAATAATAGTACACTCCATATCATGACCATAATATAAGTAAGAATATAAATTATTGATATGAATAAAATCAATAACATCAAAGTGTTACCAAATTCTGTAGTCTTGAGAAAAACTTACTCAAAATGGAAGTTGAAAAAGTGAAACATGGAAAAATCGACAATAATATAAAAAATATGAATAGAATCTTATGAATCAGAATGGTACTTGTATCAAAGAGTTTTCATGTTCTGTAAACTGTCCAAATTGTTCATGCTCTTCCATGTCCAAATTCTGTAATGTTGTGAAAACCTTGAAAAGAAAGAGTCAAAAGCAAAACATGAGAACTTAGCCAAGTGGCTAAATATGCCATGAAGATTATGAAGCATTAAAAATGCCTGAACGAGTGGAAGATGGTGTTAAGGTGAGACACAGAGGAAGAAAAAGGAAAAAAGGAAGAGTGAAGGGAAAGTAAGAAGTTGATGTAGAAGAAGGAGAAGAGAGAGTCGAAGGAGAAGAAGAATAGTAATGCAAAGAAGAAGAAAGAGCAGAAAAAGGCAGCATTCGCAATCTTCATTCAGTGTATTTCTTATGAGACAGCTTTTGAGTTTGATCCTTCTGTTACAAAACACAAATGCAACAGCATTTTAGGTTTTATCATAATTATTATTAAGATGTCAGCCCCGAATTAGGCCAGCAATTAGGCGACGTGCTTAATGTCCGAGAAATTCATTTTCTTCGCAGCAGCAACAGCATTCTAGCGAAGAAGACTCAACAATAAAATATCATGATGATGTTGACGGAATAAGAAAGCGTAAACGCCGCTTGAAATCTTGAAAGATATTCAGTTTCCACGATTTTCTTCAGCAGCTTTTCAACAGCTATGTCACAAACTGGCAAACTGGAATCCATCCGTAAACAAGTGCTCAGAATATTTCTCATCCGTTTCTGATTTTAAGAAGGGGCGAAGAATAATAAAAATGTGAAACCCTGCTTGAAGACAGGAATGTCTTGGGGTACAAGAGTAGGGTAGGGACAGGGTACTAATTACACGCCTTGTCTGGTCCACCTAAACACAATAACAAACTCTGCTGCTCAACGACTCCTTATCCCTGCTGTCTGATCCCCAAATGCCTCAGGAGTCACCGCAATTTATCTTTTCGCTTTCTGGAAATCTGCAAATCTGCCTTGAATCTTTGGGGAGTTGGAACTGCATTTGAGCTTTGGACATATTCTTGAACGTTCCATTTATAATCATTATTGGTTTTTCGAGGCTTGTGATTGTAACTCAGTCCTGAATTTCATTTTGTAAAATCAAACATTGCAATCAAACCTGAGTTTTGAAAACTATTGTGAAGGATAATGCTGATCCAATAAAGTTTCATTACGAAATATAATATATATTCATCTTACAATTGAGTCTTTCTAGCCAGATATGATTTTTGTAGAAGTCAACAAATATTATCCTACAATCCACAATATTGAAAAATTCAATCAAATATTCATTATTCATCGTAGTTTGTTCATATAAAAAAACCAAAGGAAATGATGATATCAACATAAAGGAAAATTTTGAATCTACTTGAGTTCGATAAAATTAATTTGATAGCTCTATTCCACAATAGAAAATCTTACAAAATAGATTGATAAATAATGGAGTTTGAAAACAATAATATCATGGAGTTTGGGAGAGAAAGAAGTATATGTAATAATCGTTTCCATGGATAAATTTATTTCTCAAATTTTTTTTAATTTTTCCTATTCTTCTTCTCCTATATGCCCGGTTCCACAACGGAAATTGATGATCATCAATGCAATCTAGATTCTACTGACTGCAGCTCGGAACAGGGATGTTGAGTCAATGTTGAACCACTCTCTCAGGTCTTCAACCAGGATGTTTTCCTTCTTTCAGGCCGTCGTCTTCCTTCAATCTTGCCCTCCATGATCAACTGCAGGAATCTGAACTTTTCATTGCGCATCACATGTCTAAAATACCGAAGCTTCTGGCTTTTTCCTATTACTTAATCTATTATGTTGGAAATATCCATTTCAAGCTTGAGCTACTAGTGAAATACCCGCACTCTTCCACAAGAAGCTGGAACAAGTGTTCAAAGTGTTTTAATATTGACTCCATGAATGAGAAGTAAAATTTTCAATTGATTTCTCACATTTTCTCCCAATAAGTGGTCCTGACAACTTCACTCATCTGAGAAGAGAAATTACTACGATATCTCTAGAACTACTACTAAGAAGAATGTATTCTGGTAGTCGAAAAACATGGGCATAAGCTGAAGGATTCAAGTTGGTCGTCGGTCAAATAACAATAGTCGAAATCTACTAAAAACACTACCCAAAATACTAGTTTGAGACTTTTCGAATACGATTCCTACTTTGAAAACAGTTCTCGAAGAAGACAAAGTGCTGGAAAAGATGAAGTGTAGGCCTAACATGCTGTTATCAGACGCAGCCAAAACTTCGCAAGAGAAGTGAGTCGCACAAGAAAAAATCAGGTCCAGCTACGTTCGGACGAGTTGATCTGAAATAATATATCTTTCTGGTAACACATCTATACACAGATGATATAAAAAAGTGAAAAAGGTTTATGGTGGATGATGATTGTAGTGGTAGGGGGGTAGTGGAGGAAGATGAAACTGAGGTGGTATAGGAGCGATTTATGACTACCATAAGGTGAGATACAGAGACGTGACCAGCCGAATGAAGGATACCAACTCATTCTCCAACAAGCTCTGGATTTCTTTTTCAATCTTGAAAACTCACTGCGCCCTACAACTACTCCACCACCTTTCTCATGACGCGTTATCATTTTCTCGGACCCTGTCATTCTTCTACCTCTAACTATCACTCTCTTCTTTTTCTATTTCCACCATTTTTCATATTAACCTCCTTCTTGTCCCAATCTCTTTCTTCCCCTTTTTGTTCACTTCTTACATCTCGTTTCCTTGTTCACGATTCTTCTGCTACATCATCTTCATTTGCAAATTCACTTTCTTCTTTCACAATATTCGTGTTTTCTTTCACCAAACTATATCCTCTTTCTTCTCCTCCTTAACCGTTCTCTACTACCATTCCTATTATTGTCAGTTTTCTACTTCTTATTCTTTTGTCTCTTCTTCTCTTGTTTTCAATACTTCTAACAACTCTATAAATTCTACATTTTTAATCCTCCATTTTCGTCATGGCTTCTTTTTCATAAATTTTTCAAACTCTGAGTCTTCTTCTTCTCCAATCTTCTCATGTCGTGTTGTCTTTTACATATTTGAATCATCTTATTTCTATCAATATTCTTCTTGCTCTCCCTCCCTTTCTAATCTCCTAGTTATCCTCTCTATTCTCCAGGTTCTATATTCCATACTTCTCAATTTCTAAATAATTGTATCTATTTTCCCTTGGTGATCATCTGTATAATCAGTCTCCTCCCCATTCTTTCGTAAATTTTGTTTTATGTTTTTCTTTTTCGTCTCCTTCATATCATCCTGCTTCTTTTCTATCAGCTCCTACTTTTTCTTCCTCTTCCTGCACCACCATTCGCTTCTCTCTCCACTGCACCACTTCTTCCTCTCTCATTCAACGATTTCTGCTTCCTCACCTACCTTCTATGAAACGTCGAATACCCACCCCCTATTCAGCCCAACAGTGTAAAGATAAATGTCCAAATATAACTCGGCCAGATCCAAATACATACATATATACACTCCGTTTGTATTCTATATAATAATATAAAAGATTGACCGGTGCCGGCAGTGCTGATGCCCCATCAATCAGATAAACTCACTACTATCATTCTTCCTCGTTCCACTGCTTTCGATTTTCCGCCATCTTTCTTTCCTGCTTTCTTGCTTCCATCTGCCTTACTTTCTTGCTTTCCTCACAGCTTCTCGATAATATCCGATCCATCTTCAGATTGCATCTGGATCATTAAAATTCACTTCAATATCTCAATGTATTACAATATCATCAAGCTCTTTTGCATCAATCAATTTGAATATGGACTTCTTAATTCTACTCTTTCATATGATAGAGTCATGTGGAACTAGATACGTCAAGATTCGTACTGATTGATTTGTTTCAGCAAGTTGATCCAAGAAAGAAACATCAATTTATATAGAATTTTCGAGTTATGAATGATCATTATTGTTAGTGTTTCATAATTAATAAATCTTCAGTACTTACTCGCTTACTCCTAGAACCTAGATGAGAACTTAATTCCATTTTGAGAGATTGCTAAAAATAAAAAAAAATTCATACCCTTTGATGCGTATAATATAATAATTATCTTTTTCATCAAAATTAACGTTGAAAGATATGAGTGACATGAAAAAAACGTCCATGTGTAATAATTTACACATAATATATAACAATTTTAATATAAGTCATAGCAATCATCATAATACTAGAAAAGTCCAGGAATTTGTCAATAATCAAGAAAGTAGTAAATTATGATTCACAAGACAATGTTTTATCAGGAGTTACAGACTACTGAACCGTTTGTGGAGATTCAAAATAAATCTCGAATTGATCCTTTCATTTCAAATGGTCCTTTCTCAAATTTACGTTAATCAAAAACGTTCCCACTCCCGAATTAAATAGAAATATTTTTTTCAACTCAGCATTGATATCCAAAACTAAATTTTGATAACAAATCGATTTCAATTCTGTATACAAATAGTATTCAACAGGTGTTCAACAGTGCACATTGTATTGCATGTATAACAGTGCAGGTGTATAACATATTTCACTCTCTGTGTAGTTGAAAAGTTGATATTGTGGTAATTATTAATAACTTAAATCGGGGATCGAGCTTCGCTCTGGAGCACACATGAACTCGCTCACTCACTTTCCATCATCAACAGACGACGAAATAGTTATTATCAGCTGTTTTTCCAAGGATGAATAATAATTATCCTTTTAATGTCCTTCAGCGAATTTTCCCAGGGATGAGACCTAGTGCAATCAAATTTTTATATTATAAAACTACTATTTTATGAATTCTGTGAGAATCGTTAGAGCCGTTTTTCAGATCAAGTGAAATACAAACATATAAACAGAAATTGCTTGTTTTTAATAGTATAGGATTGAATTAAAATACGGACAAATTGTCGAAACAAAAATCTCTGGTTTTGAAAATTACTTAGTATTTTTATTTAACATAATGTATTTATTATAAATGAATCTTTTATTAGACCCCCTATCATGATTTCTCATGAATTCATTACTTAAATAGTTTTTTCATAGAATCTACATTTGTTTTGTTTAGTCAACAGTTTCAATTTGGGAAAATTGAGATGTTTGAAGCTTCGAAAAGAGAATCGAAACCGACTTTGTGGATTGTCTGTATTCCGAAATGGATGTTTGCCAGGAACGGACGGGACGGGGCAGTTGAGGCGGTGACTAGTGTGCCTGACTGCCGTAGATTCACCGAAAACACCACTACTCCTTCGACAACCCTTTCTTAGCAGTTCTTTGACATCGTAAATAAGTCGAAGGGTCACCCTGCACCCCTCTGCCCCCCTTAAACCCTCCAAGACGGACGTTGCAGCCGTATCTCCTTGAGATTTGTGAAGAATTTACTGCCGGCTACCCCTATAGCACCCCGGATGCAGGATTTTCTTCTTTTGCGGACGTCTTAATGGCAGACCCCAGATAGAGACACGGAATCCCGCTGCCGACACGCCACACGGATCGTGTCCGTGTCGTGTCGTGTCGTGTATCCCGGCAACACATCATTCGGAAAGCTGGTAAGAGACCGAGCACAGATTTCCTCCCGTTGAGCCGAAGCGAAAGTGTTTCGTTTCTAAGTAGGGTGCACTATTGATAGGGAAACCAATGAAACTGCTGGGAAGCCTATTGAAAATGCGATCGATTCGTTATTTAATATGTACTATCAGACAAACTGTAACATTACAATGTTGAATATCATTATTTTGAATAGTTTTTCATTTTCAATTGGGTGGATAAAATATTTGATTTATCTTTGTAATTCCTTCAGAAACTGTTATACACTGTTAAACTGTTATTCTGATGGAATTACAGAAATAAATGAAATATTTTATTTACCCAAGTGAAAAAGAAAAACTATTCAAAATAATTCTATTCAACATTGTAATGTTTTGTATTGTTACAGTTTGTATCATCCACTAGTTTTCCAATAATTGAGTGCGTTTTACTCAAGTGAAACCCTCATTTTTCTATTCTTCAATGAAACAAGAATCATATAGCTTGATGAATGTGATTCGAAAGGTGTTTGAATGTTAAATTTATCGAAGTTTCTACTTCACTATTATGCTATAATTGCGTTCCATATCTCATTCCAATAACATGATGTTTATTCCTACAGCATGTTGAAGTTGATTGAACAACACATCCACATTTTGGCTATCCAATAGAAAATGCATAAATTATGGTTATTTATTAACGATAATGTCGTTGAGATTTACATCGACATCTGGTTCATTCAGTTTAAAATAACAAATAGTTGTATCTATGAAAGTGAGACTCAAACATCGCACACATTTCAGGTTCACTTAAGACCAATTCAAAATTGATTGAGGTTGCATACCAATTTTTAATTTGTTTGCTGTTGAAAACACTTCGTTATTCTTCCTTTCCTTACAACTTGATCGTTGATAAAGCCCAATTCAAGCTTGCAAAAATATCAATCATGCGTTCCTCTACAAATTCATGAGAGATCGAAATAGTTATTTGTGCAACTAGTGCGCAAAGTGACAGTTTGCTGCACCGAAAGAAACGTTTACGCCCGAGCCGTAGGCGGGTGCGGAATAATGGTTTCTTGAGTGCTGCAAACGAACTTTGCGCACGTATTTCACATTAAATTTTTCCTACAGTTACCATTGAATATGAAAAGTGGGTAATTATGGTTGAAATTCCCTGAAATCCATCAAATGTTTTTCTGTGTAATTTTATTATTAATAGAAACCTTAATTTATTCAAAATTGAATAATAATAATTAAATTAATGAAGGCACATAATGGCAAGGCAACGCCGTTCTCCACTGCCATATTATAACGTGGACCACAGTCAGTGTTACCAACTTAATATTGATTTTCCTGCACTGGTGCTCCATATATATTATAACCTACTAACTATTTTGCGTTGTCATGCTGAAAATCTGGAGTACGCAAAGTAATACTTTGCGCACTAGAGCGGGAAAGTGATTCTTTGCGGCCTGCAATCAGGGCAGAAATGGCCACTTTTCAAGGTATCAGTAGGAAAAATATATTTTCAGTATGTCAATAGGTGGTATGAAATATCAATTACTTCTTACCTATAACTCAAATTGTCTCTGTAAAATAGTAATACCTTCTGGGTAATAGTAGATTCTTTGAGAAATCATTATAGATTGAATTTTATTCAATTGATTGCAATCAATGAAAAAGTTGGTATCTTAAAACTGAGCCGGTTTTGATCACTATCGTTTCAGTATTTTTTCACTATCGTTTATTCATCAACTAGAACATGAAAGTATGATTCATTATTCACCAATGAATGTGTATTCTGTACTCGATTTTTCCGTTTTCATTGACAATTCAGCATTATTTCTTACATAGAAAGTAGCCCAAAATTCTATCACTGGAACTCTCTCAAAATAATTTTCAAGGTACTGGTTGACAAGCAGTCTTGAGTTACACCGAGACGACCTTGGACCAAAATATACGCATCTCACAATCAGTTTCCCACTGCAATCTTATAACAGGCACTCAAAATGGCGGACCTAAAACTTTTTACCGTCTAATTTATGAACGGCCTACCGAGTTTCGTCGTCATACGATATTTTATTACACTAACAATGTGGCCGGCAATTGTAACAGCGCTTAATTCAAAATTTATTGAACAATCTCGACAGATATATGTAGACATATATCATCGTTAAATGACAATAAAACAGGACACATATCATTGTGGGGCAGATTGATGGGGAGGGCTGAAGGTGCTCCACTCTTAAGGGTTAGGCAAGAAGGGTCCGTCCTAGACGAAGACAATAATTGCACAACAGAGAGAAAAAACGCTCAACTTACGTATGTTATGTGATATAATGACAAGATGAAACCTATACCAACCAAACAACTGGTTTTCGCATGCCTGTTTTAATATTTATGACTGGATTTTTTTATTTTTTGGACGTCTAGTATCGTCGCTGAGTACTGATTTATTCTTGCCAAGGTTAGTGGGTTATTGGTTAATGGCTTTTGGTTCGGATGACACATGCGTGATATACGGTGTCGGGTGAGTTGTGCGACAGAGTAAAAAGAAGAGAGAAAAGTGGACGAAAGCATTGAAAACAACGGACGACATAAATTATCGTAATAGTCGAAGACGTTTTTGAAGACAATGCAATGAATATATCCCACGTTTGTGGTGACCATGATGTGTCATGGTCAAGGATAAATTATAGTTATGGTTGAATGATGGTTATGGTCAATCATCCAATCATAATTCATACAGGTAGGAGAAGCTGGTTTGGGGAGATAGCTGAAGACCTTGTGGTTTTTCGGATATAAGATCTCTAGAAGAATATTAAAGGTGGGGTGAAACTTGTAATGCCTAAGATCTTTAATAACAATTTATTGTGATCGGTTGGATTCCCTTAGAATAAATAAGACTCTGAGAAATAATATTGTTTTAAATAATAAACAACTCTAATAATATTGGCTGTAATTATCCTAGTTTTCATCAAATTAATTCGAATACTTGTTATCTTCGCTCCTATAACAGGAAATTCATAGAATTAAGGGGTACCTACCCACAGAGTGAGGGGTTTTTGAAGGAAACTGCATCATTGAAATTTTTGGGGGAGGTTCAAAATCAAATCACAAGGGGGGGTCCTCACAGCAATGTTAAGAATAATTTACACTGACGACATTTTCCAGGCTTGCAATTCAAGGGGGGTAGCAGTTGAGTTTTTTGACGATTTCATTGATGAAGGGGGGCTCGGGCTTTGGGGGAGGTTGGGTTGCGAAATGATTACAATTTCATAGAAATCAGAATCTTGACATGATTCACAGGATACAATTTTCAATTCCACAACCCCTGTTAATAAAAAACTTGAGATTTAGTAGAAGACAATGAACTTCAACTGAAGTTCATATGAATGGGAATAAATCTATATGAATAGGATATTCCCATTCAATTTACAAATCTTAGGACAATAGGCCTAAAGGAAATCTAATCTAATCAGAGCCACCTTCAATAAACGTGGGTGGATCTGATCTAATAGAAGGACAGATTTATCGATCAAGCAGCATCCATCCAAATTAGAAAATACATCGACTGCAAATCGCTTCACACTCGAGTCCTCATTGCAGTAATGGAATGTGGTGTCGGATGGCCATGGCCACACAGGGATGACCTGTAATAGCATTATTGCGCAGTGGAGGGAAAGGATGAGCCATAGACTCTCACAAAACAACACAGACGAGAAGGAAAGTCGTTTTTGAGTAGAGAAGAGCAGGATGACTCCGGTCGGGGGTGGGAGGGTGATGAGGAGGAGGTATTTTCAGGGTGGGGGTGGAAGTCATAAATCCGTGGGTCACAATACGGGGCCACCACGAGAACCCGTGGACAAACGGGGAGCCAAAGAACAATGAGGGTTCTCAAGAATTACGGCCAGCGCAGGGTGGACAGCTTTTCACCCTGTGATAGATAGTCTCGACTCAACCCCCTTTGCCCCACCCCCACCCAAGCTTCACCTTTCAAGGCTTGCCAACTTGATGTATGGAAATTATCCACCGCAAGAATTCTTCCAACAAAGAAACCTAGTTAATACGGAGAGAGCCAGCCAGCCCTTGCTGCTTTTGTATCGACGAAGGCGAAACTGACAGAGGCAGAGGAGGAGAGAGAGTTGAAGTAATGTGGAGGAAAAGGAAAAGAAGGGAGCGGTGGAGTAGTGTTGAATGTAGAGAGATCGGTGATGAGGTACAACAGTGACGTGCAAGTAGAATTAGGAGAAGTGGACCAGGAAAAATGAGAAGAATGGAAAATGAGAAGAATGTTGATTGAGTAGAACTGTGAGTTCAGGTGTTGTGATAAAGATGGAAGAGAAATTAAAAATATATAGACCCGGTTGCACAAAAGCCGGTTAAATTTCAACCATGATCTTTCACCGTTAAATTTCACGAGAACCAATCAGAGAAGGCCTAGAAAATATTGCTTCTCTGATTGGTTCTCGTGAAATCAATCACGGATAAATTTAACCGGCTTTTGTACAACCGGTACCTTTTCCACTATAAAAGGATGATTAGAAAGAGTTGATGACAAGGATTTTGATAGTCGTGCAGGTGGTAGAGAGAGTGTAGAAGGGGAACAAAGAATAAGCGGAAGCGGAAGAGGGAGACAAAAATCACGGAGAAGAAGCAGTGGAAGAGACGGAAAAATGATAAGTATGATAGATAAACGAGGGTGAAAAAAAGGAAAAATATATAGATATTAGAGTAGCACTGTTGTTGATGGTCAAGGAGGAGGAGGATAATGAAATTAAAATAGGTTTTTACGAGAGTATAAAGTATTGAACGAAGAGGAAGGGGATTAAAAGAAGGAAAGTGGAAAAATACGATAATGGAGAGTAAGGAAGAGAATATTGAATAAGCAGAGAAAACGGATGATGAAGAAGGAGAGCAGTAAGACGTGACGAGGGATACGGAAGTGTAGAAGATTATAGAGAAAAGTACGGGAATGGTGATGGAAAAGAAGGAGAATGAGGAGGTGGGAGGAGAACGCATGGCAGGAGGTGAGGTAGGTAGAGAAAGTGGAGATTGATGAGATTAGAGTAGAAAAGAGTAGAAAAGAGTGGAAGGAGAGTGAAGTGGGAAAAGCATGTTGATGAAGAGCTATGGAGTGGAAGTTGTATTTGGAGGGTGACTGCTGACTTGCCCTGATATTTACTACTACTCGAGATAATGAAAACAATGCATAGCAATGGAATTGGTTTTCAACTTTGGTCTACCAATTTATGTAAACAATTTATATTAAAGTGATGTATTTTTGGTACAATTCAATTAAACATTCATGTTTGAAATTAAATTGTATATTGTCAAATTATTCGATAAAATCATAAACTCAGTTTGAATCTACTATACGTTGTAAACTATGATTCCGTATTTATTCAGCTCATATTTCGATTCAATAGGAATTCTTATTATTTGACACTAACAATAGTAGTTCTTGCACCAAGCCACAGAATAAATTCGAAGTTGTCTTCATAATATATGATTTAATTGGCTTAAAAATAAATTAAAAATATATGAAACTAATTATCCACTCCACAGAACCTTACGAAATTTGAAATTTGCAAATGAACAATCTGGAAATTAGAATCTGGTGGAATTCTTCTTCTGATAGAATAACACATATTTTGTTGTTCGCTGATGAGTTTGAGAAGTTGTATTTTTCATGAATTTACGACCTCACTACTCATGACTTGAATAATAGCTTAGTTATCAACAGAACAAGACGCCTATCAGGGCCGAACAGTGGAGAAAGATAAAATTCTCCTCTTTTCCAATTGCTATTTTACTCATTATATTGCTCTTCATAAAAGATTTCATTCTATATTTCTTGTTGGAATCTGGCGTTCCAACTTGAATTTGAAAATAGTTTCGAGTTTAAAAATGGACTTAGATTTCTCAATATATATTCGTTGAATTCCATAATTTCAATCATTTATAGATTCTTCTCAATTGGAGATGATTTCATATTTTATTGTTGCTAAGGAGCATATTGATTTGAGGATTTATCCATTAAGTTTTTCCAACTTGACCTCACACCTAGAAGCATCAGTTACGAAGCTACCTTCAATTCATAAAGAATGAGAATCTTGGTCCTTGAAAAGATCACGATAAAGCAATCCCCACCCTGACCCCATTTCATATGTTGACCTATATTAATGAAATGAAATTTCATCAACCACCCTTCTGCTACCTACTTTTTAGAATAGCAATGTAACTGACAAGCATTTCAACGCTCACCATCGAAGGTAACCACAAAACCAAATCATTCCTAAAGTGGATCCATCAATCTACTCAACATAGGGTACGTCTAGATCCTAGATATATCCTTCATAGATCTCAAGCCAATCTAGTTTGTTGAATAGAAACTAACAACACAATCAATTAATCTCTCCTTTTCCTTTGTTGTGTTGAGTTACACGTAGATAACTCCTTAATAATTAGGCCACTTGAGTCTCTGTGGGATCACAGGTTCAACGAAACCACCATCCAGAAGGGTCTCGGTGAGAAATTAGATCTAGATTCAAAGATCAATCGTAAGGGTTCGTGAGTGATGAATAGATCCACTGTATGAAATGACAGATGTTGAACTGTTTCTAGATGTGAACATGTTTCAACATCATCTCGATTCAAATTAATTCTCAATATTAGTAAACCAGTATTATTAGTAATCCATTAGTATTATCATACAGAAACAATAGCATAAGTAGATATCCCATGGTATAGAGAATTTATGTCGCAACTTTTACTGTTATCTCGAGCCGAATACTGTCGATTATTGTCAATTTTTACTGTTTTGTTGGGGTGATAGAGTTTGAACGGCACTATTTGAGAGACTACCAGCGTCACACAGCTGCATAGGAAAGAAATACGTGAACTATCGGCTTGGGATAAAAGTAAAAGTTGCGACATAAACGCCCTATACCATGAAATATCTACTTATGCTATCGTTTCTCTATGGTATTTTTACAAGAGCCCAGAATCCATGTAACGCCGTTTCTTGAAACCAGCCGTGCTAGATCACAAAATTGCTGATACTATGTGAGAATCAGAACTAAGAATACTGATCTGAGAATGGGGAAATCATCACATTTGAATCTCTCATGAGAAGCAGAAGTTTTAATTGGATGAAGGATGAGTTTGATAATAACCTAGTTATCAAAGTGATAAATAGTTATCATTTTTAGATAGCCTGATAGAAAATACGGGGTTGGGAAATGAAGTATGGAGGATCTGGAGTAGCCTTTACATATTCATTTATCAACGAAACTCAAATTCTCCTACTTAGTATGTGCCTTTGATGTTGCCATTTTGGTAATCAGTGGGTGGAAGAATAAGAACGTTGTCACGTACAGAAAAAAATGCGAAAGTGCCGTTCGTTTTTGGCCAAACACTCTTGTAGACGTTGGTAGAAGTTGATGAAAGATTGCCGTGCAAGAGATTAAGCTTTCCTTATCTGCCTTGGAGAGAACGTTGGTGGAAAAAGAATGAGGTATTTGTTATGATTGCTGTATTTGTATCAATGGCGAATAATTGACTGTTTGTTGAGGCATTACTCGAAACTCCGTTATTGATCATTTTTCTAGAAAACGTCACTGTCAATTCAAATCGTTATAGTTGTGACAATGCTGCAATATTTTTTTGTCATAATTCGGAATATGACATATCAACGTTAATACTATAGTGTTCTAACATTGAATATAAAATAAAATTGAAATAAATAAATTGAAATTTTATTTCTTCATGATGATATATATACAAGGAATGTAGCTTTGTCAATCAATTTTATCGAGTGAAACAATCAAATTTCTAAGTGCAGAACTCCCCTGGACGCCCTATTTCGTTGCGTAGACGGGCCTTCACTTTTAAAATACCTGTCACCTTGTAACTATTTTCCATGGGGCTACCTCGAAGGTCGTGTATACATCAATAAATCACGTACACTTGAAGCCCTAAGTGAGACAATACTAGAAGAAATTCGAGCAATAGCTTATAAAACAATACAGAGGAGTATGAATAACTTTACAACGTCTGCATGGTGGTATGAAGAGAAACCAAGGTCTATAAATTCAGGTAATAAATACACAATCCCGTGATGCATTGCAAAATCGCCATTTCATGGGGTTCTAGTCCACCAATTTTCAAATTTATCAGCTGTTATCAATATAGATTGAACAACATGATGTGTTATTTTGATATATTGTTCAAGGAATATTGCTTGGCTTTGAATTGTAGAATAATGAAATCTTCCGACAGAATAAAAATATTTAGATTCCAACTAGGAACTGAATTGTTGATTTTTGGATTCAATTGATTGAGAACTTCAAACTGTTTTTGATGTTAGTCTTTTTTTGTCCCAATGCCTTACGAATCATAACAAGTTACAAGAATAAGAACAATATTTTTTAATAATAAAGAATGAATTATTGAACCATTTATTATTCAAATTCCATTATTAAAAAATCGGAAACCTGAATTCACATATTAATCGAACCAGAATATTGTTTTTAAAAAGAATAATGCATGATTTTGTTATGAGCAGATTTGAATTTCAAATTTACTGCCATAAAGACCCCACATAATGGCCGCTCCATAAGGAACACGAGTGTCATGACCTGTATTTATCGACCTTGAGAAAAATTGTATCATATAAGAAGTTATTCTCCGTAATAATGGTTGTCATAATATTTTTTCAACTCCTGATATCATGAGAACGGCAACATTGTAGGCCTAAATCCAAATCCAAATTGAATGCTGTAATTCACCCCGAAGACTTCAGCTACTGCAAATATTGACAAAAGGGTAAACAGCTAGATTGAAATTCGATGAGCTCTACTATTCAAAAATTATTTGTCAGCCCGGGAAATGATTATTATTAATTAGCATTTGAATAATTGCAAAATCTCATTAATTTCCATTTTTCGAGTTTTGTTCAAAAATGAGTACGTAACATATTTTTCAAACCCTCCATATTTCATTGACCAATCCTGTAGAATCCTTCAGCATTGGAAAGAAGATTCTGCAAGTGTTGAAGACAGTAGATTCGAAATAGTCACATTTCTAAAATAAAAGCTCAAAATATCCCTAAACATGAACGAGAACTCCAAATTTCTTGCTGAGAGGAGTTTATCCAAAAGTTTTGTGATTTGGCAGATCCTATTAACACAGATAACATTAATGAATTGTAACTTCGTCAAAAATTAAAAATGAACAATAATTATTCAGACGGATTGTTAATTGGTGGGAAAGGTGGTTGATATTTCACCTCACCGTGGTTGGTAGCCTTGAGAAGGTGACTGCAATGACAGCTGATACTTATTTGAATAGATCTAAATTACCGGAGACAAAGGGCTTGTTGTAGAGTTAATAGTGATCATTAATAATTATTTTCTCAGACACTTCACTTCCCAACCTTCTTCAGTCATGGCTTTCCTACTCTCTCGCTCATTCTTCTCCTCATCTTTCTTTCCCACTCTATTCTGTGAGAAAGGGTGAAGAGAACAACTTGTTGCCTGCTTTTGCATCCTGGTAACTCTCGGAAGCATTGTTGTCAGCTCAAATTAATGTTCATTCCCTCATCACATGTACACTGCAAATGCTGCTGAGGAATAGTGATAAGTAACATGTATTATCAACGTTTTCTGTGAATCAACCGTAGTTCAATCAGTCTGTGATAATTCAGTATTCGATTTTGTTCATTCAGTCTGCTTATTATCACGCAATATAATAAATCACGAAATAATGTATGCTATTCCGGTGATGATATATACTTACAAAAGATTTCGTTCACAAATGTAAGGTATGAGCTAACGCTACTTGTAATAAGATTATTATCATAATAAATAAAATTGTGGAATGATATCTGTGATAGAAATTTGTTTGTGTTTTGGAGTGGATTCCATATTAACCACATTCATATTGCACGCTGTTACAACAGAATGTGTTCAACACAACTTAGACATAACGTGGATTTTCAGTTATTGTTCATTTCAGATTGAATGTTTACATTAATGATCTGGATCTTTCCAATTGAATTTCCCGAAATGGAGGCGAAAGTTAAAAATTTAAAGAATACTACGGTTGGGGAAGGGAAAAGTGAGGAAACGTTGAAAATAAAAAAAATTGAAGAAATAATAAGTGAACCAGCTGGAACAAAGAATAAGGGAAGGTGGGAAGACAATGAGAGAAGAAAAGAGAAAAAAATGAAAAGTGATGATAAGTAAATGAACGAAACAAATATAAAACGAAGTAGCAGAATAATTAAAATATATAATATAATATAAGAATTGACAAATAAAAATAATAGACTAGCTCGATATATGGAAAACAATTTTTGGACATTGAAAAGAAACAGAAGATTGAAGATGACAACAAATTTAGTGAGAGTCGCTCTAAGAACTAGGAGGTCTATACTAGGACGTCGATTAAATCATAAGACTGTGAGAAAACCCAATGACAGAGGTGGAATGAACAAGCTTGCTGAACGGAGAACAAGAAATATGAATAGGAGTTGAAAAGAAAAATGATGATGAAGGAATAAAAGATGAGATGGATACTAGTATACTTGAAAAACGGATAGAGAAGGAAAATGGGGAGAGAAAAGAAATAAATTGAACGTGATTATAAAGGAAAAGCAGTGAAGTAGCTTAAAAAAGAGGGAGAGCAGAAAAATCAGATCCCGGAAAAAAGAAAATCAGAACAAGACATCAGAATAAGTATTGTAGAGTGCATAGCAGGCAAACTCTTTGAATTGCGTTGCGTCCTCCTGCTTCTTCTCCAGCTCTTCCTACACATGAGATCCTGTTGAAGAGCCACCTATGAGCTGGTGAGACCACACTGACTCCTGTTGAGGAGGCAAGAGGATGAGGAGGAGTCGGCAAGTGGCAGGAGGAGGAGGGGGAGGAATGATGATTGTGTGCACCACTTGTGACAGCTGATATCCATTTAAATAGATCTAAATTACCGCGCCTACCGACCGAGGTGAACCTTCTGTTAGACAGAAGGGCTAATCTCCCATCATTAGTCACTTCTGTCCGTCAACTCGCTTTCTTCAGTTCTCCTTCTCCCTCTTCCTCATTCTGCCTCCTCTTTCCTTGTCTCCCTTCTTCTTTTTTCCTTCCTTCCTTCCTTCAGTCCTCGTACTCGTGCTCTTCACTCTTTTCCTGTTTGTATTCTTTCTTACTTTGAGCACCTTTTTTGGAGCGCGTTCTTCTCTCCGCGTCGACATACTTTTGATCGAGTAGAGTCTTTTTATATTGTTCAAGGAATTGTGTGTTGATCTCGGCTCAAGAGGACAAATAAATTATGTTGGTGGCGATAGAATTCAGTTTTGTTTGGATAGTTTGATTCATTTTACCCAGTGATTGTAACCGAAATTGATAAAGGTTAGCTATTCACAAAGATGTAACAATTTTGTAACCATAAGCGAGTAAAAATCTAATGTTTCTCTCAAGATTCCAATGAATTGATATAAACTTGCAGTCCAAATCATTCCTATTCATGTGTCGCCAAACAGGGTAGCCTACAAGGAACACATTATTAGAAATTAGGAAACAATATTTTCTTTTTGGGATGTATTTGATTGTTTGTTTATTTGCGAATAAAGAAAAAAAGTACGAAGAAAAGAGCGCAGATATAATTTTCATAAAATGTCTTAGGAACATGATTTACAACAGAAATAATTATAGATTTATCAGGAAAAACAATTTATTCCCATTGTATTCTGACGTTATTTTTTAATGGATAACGATTTGCCTCGGCTTGGCTGCAATCGGTAGAGCATGAGAGTTAAATTATATAAAATCTGGTCGTGGTTTTCTAGAATACAATTTCGCTAAAATCTTTATAGGCTCACTCAGGAGCTCTTGCAATTTACTGCTTGGACAATTTATAGAAATTTCTGGAAAGTATTATTTCCAGAGCTTTAATTAACAATACAGTATATGGCTGTGAAAACCAGTTTATTCTATTGCTGATAAAATTGGGTGGAAACTCTCCCAATAATTTAATACTGATAATTAATAAATAGATATGAGATTTATACTCTGTGGTATTGAGGAATAAAATGAATGGTCCACGATAAAAAATTTGATACATATATTGTATGAATAATTTTAAAGTCAGATAGATATGGAAAATATATAGAGCAACAAAACATACACAAAAAAATAAGAACAAATATATCAAGATAAAATATCACAGACTACTACACAATTCTATAGCTCTTTAGCACGAAAAATATTACCATGTGCTTTTTAATTCATTGATAATATGCATTCATTTGTATGCAGCTTAGGTATCGACTTGCTGTTGCTTGTCGATTTAGGTAATCTCACTTTGTATCTTATTTCATAAATCATAGAATGATAAATTGACAAATCAATGATTATAAATATATTAATTTCTATAATTTCCAGTAAATTTCTTAATAATATATATATATATATATATATATATATATATATATATATATATATCAGGGTGTAAGATTCGGCTCCTGATGGAAATAGATAAATCAATTTATCCAGTGAACCAGAGCTACATTATATTATTACAAATTATAATATAAAATCAATGATTGGGTGAGCATTAGTATTACAAGCTTAGAATTTAATATTCCTTTAATTGGTGTACCTTGGACCTGTAAATTGACTTATTCTAATTTAATAAAATATTTCTCATACCTCCTTAAGACTTGTGCAAGTTTTGTATTAATTTCTTAATATTTATAACCTTTCCGACGAGCTAGCTTTTATATTTATTTCACTCGAAGCACTGAGGGCGCCTTAACTTTATATATTTCGACTATTTTATCACTCACGTTCTGAATTCTTATAAGCTGTTGGCGGCGACCCGAATTTCCTGGTAGTCCTGGATTTTTGGTGGCCGAAGTCGTCTTCTCCCAGGGATTGAATAAATATTTAATGACTTTCGCTTTAATGCAGCATCACAAAGTCTTATAGAAAATTAATAATTGGATTTAAACTTTAAATCTTTAAAAGGTACAATATAATAAAGAGTCTTGTGCTCTACAAATTTTGGTGACATTCCATGGTAGTGTCTGGCAGGCAAGTGGGCAGGTTCTACTTTTCTTACCACAATTTTCATTTCCGACTTGCAAATTTACATAAATTTAAATAATTTGCTACTACGCCATTTAAAGTTTCAAATAGTCCATGACAATCTACTAAATTATTACTTGTATCCTAGGTCTAATATTTTATACTTTCTCGGACCATACTGAACAACTGAACAGTAATAATTCATAAAATCCTATCATTTATAGAAATATTTATAAATACATTTGAATCGGCTCACTATTGCCGCCCATCGATTACTATAATTTGATTGGTTCATGCAAATCCACTACAGTATACATGCGCCTATGAACCTCCTACTTCCTTAATACTCTAATTTATTTTTATTTGGTGGTTTAAGTACATTTATTACATGCAGTATATTTTTATAAGGTTTATAAGTTGTTTCTCCCTCTACAACAATTAGCCATGTGCTTTTTTAAAGTCCTCTAGTTGCATACCATTTAGTTACAATAAATTTCTGCCAAGGTGTCTGGCTAGATTTTACGTTATGCGACTTGATCGATCATTTGGTCACCGATCAGTAGGTATTTTAAGCCTAACCTCAAATTTTCCAATACTTTATATAATATAATATAAGTAGCAAATAACTTTCTATTTCTATTCGGCTGTTCTAATTTTAGCCGTGATGCCTGATATTATCTAATCTTCTAATACGTTATCGCATTTGGCGATACTAGACTATTATTCCACTTCAGACCTATAAAATTCTTCCAAATAGGGATTTTGTTTACCCATCCGATTTTAATACGTTACAGTATACAATCAACTTATGGTTTCTGGACAAGTACGAGTATTGTGATTGTTGCTAATATGGGGTTAATCAAAGGTACTTAGAATACATTGGTATTCTAGGTACATTGGGTTAACCCTTCCTATATGCTCAGTAAGAGAATAAATTTCTTCTGTATACAGCGATATCGCATTCGTTCACCCTTTTCCCTCCTCTCTTGTCTGTACCCACTGTTCTCTGCTCTTTCTGCATTATATCATTTTTCCTTCTTATTTAATTTATTCCTAAACATACTTTATTCTTATATCATGTTCTGTGCTGTTTGCAATTGTTGAAATATAATCGTTCCATATGCTACAGTTTCCTATCCATCTACCATCTAAGTTTGATCATTTCTCTTCTCTCCCTAGCACCTCTGACTGCATCATTTGTTGTAGGAAGTCTTTATTGGCGCGGTGAGGTGCGGTGAGGTGATGGCTGAGACGACGTACGGAACCGCACATCATCCGTCTTCCCAAGTTCCCCTTCTGCTCCACCTCGATGACAACAGTCGTCATCAACACTGTTTGATTCCATAAGATAATACGATGTACTTTAACCAGTGCCTTAACCATTGAGTTATTTGAAACTGTCTGGTTCATTCATTAAAATACATCTCAATCCATAACTACAGTGTAGGCATTCCACAGCATAGAATAAACCAATCTCCAAGAATGGAATAGAATAACTGGAAATTGAAAAATAACAATTAAAATTGAACATTTAAATTATAATTGAAACGCAGTAAAACTTTATTTCAAATAAAGTGGATTTTTTGACAATATTTCAAGTATCATCAATATTCATGCTACAAACTTAATTAAGAATAGAATAAAACAATCTTACACTAGATAGAAATCTTGTTTTATAGAATAAGACAATCTGAATAATTTTCTCTGTCCAAAGTAAAAATAGCTTCCAATTGGTCCAACGGTTATTGATCGAAAGAAGAATCTATTATATTGAATGAAAAAGACTAAGAAATTGTCAAAAACCACAGATTTATTGATACTTAGAAAGACCGGTTTCGGTTATTACACCATTGCCAATCTCTGATAAACAGAGATTTAGGTTTATCAGAGATTGACAATGGTGTAATAACCGAAACCGGACTACTAAGTATCAAGAAATCTGTGTTTTTTGACAATTTCTTAGTCTTTTTTATTCAATATGATTAATTACCACAATATCAACTTCTCAACTACACAAAAAATCTATTATATTTATACTCTGTCCAAACAGGTATGAGCTCTGAAGGATTAGACCGACCCTCCTACTACTCACACACACAAGCGCAGTTTCGTTTTGTGTGTGTGAGTAAAGGGACGGTCTGCCTACCAGATATCAGTATACATAGATATCAATGGCGCAGGTAGGCCGGGCATGTGTACCTGCGCGTGGGGGAGTAGGGTCGGCTTAATCTTCCAGGGCTCAAGGCAGTTTGGACAGACTATAGATAATAAATGTGTAGTCCACTAACAATAGTGATCAGAATATCATTCAATCTAGGACATAACAACTTTTTTAATAATTTTGTTGGTTATATCAGTGAATTCAAGAAAATATCTGTTAATATGAATAGAGAGACTAAATTATAATAGGAGAATAAATTATACGAGAAGCCTACCCATTAGATACTAGTATAAACCACGGAATTTATTGGAATTTTAAAAACTCCCCAGAAAACAAATTGATAACTTTAGATCACAATACTTGGAGATAAGATTCAAACGATTGTCGAAAATACTGTTGTCAAAATCTTCCAAAAATATCTTCATCGAAACCCCACTCAATTACTTTTAGAATCTGCATCATGGAATCTATCTTACAGAACAACTTATTTCACTACATTTACTGAAACTTTAATGGATCCTATGGTGATCCATAATATTTTTTGCGAATGATATTCATTTATTAATCTATCCATTCGTTAAAAACAACACATTAGAGACAAAGAAACATACAATCATTTATAATTATATTGATAGAGTTTCAAATGAAGTTTGTAATTATTGCTGCTATCAAGTATACAACCAAATTAATAGGCTTTGTAATTATCCCCCTTTATAGAAAAATAAATCCTCTTTTAAATCTAGGAGAGCAGCTTAGGATGAATATACCATTTGCGAAATCTAGAATTCTAACCCAGCTGCGACTAGCATCAGACAATGGAGTATACATTTTTAAGAATAGAGGAGTTTGGATTATCTCTACTAGAAACTGCCCTATTTGTGATTACGGTGAATTAGAAACTCTAGAACATTTTTTGTTCCCTTCCCAATGTATAGAGGATGTAGAATTCAATTTTTGGATATATATTGTCGTAATATAGTAAATAATGAGGACAGGTTGATGGTATTACTATCGAATCTGACGGAGGAAAAAATAAACAGAGTTTTCATCTATGCGGTTGAAGCATTAGAAATAAGACAAATGATATGTGTTCTTGTTTGAGAGTGATCAGAAGCTATTCAATTCTCATAGGAAATATTGTATTATAACCTTTACCATCAAAATTGTTGTTTATTATATATTGTTATGTAGAGAGTTTTTACTAAGTAAGGGTTTTTACTATGCTTGTTGGCTCAACTCTATTTGTATGATTACTGTGGACAAATAAATTGATTATTATTATCAAAAAACCCTTTGATTTCATACATCTGACACACACATATCCTTAGTATTATGAATCACCATTGAGGCATTCAGAAAACATTTATTTCACAGTCGAAAACAACAAGTAAGAGCATTGATTCCTTGAAGCCGTAAATTGTAAAGAAAAAGTCCGGAACATACTCCGACCCTGCTTTGCGTCCTAGTCTCATCCAATGTGGTACACAAGAAATTTACGTGACATTTTTTCAAAGTTGTGGGAGGAGGAATAAGGAGAAGAACAGGGGGAGGAGGAGTAGGAGAATGAGAATTACTGGCGCTGTTCTTTTCAGATCTGACAGAGAAAAGAAGAATGAAAAGGAGAGAGAAGAGTTTGTAACAGCGTGATTGCCAATAAATATTTTCCGTGTCTGATCTTTTTCAAAGATAACTGGAAGACGGGAGGAGATGAAGGCGATGAAGGAGGATGAGGTGGCGGTGGAGGAGGAGGAGTGAAGGAGGAGACGAACAAAACGTCAAACAGCCGAAAAGAATGAAGGAGGAAGATTGAAGGCGGTCCGACTCCGACCTCTTGTATGGATTCGATTTGTATTTTTGTGTATGTGTGTGCGCGTGCATTTGCGTGTGCGCAGCTAAGTAAGTAATGTATAGATATTGCTTCGAGTTTTTACCGCATTGTGTAGAATTTATGTGAGAAGGGTAAGCATGGTAGGTATACGATTGCTGAGTTGGAACAGACAGCCTTGACAATTGGAGAGATCGTATCAGATTTAAGTAAAGTACTTAGAAGTTATCAACTATTGTTGCGAGTTAATATTGTCGATTAAATTCATGATATTTTATGGTATGATGTATTCTATGATATTTTTGTTTAAGAGTAAAGTACCACTGATGAGTGTGTACAGAGGTTTGATTCAAACAATTTTATTTATTCCAATTTTGACTCTAGTATTAGAGTATTCTTCATTCTCAATTTTCAATTCATACAAATACCATTCATCATTACAATCATTGAAAGAGTAGAAGTAGCCTTCACCTAGATTCATTTCTCAACCAAATTTACATAAGATAACATCGTCATCTCCATAACATTGTCGGGAAAAAAAAGTTTAGGTAGTGACTTATACATAATTTCCAGTATCTTAACAATCATTAGAACACGATATGATACATTATGTATGAATACTATAAAGACACAGATATAGTAGTGGGTTATGAGAGTTAACTCTTCTAACCGTGATTGTGAGCATGTCAACATTAAATTTTTTCCAAAAAATTACAATTTTCAGTAAGAAAAATGTTATACATATCAATTAACATGGAATAATGATGAAAATATAATATAGACATCAGACGAGGTTGATGTGGTACACTACACAATAGTTATTGTAATTGAAAATAAAACCACACTATATTCTTTTAAGAATTGTTATACAACATGAAATTATGAGGATTATTGTGTAAGACAAGATTAATGAAAATTAGAAAATGAAGTGAACAAGAAGTCTTAGAAGAGGACAGAAAATGAATGGCCTATTAACATTTCGCCCAGTAAAACTTTACACACATCATAGGCTGTTTCGTCTACCAAATAACTTTTATATACCAGTAAGTTATGGTATGAGTATATAATAATATAAGTATGAGTTATACAGAGTTGGAAAAGGCATTCACCAACCAGTAAATAATACAATAGAGGCGGATACAAGGCTCACCAATCAAAACTCAATACTCGTTTACAATTCGATACTCACTCAACTAATGATCAACTCCCTCTCACGGTTCTTTCTCTCTTCTCTCTCGTTCTTCCTCTTAAATCTGTCCGTCTGTCAAAAAGCACACCTATCTATCCGCCTCTGAAGTTTGAAATTTATATCGATACGAAAACCGAACGGGCAATTAAAAGAGGAAAAAATCTTGAAGGAGGAGTGATTTTTTGTACGGGACGAATTTATGCGCTTGTGAGAAAAGAATAAGAAGACGAGAGAGAAGTAGAAGTTGGATTTTCAATTAAGTGAACATACTAAATCTATCAGTGGCCTCAAACGACGACATCATCATTAAATCACCTCGATTTACGGCCACAGATTGATCGAATCGCGCTCCCAAAGATTGATTGTTTCAAACTTGATGATTCTCTTGGGTTGATTATGTTTTTGTGTATGGAGATTGTTGGTGATTGTAAGTGAAATGTCGTGATGTCACTTTAATGGTCAACCAGTATAACCTTTAATATAACCTATATTCATCACTACTATGAACAAAAATGTGATTATCAATTCGAATGGAAAGTATTTATAAAATAACATAATAGTACCCTTTTTTGAAAAGTTTTCAATAAAATGGCAGATTGAAAACGTAAAGTTTAATATAAAGTAACAGATTGAATATATAAGTTTCAATTTATGTTTTTAATAAGTTATTTTATATTAAAAACTTCTCAAAAAACTATGATCATATTTTACAAATAAGAAATTAAGTAGCCCGCAATATATACATTTCATGGAAAGTATTTAATTCACTTGATTTGATTGAATTTGATTCATAACTCACAGACAAAAGAAAATAATTCTTTATCAGGCAAAATTAGGAGTTCTAAGTACTCCCTACCACTCGACCTCAACTTCTTAAGTGATGAGTATATCATAGGTATATTGCAATAGGTCTACTATTGAGTTTAAACCCTTGTATAAAACAAATTCACAGATTACAGATATTGACATTATGATTGTTGTAGTTCAAGCCTTTAGAAATCATGTGTTATTAGTAAATGGATTATTGAGGGCAAATATGAAATCTGACTACTATTGAGGAAAATCTCCTGGAAAATTAATGAGTGCATTGAAAAACCTACGTTTGATTCTGACTGAGAATTTTCGACAGGTGATGGATTTTTGTCAGTGGATCAGACATTTTAATGTCTATTATGTTGATCAGGCATTTCCTCAATGAATCAAGGGGTTTGTATCAATTCAAGATTAACAGAGATAACATTCTCAGAGAAATCTCTGGTTATATCCAAGAAAAATCAAAGTAGAATATGAAATGGTTTCGGGAAACAAGATTTGGTTTTCGTTACACAAAACACTATTGCTCAACAACAACAAAAATAACAACAAGTGTGAGACGCCAGAAGCCATTCTAAATTCTGATGAATGTTCAACAGTAAAAAACACCTTTTTCGCAGCTCTGCTTTTCTTCAGCAATCTTCCGCTTTTCACTCACACCCCGCTTCCGCATATCCTTCTTTTCACACCTTGTTTACAACGTGTCGCCGGCTCACACCACTTCTTCTTCTTTTTTCTCTACTTTCTCCTTCAGCCCTCCCGCTCACCCTTACTATTGCTTCTTCATCATCACTTTCTTTTCTTTTGCTTACTCCTCACTCAACTTTCTGTAACATATTTTTTCTTCTCCATCGTCCTTTGCCTATCCTTTCTTCACTCTTACTCTTTCTCGTTTTCGTCAACTCTACTCCCCCTCTCAATCACCTCTTCCTCCTCTTCTCCTTCAGCTCCTTTTCTCATTCACCCTTCTCCTCCTCTTTGTCATCCCTCTTCTACACCTCCTCATCATTTTCCTCTCCCTCCTTCACTACTCCCACCTCCTCCTGATTTTACTTCCACTAATACTAATTTTCTTCTACTACTTTTACTACTTTTTCTTCTACTACTAATACTACTATTCTTCCTTATCCTACTCTATCTATACTCTTCCTCTAGGTCATCATCAAGCTCTCACTGTTTTCCTATTATACATTCTCGTTCGTACTATTTGTCTCCTTCGTCTATGTTGTGTCCTATCCTTACAGGTTTCTCCCTTTTTTCCTATATCACGTATATATCACTATATCACCTATATATTACCTATATCACTTCTTCCTCTTTTTTCTCAAACCATATCTTCACGATACTCTCTTTCTTCACCCTAATTTATTATGAATTTCTTCAATTTAGTTTTTCTCTCTCTCTTTCCATTCTAATTTCTTCTTATACTCCTCATTCTTGTTTCCTCATCTCCATTCAATTCCTCATTCGCTCCTCTCTTTCCTCTTCTCTAAATTGTTTCTGTCTTTCTTTCCTTCAGCTCCTTCATTCTCTATACCTCCAGCGGTCCAGCCTCATAACTATTATTTCCTTCGTCTTCTGAGGAAACATAGTTTTTCATGCCTAATTTTTTTACCGTATTGTTATATTTCCCCCCTCCACAACTTCTTCTCCAACCTGGCGCCATCTTTTCCACGTGCTTCTCAGCACAGATCATCGTCATCAGTGTTTCTCCTCATCCCCTCTCCACCCTACACATTCACTGTCTACTTTTCACAGACTTCACGTCACCTTCTTCTCCTTTCCCTCCACTTCACTTCTCCCTGGAACATCCGTCCTTCAGGCATTCAACCCCCACCCCTCACCCCGCACATGGAAATGTAAACGCTTCAAAACTAACTCCTTGACTTGAGTTATGGCCGTTCCCACAATTTATGAACGCTTGTAATACCATTCAGGGCCTGAATTCAGATATTACTCACTCAAGCAAGGAATATGAGTTTATCAGGCTTTCCAGCGTAAATCATTGTTGCCCGGAGTTTATCTGTAAATTGCACTTGAGGGGGATGATGTAAGGAGGTGGAGGAAGAGTAGGAGGAGGGGGAGGAGGAGGGATCTGTAACTACGACGCGCACAAATCATTTTCTAAATTTTGAGAACGGACTTGCGTTGTGGGAGGCAAAAGGATGTAATAGTAGTACTACTGCTGTGCTGTGTGCTGTGTGCCCTGTTAATGCGATTCTCTGTGTGGAGAGCAGGCTGTCTCTCTCTGCTCACTCTCAGCTCTGTCTCCAGTCTCCAGTAATACATCTTCCCTCCAGAGTCCCTCTGGTGCCACCGGAAAAGCTCCTTCGTCACCTCCCAGATATACATACCTCCTCCTCCTCAGGAGTGTGAGTGGAGGTCCTCCTCACTCCAAAGTATGTGAATGGAAGTCCTCCTCACTCCAAAGGGATGTGAATGGAGGTCCTCTTCGCTCTTCACTCCAAAGGGGTGAGTGGAGGTCCTCCTCACAATGGAGAATACCTCACCTACCTTTTACTGACCCCGTGAGTAGATCTGTCCTTCCGTATCACATTGTGGTGATTGCTCTTCTTTTCCTTCTTGTCATCTATTCTTCTGTCTTCATCATAATATTCTCTGCCTTCTCCCTCCTTATTTTCCTCCATATAGTACATCTCTCCCATCTTTTACTTCCCAGACTCCACCTCCTCCGTTCACTTTCTCTTTATATTTCACCTCTCCATTTATGCTACCTCTCCTTTTCTTGTTCTTTCACCTCTTCTAACCCTATTATTTCTCTCTTCTCCACTATCAAAATTCGCCGGCTCTTCTAGCATTGGTTTTCTCATTCCTTACATTCCTCATCCATTCTTCTAATTTCAATTATTTTCTTCTGCTCAATCTCACTCTCTCTACTCTCCTCATCAACCTTTTCAACTACACCTTTACTTTCTCTCCTCCGATTATATAATAAACTTCGCATTCCATCACCATCCCCTCTTTACACTTTTCATCCTTCTCAATTATTTTCACGAGTTTATTTTCCCTTTCTCTTCTACTTTTGAAGTGTCAATTTCATATTTTTTCTGCCATTCGTCTCTCTATTCACTTTTCTCCTTCTTTCCCCACATCCATCCTCTATTCTTTTGCTCTCATCTTTCTTTTTTCTTGTTCTTCATCAGCTATATTCTGATCTTTCTGCGTTGTCAATACCATTATTATACTTACATTCGTTTATTCCAGTTATCCCCATTTTTAATTTGTCTTTCTCCTACCAATTTTCCTTTTTTTCCTTCTTCACTCCGTACACATCCATCTCTCTTCTCTTTCTCATCCTCCTCCTTCTTCTCCTGCTTTTCCTCTCTCCCTTCTCTATCTCCATCTTAATTCACCACTGAGATCCGTCCGTTGTCCCGTGTCGTTTCACGTCGGTCTCCGAGATACGAGACCCCTCTCCTCTCTCCTCCCTCTTCATCCACCCCTCCACCGCACACAGCATTCAAATCCCAGACCGACAGAGCATTCATAAATTATTATTTCTGGTCCGATCCGAAAATCAGATTTACTTCGCAATTAGTTGTTGCTTTGCTTCTGCTTCGGGCATGGTTGGTGGTGAGGAGGGGGATTGAGGAAGTGATTGTGGTGGTGGGAGGGGAAGGGTCTCCTCATTCGTGCCAATATATCTTCATGTCTTGACGTTGGATTCTCGTATCACGCTCAGTGGCTCACTAACTCGTAACCATTATTTCTGATATCATTCGGAGTGGTAGGATGTCCTCAAATTTCTGCATCAGTCAGTAATATTCCCTCAACGTGAACTCATTGAGTAATATTCATTTCATCCTTGTTCAGTTATTCCATGTATGTATCATTCCAAATTCTCCACCCATGTTCCAAAACTCATTTGATAAATAGATTTTTTTTTCTATTATGATCACATTGGTTTGTACATTCAACCAGAGAAATTAAATATTGTAATTTAATAAAACCTTCACTCCTGTTTTTGAGATTTTTCAAATAGTCAGTTGAAAAATGTATGTTAAGAGAAATACAGTATTGGATTATCATTCCTTACAATAATTTCATACTAATATGTTTCTCAATATAATCACAAAAGTCCTAAAGAAGTTCAACCAAAAAGTCAAATTGAGTGGTCAAAAAGTCACAGTATCTGTAAGATTCAAGATGTTGTAATATAAAATAGCAGGCATTCTCGGTGGGGCATCTTACAGGAAATGCAATGGAAATTCCATAGATGTATCCATCCAGTTACAGACGCAGTTATTGTCCGATTTGGATGAAATTAGGTATACAAGTTCTTTGAAGCAAGGCGCAGAAACGTATGTATATGGCTTTTTGATAAGACCTTCGGTTTCTTTGTAATTTGAAAAACTGCAAACCAACATCCTTCCAGAAAGTTACTTTTTCGTATTGTCACGGTGAGATTCGCCAAACAGCTTTGATAGGCAACTTTCTATACCAATAAGCTAAAAACTACGACTACCCACCTTTATTGGCTGTTGAAATAACAACAAAATCTATGATATATTCATTTATTAAGATCCAGATCCAGAAACAGTTGTAAATGGTTTTCGAATAACCTATAACAGCATAATGAATGTTTGTTTACAATAAGGGTTAGTTTCTCGATGCAAACTGAGCCGGCTACCTTATCAGTCAGCTGATAACCGGCATGTCTGTTTCTGGTTGTTGACTGCTTGCTTCGATATTCAATTTTATTATAATTTTTTATTGTACACTCTGACCTGCTGAAAAATCTGCTCATTGTTCCCCTATATTTGTTTTTGCTTGTTTCCTCGTTTTTATTTGTAAAATTATTCATTTATTCTATATGGCACACCTGAGCAAATTTTCTTCATTTGTAGCCATCCTATTGGTAGATTTGTTTTTCTGACCAGTGATTGGTCATTAACTGGTCATGTGCCCCTTTCTTCCCCAAACCTAGCTTGTCAATTTCGGAGAAGAAGGAAAAAAGAGGGAGATTAACTGAGCATTCCAATGGAGAGTCATTTGTAACTCCTATTTGTTATTTTTTGGTCGTTTTAAATGTTTCATTGTTAAATTTATGTAAGAGTGCTAAATTCAATTAATGTAGAGTTCCCGTAACGTTAGAATTTTATTTGATTACCAATTCTCAATTGAAAAGGAGTAGTCTAATTAATTATTAAAATCGCGAGCCAAATAATGAAGCCTAATATGATGCCATGCAGCCTGACGAAAGATGCCAGCCATGCAGTGAACAAATCATCATGAGTGAGTGCGCGTATATTATGGGCCCATATAAATGTGAGTGATTTATAATATCATTATTTCAAAATCTCTTCGACTCAATTTTCCATAGACAAACTGGTATATCGTTTGTAAAAATTCTGACCCTACACTGTCCAAACATGCTCATCCTTAATAAGTTTATAAACTTGAAAGAACTCTTTAAAATTCAAATTATATTGTTCATGGGCTTAACCCTTCATTATCAAATTCATTTATTAATTATTGAACAAACAATATTCTTATATGATCTAGTAAAATCAAATAAATGCAACTTGTCATCATATGTTGTTCCTTAGTGACCCTGTGTTCGACCTTGCTTGTAGCTTATTCTTTGCTAATATCAATTCATTTCAGAGGTCAATGGTAACCCATCATCGAGTTACTTGATCTTGAGAAAATATAGTACAACTAATCCTTTGATTAATTGTCAGGAAAATAATCTAGTATACTCTAGACATTTTTTCCTATTTCGTGTGACAAGGGTACTTCCCTAAACAGGAGTTAACCCTCAGATAAGTGCCGTCACCGACAGGAGGCTGGTATAACCACCACAGTATGTAGCACCGTTATTTTGCAAGATACACCTATTTTCACCCTTTTCAAAATGAAAGATCATTGTATTTACAATATGATAAGAGTAAATCTTGTTCAAAATAAATATAAGTAAAAAAATTGCTCTCATTTTTATAATAGAACTTGTGCCGCTCTAAATTGTGCTGTATGTATCAATCTTTTCTTAATAGAAAAACAACAAACAACGTTTTGTAGAAAACGTCTCACTTGACTGCACAATTTTTTCACTTTTTTAAAACGAAATTTCCCTGTTTCATAGACAAATAGTTTTCTGGAAAACTATTAGCTTTTGTTTTTCCTTTTAGTATGAGATCGGAAACCGAGTTGTGAGCATTTAACATTCTGCATAGCATAACAAGCCATAACATAAAAACCACTTCTCATTAAAACCATCATTAGCAACCTCCTGTCATCGACACCAACCACTACCTCCGTGTTTACGGAGGTAGTGCACCAACAAACCCATCTTATTTAGAATCATTTTCTGTATCACTATCGTCTGTGAGACGATTCATCGTCTAAATTGCCTACTGCATAATTATTATTCCATTTTTCCGTCAGTTGACCAATATCTTATAATTAATTATTAAAAAAGTTTTTATATAGGTTAATATTGTAAATATGGGGACGATGTGAAGATACTTCCTCGAAAGAAATTTATAAGTTCGATGTCCCTGGAAAGATTGTCACTAGCATTTTCAATGGAGAAATAATAGATGACATTGCTAAATCTTCACAATATACTGTACTTCCATAATGGCCCTTCTCATTAATTTGAAAGTTGTATTCATGAGCGAGGTCTACTGTCCGCAGAACTACTAGTATTTTCTTCATATTCATTGATTGACATTATTAAAATTTGTATTTACCGCACAGTCGGTATTGCGATGATTATAAACTTGAAGTAACGTTGAAAGTTGAATCAACACACAACAAAATTCAATGCACAAACCAATAAACCACAAATAAAAATAGTAGACAGAGAAAACCTGTATATTTTCAGAAACTGTCACATCGATCCCCTGAAGCGAACAGGAATATTCTTCAGGACTTTCTGTCATTGTACCTCGCCATTGTTCTTACCATTGATAATAAATCGGTAGGATCTTCAACTTGCGTCCCATTGTTCTTAGGGAGTCCTAGTAAATCGCACTGGCTGAAAGATACTTACATCTAAGTAGGTGGAATTACAATATAGGCTACCACTAGTATATTACTACCGGCCTTGCATAATGTTAGTTGCAATGTACCGAGAGATATTGGATATTTGAAAAGCACCTCCGGTTGAAGAGCCTATTGTTTACTGCGAGTCTAGACTGCCTCAAGTCTAGACGCAATCTGGAGACTATTGTATGGTGATACACGATTTGAATGCACAGTTTTCCGCCAATCACGTGCGAGGAAACAGTTGATGATCTCTATTGGTCCACGCTTCTCAGGTGGTCAAGCAGATTAATAAATATTCATTGTATTTTTCTGTTCTTTAAATAGTTTTTTTTCACATTGTGTGGTGTACTGTACATTGGCTTCGTCCAGCAATACTAGCAAAGAGAATATAATACTCTGTAGTTTCTAATAGTAGTTTCTATATAGTTAGTTTCTATTTTTCTAATAGACTACTAACGACGATACTACTTCTATGCGATTGTTTGTTATTCAATCTATAATCTTTCTCAACTAGTGGCAAATGGAATTGTTTTCGAATTAAACATTTCTATTCAGCAAGATCCTAGTCGGAAATGTTGGTTAGAACGATTGCAAATGATTTTCCAAGAGGAATTCAATGAATTTTTAACGATTAAGACAATATTCCAGGAGAATAAGAAATTAATGTTTTATAAATTTATTAAACGTAGCCAATGTTTTTATCAAATTTATTTCAAGTTTCCCATTTGGAATTCATAGGTTCATTGATCTGAACATCAAGATTCTAAGTAATAACATGGAATAAGAAACATGATGAATGTATTAATAATACAATAATACAGTATTACAAACATGAAAATATTAACTCAATTGTTGAACTGTCTTTAATATTCTCCAATCAATTATTATGGAAAAATTTACTCGAGATTTGTGAAATATATAAGTGAAGTAAAGATGATGTGGGGAACTTTCCTAATGAAAATTCAATTAGGCCTATTGATATTTCACTGGACTTCTAGATTCCTCGCTCGATCTCAAATTAATGTAATCCTAGATCTATGCTGACAATAAGCAATCCTCAAGGAAGTAAACTGAAACGACCAAGAAAGGATCATTGGTGATTAGGCCTTATATCTATAAAATCTCATACAAACTTATTCGGTTACATCCCAATCCAATCAATTTCTCTTCACCCTCACAATTTTGACAAATCTCTTGCCAACCCTGTCACTGAGCTCCAATAATTGCAAAAATATTAGGAAAAAACGTCAGTGAATTATTGTACATGACTCATCAACACAATCGAGGAAAACAGATACATCAAATATCTTCCTCCTCCTCAGCAGAGGAAGTAATGTATGATAGGTTGATAGCTATCAACTGTGGATACGACCTAACCACCACATGATTGGATTAAATTGGACTCTCTGGATTGTTTGTATTCTTCCATAACTATAAAATCAATGTTGACCGTCCACCCTGTCAACAGGCCCGATTTTAGAAATATTTGAAGCGCTCGGATTGGCTGTGGGATGTGTTGATGGCAGTGAATTGGCTGCTCGCCTCTTCGCCTCTGCAGCATGGCTGTCAGCAACCACAACACAAAGCCTCCAATAAATCGCCCGTCTGGTAATGGCCTCACATGATTTAAGTCGTCCTTTAATGGACCTATAAATACAGCCAGCTTTTCAATACTTCTTCTCCAAGATGGTGGGTAGGGTGGCAGGGGATACCTTATTCTGGAGATATACTTCAAACCCCCCCCATCGAACCCCTACTGTCGTTTTATAACAACTAATCTTCCCCCCTCAACTATCGAAACCCATCATTCCCCGAACCAATTTTGGGGATGACTGTTGAAATGTTTATAATATCCAGGACACCCCCAGCGTGAACTACATGATATCCAAGTATTATATGAGTATATAGTGACATGGTTATGGATATTCTGTCCCATTATAAATAAATATAGCGTAGGATACGCTAACGTCCATCACATATATGAATTTTCCTCCAACACAAAGCCAAATAAATAAATCTCAAATAAGTAAATCATACGATTCTCTGGATAGATGCCGTTTTTTCAGATTTCTCTGCATTTCTGCTGGAGTTCCAATCAGCATTTAGAAAGATTTGAGACTTGAGTAGGCTGTTATGGGTGGGAGGGAGAGCTGGAATGATGTGATGTTTGTGGGCGAATGTGTTTCCTACTCCTTCAAATGATACAATTTATTTTTATTGGTTTTCGTGATGAATTCGCTTCTTTTTTGTTAGAGCAATTGAGATCATTCTCTATTCGTCATAATTACAAGTTTCACGAGTTACATTCTTCAATTTACGAATATGTATCGACTTGAGGATAAGGAAATCCAACTGTATTTGTTACAACAATACTGAGTGAAGCAGTATTGTTGAGTTATGCAAAATAACATCATGTAAATAACGTGAGGATAGCATTGGAATTAGTATTGTGTTTTCTTGTTGGATTAGTGGGTAACTCGCGTTGAGTAAGTCCTGTAATACTATAATAGTTGAACATTTTATTCGTATAATAATAATGATCTCACTGCAGTGAGATTCTCCCTTTGAAGTCAGCATCTGATTAACCTTGACTGTCATGTGATATTCTTCTCCAATTCCGCACCGTTGCCAAGTTGTTTGAAGGCTATGTAGAAATATAATTCCCAACAATGATAAAACACATAATCATAATGATGTACAAGAATATTGAATCTCAATAATTATGAAACTTAATCATTAAATAATAGAGAGTTATATTTTATTGGTGAATTTACGAGAATAAACATTAACTTATCAAATATACAGGCATTACTAGAATAACAGCTATCCTGTATGATAGATGATGGAAAAAGAAACATGTCAACTATCCCGTCCTACCATCCTCATTGTCTTTAAAATGTGAATCACTCTATAGGCTATTAATCTCTCAGATTTATCATCTATCTCGTACTTGACAATATACTTGACAGCAGCAATTTGAACGATGCTTTGCACTGTGGGTTAATCAAGCTAGTATTTATTATTTTATGATGTGGGCCAATTTAAATTCAATTTATTTTCATCAACTGAAATACATTAATAGAACATTTACATTACAATTCAATAAATATTATAAGGAACCAGATATTTCCCCACATAGACTATTGTCCGTGTGTGAGGAAAGTTTTCCTATCTATAATAACTGAAAAATAAAAAATCCTGCTGAATTTCGTCGACTTAATCCAATTCTAAATCAACTCAATAGAGAATATAATTTTAATTAGGTCATGAAAATTGCAAAATTTCTGACCTGTTTTTGAAACTGTAACAAGGAATATGAACAATGAGAGAACAAGCAAGTATGTCGATAATACTTGGACACCTCAAGAAGCGATTGGCAAGCGCGTCCAGTGATAGTTGTGAGGAGGACTGAGATTGAGGAGGGAGGGGAGATGAGTTGAGGAGGCATGGGCTCACCAGTTGCCATCCATCAAGTGACGCGACATGTTGCGTGTAGCATGTACCTCTCAATAAATCAACCCTCTGCAGGAAGCAATAATTACCTACCATAACGCCTGACACCCCTCTCCCCCTATCACCCACCCTTCATCAATGTCCACTATCAATCCACTAATCACGCCAACTACATCTTTCTGCTCTTCCACCTTTTCTCTTTCTCACACAACCCCCCCCCCTCACCATCCAGTCAAACTAGATCATTCCGAATCCAACTTATAATTCTTCTTGCTCCACCTTCTGTTGGTTGTCGTGGACTTCTACCTGTCTTCTCGCATCAGCCTTTTTCTTTCTCCATAACCTTCTTCTCTTTTTCATGAGCCTTCGTCATCTCCTTTCCATTCCCGTTCGTTCCCTCATCACCCACTTCTTCACTCCATCTTTCTGTGGCTTCCCTTCCTATTTTCGTATTTTCTACTTATCTCTTTGAGCCTCATACTTCTCTCTCCTACTCTAACCTCTCATTCATCTCCTAGTGCTGCTCCTCCCATATTTCAAATCAAATCATTTATTTGCTATACAATAAATTCAAATTAAAAAAGTAATAAAAGAAAATACATAATTTCATAATCAAAAGTATAAAATAATAAAATAAAAAGTAAGCATACCAAAATCCTTCAATGTTTCCACTCATAATTGTAACCTTTTGCCAATTCTTCATTTTATTGCTATGTCAGGTCTTCTCATTATCCTCCCACGTTTCCTATTTGCATTACCTTTCATGCATTATCTTTGCATTTTCTTTCACTTTCATCAAATCTTCCATCTCTCCACCTGTACTTTACCATCTTTTCTCCTTCCCATGCTTTCCTCTTTGGTGTCATTTCTTCCTTCTCTCCACCTTGCTTTCCTATCTTCCTTATTTTCCTTTTTCTTTTCCTTATTCCCTTGTTGCTTCAATTCATCCTATACTATGAAATATCATTACCTCATTTACTATTACCTTATACTACATTATTCTGCCTCCACGTCACTAGCCTTATTCGTCTCATCTTTTCTGCCTGGCAATCTCCCTCTTTTTCTTCCTTCATCATCCTCATCATCTTCTTCTCCACAACCTTCATTTGCTTGTTTTTCACATTCTCTTTATCCTCCTCTCCCTTCTCCTCCTCCTCCTCCTCCTCCTCCTCCTCCTCCTCCTCCTCCTCCTCCTCCTCCTCCTACTACTACTACTACTACTACTTCTCCTCCACCACCACCACTTATTCCTATTCTTCCTCTTCCTCCTCCTTCTTTATCTTCTTCGTCTTTTTATTTTCATTTTTTTCTTCTTTTTCTCCTTCTTCCTCCTCTTCTTTTTTTCATCTATTTCTCCCCTTCTAGGTTTTTCCTTCTCCGTCTCTCCCAGTTTGTGTTCTTGCCTTTCTCCTTGGAAAGCTACCCGTCCTTGTTGAGATTCCCCCCTCTCCAACCCACTCCTCCATCCCACCCTAGTTCGTCTTCATTATTTACACCCATCCACTTCATTCTCTTATCTGTTCCTGCTCTATCATTCGCGGTGGCGTCGCTGTTACCGCAGTCATAACTTTTAATCTCCCGCCCTTTTCGTCTTCTCCCTTCTTCTTCATAACATCTTTCTTCCTTCTCTCCTCCTTCTCTCTTCATCCGCTGCGCCACTAATAGCATCAGCTTCTAATTGTTTTGACCTAATGTAATTAGTGCTATAAAAATGTCAATCGATCCACTGAGTTGCCCCAGCAAAATAGCACGTTTTGTATACATCAAGGACGATGCTGGTGTATTTTAATGAGCTAAAATTGATAGATTAACAAATATAGATAGTAAATTTCCTCTAAAATATGTGAAATATTGCCCAAAAGTGAGAGAGTAAATAAGGGAATTTTGTAATATAATTCAAAACCAATAATGTACCAAAAGAAGATACCATATTTGGAAATTCAATGAACCCAATAAGTGGGGCATGTCCAATAATATACTAGAATGTTCAAAATTAACTCAATTCACTTATAAATTACTGATGGTTTGAAATCCAGATAAAGCTTCCACTCAAATAACGAACTTCAACATCCTCCCACAAGAGCTCAGCAGAAATATATAGAAATGTGAAATAATTTATGTTTTATAATTATGAAATTATTTTTTATCCGTAAATAGACATTATCAATTATTTTGGAATAATTAAAAACTAGTTTACGGTACGGTACTTATGTAAAACTTTTCTAATAAAAGTTTTTTTTGCAAGATTGTTGATCAATAATATTGAATAATAGGTGCAATAATATTTATCCTGTAAAAAATAATGCTTACATTGGATTATAGAAATAATTTTTGAAGAAATAATTAAATGTATGAAGATATAATAATATGACAAGTTAAAAATCACAATACCAGGCAAAATTCTATCAGCAGAAACTGGAAATGAACAGAACTTGAATGCATATTATTATAAATCAAGGCATCCAATACTTGGGTATGAATGGGGGGGAGGGGGGAGTAAGTCCCACAACTCACAGCGCACTTTTCACCTTTTATCTTTCCAAGACCAAAAATATGAAGCGTTTTCGCTTCTCCTATTATTTGGGTACTTCTCTGGCGAGGGCGCGAAAAAATGTTGATAATAAATAAATGCAAGTCTTAAATTATTTTTACGACAGAAGAATAGGTGCTGTTTTGTGGGTATCTGGGCGGGGGAGGGAGATGATGATGTAGATGAGGAGGAGTAGAAGAAGTGGAAAAAGAAGAAGTGGAAGAGAGGAGTAAGAAGAAGAAATAGCATCATGAGCGAATGGTTAGCAACATAAATATGGCAACCTCTGAATAAGCAGGCAGCTCTATCTTATAAGGTGTAAATAATGTCGAAAGAGAGATACGCACTATTCTATTTATTTCTCCCGTTTTCGTTTCTTTTCAAAGCAGAAAGGTTCGGAAATTGCCTAAAGACAAGAGTGGGTAGCTATCACCCAAACATATATTTCCCCCTTTTCGTGACTGTTCTGACGTTATGTGAGGAGAGAAGTGTGAGAAAGAGAGAGAGAGAAAAAGAAGCATGCTCAAAGAAGATGGAGAAGGAGGGAAAGGTGTACCATTCAATACACTCGAATGATTCTTCTTATTCTCAAGTGAAATATCTCTTTACCTCTCTCCTTCACTGATGCTATACACTGACTACTTGCAACCGAATAATTTATTGCAAACCGAATCATGGAATGGAAATGTGAACTTCCAGAAATAATGAAGGGAATATGAAGGGAATGGGTCCCTTGTTGTGGGGAAATCTGTAATATCGTTTCGACATGAATCTGAAATCTACTTTCTAAGTAGTCTGTAATGCTTTCACTAATCTCCTCTATAGAACGATATTGTGATATTGAACACATTTATCTCTGTAATTATCTATCCAAGAATTATCATTGATATGGGAAGTTAGATGAATGAGAGGATGAAAGTTCATTCTCTTCATAGTATATGAATTTATTGAAATACGATCGATGATATTACCTTCTTTAAAATAATAGTTTGTTGTATGTAATATTCAGAAGATAGAGGATATCATTATGATAGGATGAAAAATATACGAATAATACTGTACAAAGATGAAATGATATGTCTCGAGTACAACTGAATTTTCAAATCATGATAGCAACTGTCGTTAAAAAATTGTCCAAATAATTTTATCAGCGTCAGCTATTGAAATACAATATTACCGTGAAATTTATGAGCATCAGACATGTACGTCTGGAGCGAGATATGAGGAATCCCACAGTCACTGATATATTATTATAACGAGCCCAGCAATAAACTACTAACTTGGATCAAATTTATTGGCATAATTAGCATTTTATAAGGATAACTCCGTCTTTGGAAACATGTGAGGGTCGTCTTTATTACTCCGGGTATTTGTTATTAATTCTTTTCATAGTTGAGATGGTAACGGCAGCTGATAGAAACGAGTGGAAGACGTATCCGTAGAATGTTGTAAATCAGTCACTCGTATTCACTCTGAAATGATATGTGAGCTTTCTAGAATGAAAGGGAGACAGAGAGAGATCGTGTGAGGGAGCAGTTCGACGGTTGCGCTGCCCTTACATCTTCAACTCCCCTCTTTCTTCTTCATCGACTCAAATGATTGTAATCTCTGAAGTTGAAGCTTTTTCTGGATTTTTTCCTTCAAATAATTGATGCATGATTTTTGAAGTGTTAAATGCATCTATAAACTTTTATTATATAAAATCAAAGCATAAATAAAAATATTAATCTGAGTACCTTTTATAAATTATTTTGTCACGACATGTTTCGGCTACTAATGCCATTTTCGATGAAATCATGGCTTGCCATTTGACAAATGGCATTAGTAGCCGAAACATGTCGTGACAAAATAATTTAAAAGGGTACTCAGATTTATATTTTTATTCATATTGAAAGTGGCCTAAAGAAAAAAGACAAAACCAAAGCATCTTTGAACATTGAAAAACCATAATAAATAAGTAAATTATAATCAATAAATAAATGAAATTGAATAATGTTTGAAGTCGTTTAGTGAAATCTTGTATATGAGAACCAAATTTATAAATAAATTGTAATATTTCGAATTCGAAATATTAAAAATGTAGAATAGCTATTTAACATAGCCTCCATTTGTAGAATCTATCAAAATAATGAAGATAATATCTGTAGAATATCAAATAAGAACAATAGAAAACAAGGAATGATCAATCTTCAATACTCTTATAGCAAGTGTATATTTTGAAAGAAATTGGACGAGATGAATGATGAGAATTCCAGAAAAAATGAGACTTCATAAATGACTTCACTTGTTTGATAGTGGAAGTTATAAAAATTATGCTCCAATTGCATGATGATCCATGCTCATGACTTATGAGAACTGATAACTGAGTTTGGAATATTGAAAATAAGAGAATATCTCAAAGGGATTTGCTTGAGAGAGTCTTCAGGAGATTGTTTACTGTGATGATTGTTCTGTCTTGTTCAAGTTTGGTTGTAATTATAATAATATTCGCATGTCGTTTATTGGTGGGGGTGGGTTCCTGACGGAAGTTACATCTCATCTGAATATATCATTTACGCCGTCAATGAGACTTTAGACTGTCATACTTTAGTCGCGACCGAAAGTTCAAGGTGCTCATCCGATAACACCAGTTCAAAAACTTTTATTAATGAGCTGATTTGTATCGGGGATTTCTAGGTTGCCATGCAAGCATTTGGTTGTACCATAGAGTAAAGAAAACTATATTTTTTATTATTTATTTTTCATTATAATTTATTATTTCTTAGATTATTTCTGTCATCTTTGTCTGTACTGAAAGCAACAAATGGGTGGGAAGACTGGGAAGAGAGGTAGTGAGAAGAAAGTGGAGAGAAAAGAGGAATTGGGCATAGAGATATAGAGGAATAGTGATGTTTGGAGGATAAATACTGCACAATATTCACAAGAGCTCCATTAATTTCTCCCTTGAGTGCATGCGTATTATGTATTAAAGCACTAGATCTTATTCAGATCATACAAATTAATCTTATTAACAAATAATTATCTAGCTTATTTCAAACTTTTTAAATCCACTTTTCTGCAGAGTTCAGCTAATACCTGAGATTCCATGCTATAAAACTTGTACTGTTTTGAACAGTACACCAAATCACCTGAAATTATTTCTACAAAGATATACATTTGTGAGTGAATAATGCGGCAAGCTGTCGGCCAAACACAAAAGACTGTGAGCCTTCCATTCTGGGGTTCAGATTGAAATATATGAATGCAACGGCAATAAATAAGTGGCGAAACGAAAAGTCAGCAACCACCAATTTTGCTTGGCCCCGGCTCCATCATTCCTCAGACATCACATGACTTCTTGGCACCGGCTCTATACCTATGGATGGCACCTATAATTTATGGCTATATATAGCGTTCTCAGCCATAATTCAGAAGAAAGTCCCGGCTGCCGGCTGTCTTTATAACTCATACTAGCTGAAAGGAATAGAGCTCGCACCAGTTCGATGTATCCACAATAGTGAGGTTCACTTGATGCCAGGGTATATGGGGTGGTGGGGTGTGCCAACCCCACAAGGGGTACATACAATTCATGTGTAACTGGAATATTGCTGATTAATTTTTTTGTTCAAATACATGATAGGTACGGAATTTTCCAAATTTGGATGTAATTAACAATAAATGAGATGGAATCTGGGGTTCAGATTGAAATATATGTATGCAACGTCAATAAATAAGCTGAACGCAATGATGAAACATTTCAAAGAGAAAGTTGAGTCAATGCAAAAACTCGGGAATGACCAGCCTGAGGAAAAAAGTGAAGGCTTGACCGTCAGTGTTGGAAAAACTTGAAGCCGTTAATAAAATGAAAATAAGAGAATATCTAGTGTCAATTCTAGCACCCTCCTTTCGATTTTTTCTGCGTCATTCAAACTGAAGCACACTTCCATGGAAAATGAGAGTAGAAATTGAAGAAGCAGTGAGGAATGTGTAGAATTGAATAAAGTGATCACCAAGCAAGTAAGAGTGCCACTTGAAATGAAAGAGTTGTGAGGATAACCTCAGGAAAGGTGGTCTCTTCATATTAATATACCCATTATTTAGGATCTAATATTTCCTCCATTTTCAATCATCATCTCCATCTCTCTTCATATGCTCGTATTTTCCCCATTCCACAGTTCCCTCCTCAACCTCTCATCTACTTCCAATTTCACCATCATTCTCTCATTCTAATCCTTTCATCTCATTCGCACTGTCCATCCTACGCATCGCAAACCCTTTAATATCTACGAGTCATAATTTCAGGGGTCAGTAATCGAGATTCTCATACTACTCATTTCTGCATTCTGGCAGATTTTTGGTTAACGTCTCCTTCTCTCCTCTACCTCTCTATGTCTCATCTTCTTCCTCATCCATGTTTTTTGTCTTCTTTATCCAATTTCAGTCCTATTGACTCAACTTCTCTCTTTCATATTATCCTACATCTTCTCCACCACATTCTCTTACAACTCTTCAAGACTCGTTTTCATACTTCTCCAGTACATCAATTTATCAAATTGGTTTTGAATTTGTCAATGAGTATCAATTATACGTTATAAGTATATAACGTAAAAGAGTTGGCCTACGTTCTTCTTTTCATGCGAAATATCTTACTTGGGCACTTCCTTCAATATCATTATCATCCAAGAAAATACATTAGATTAAAAACAAAGGATAGAACACAAAATAAATTATAATTCATTCGTGTAATAATATACACAGCATAACAAAATGTCTGGAGATTATTTATTTCCTAACTGATTTTAATCATAATGCAACCGAATATGAATATCATCTCGTAATATAATAATTATGTGGAACATTATTCCATGTTCTATTGAAGGAAATTATATCATCAATATGTTTAAGATTAATAAAATATGTTCAATTTTTCATAGATTGACTTTCCATTTCCAATGCATATCAATTTTGAATTTCTCATTAAATAATATTAATTGTAATCTTCTCCAAAAATTCAATTTAACAAAAATAATTCCTTCTCTTCCTGAAACTTCTCATCATTCTTTGATTTCACTCTTACTTCTTATTCTCATCAACCACCCCCCTGGTAAACCTCATCTTTTTCTCCTCCTTCTGCTTCCCATCTTCCCCCAAAATCTGAGTATGGGCAGCAGTGAAAGGGCAATTAATATAATGCGGCTGAATACTTTTTGGCGTGCGTTAGGGGCGGACGGTGGCGCGGGGGGTCGTAGGTTGCAGTTAGACGGTAGTATATCACGATCCTCAGGATTCTGGGGACATGTTGGACGTTCCCTGGAGGCGGAATGGAGTGCTGCCCCCGGAGGCGGCTCATATTAAAACAAGGACTTCTATACGTCCAAGCAGTGGACGAGTCCCGATTTCGATCGTATATTAAAACGAAGTATTGTCGTATGTCACGGCCATTCGTTATCTTTAGCTTTATTGCTCAGGCGTTTTCCGGTGGAAATCCACATCTCGGCCAATATATTATTCGTCCTTACCACCCCCTCAACCATCGAAATCATCCCTCAAGACCATATCCACCTCCTCCTCCTCCTCCTCACTAGGCATCGTCCGTCCAACTGACCCGTTATAACTCATTCGCTGTGTGAAGTGTCAGACGCCTAGCTGCTATAAAGGCGAGCCAGCGAGCTTCAGACTCACGATTAGAAAATTTATGAAATTATTGTCTCTGCAGTGGACGAGTAAGTGGAGCCCTGTGCCAGATTGGGCGGGGAGACGTTCAGGGGGGAATGGACAGTTTGAATTGATTGGAGATGCTGGCTGTAGAAGTTTGATATAATGTACGTCGCATTCAAAATCGATAAATTAATAACTTGTCTATTAAATCCCAATATGATAAATCTGTTTACACCTGATAACTATAATGTGATTAGAAAATAACTATAATGTGATTGATTATATTGACTACATAATTTTTCATCCATAATTCATTCTACATTTTTAATATAAATTTCTACAGCGCCATTATATTGTAGGAAGAGAGCGTGCTGTCTACAATCTCCACCACAATGATATATTGATACTACAAGGAACGTCTCTTGAAATCTACAAACTATAGAATTATTTTGAAAACATTGCAATTGATAGCATTTCGTTTTCCTGTGACTGAGTGATGAATTCATTCTTCATTTAATTTTTTTCTCTCCTAATTGTATTCCAATTGGAATTCAGTAAGCCTATTCACGATACGGGAATTGTATCCTGGAATTTCCTGCTAATGATCTATTTCATTGATATTGTTCATTGCTTCTGGAACAAGAATCAGAAAAATCTGATTTAATGGAAAATCCCTAATTGGAAATCATCTCGAATGACCTCACTCCCATAACGTTCCAGTCATTTGATAAATATTATCTTGAATATATTCTAAGATAATCTTTATTGTGTGTTTCAAAAAACTCAACTACTTTCGCTCTTCAACATCTTGAACTTCCTCAAAAGGAGCAAAGCTGTTCCTTCAATAATAGGAGATTGAGATATAGAAGAGTGAGGTATCAATTAAGTTGAGGTTTAGGTTGAGTAATAGAGAAGAACTAGTTCCGTCTGATGAAGCGTATTCTCATTCAGATAACAAATCTGTAATTCCAATATTATTTGAAAAAGTTCTTTAAGAAATAAAAGTAACAGTAAGAGAAGTAAGTATGAGAAGGAAGAAGCGACAAGGAGAACAGGGAGAGAGGTTGATGAGATAGACAATGTCAAGAACAGATACGCAAAGTGAAGGAAGAGAAGACACACAGATGAGGAGTTGAGCCGTAAGCTATGCATGAAGTCTTTGGTCTCGGGGAAGAAGCACAAATCGGTTTGAAGCTCTTACAAGGCTTGGATGGTTGGCGAATTGTTGTTGATGAAGGATCGGGGACGACTCCTACTCAGGGGATGTGCCGAAAAGCTGCATCCCTTACAGGGATAGGGGATGAACGGACAATAATTATGTTCCAGGGCTCCAGAGGGGAGGGTGGTGGTCATTTTCATAATACGGCCGTCTGTATTCGTAGCAAGTAGAGACAAAAACTGACGCCAAGATATATGCGTGACAAGTACGTCGTTTTAGTTGTCGGAAACTCCGCTAGGCGGCGCTGAGTTATGTGTCACTCCTGCCTTGGACGACGACTGATTCTCTGGCTCCGACCAAACTCGCCTTGTTCGGCGAATTATTATCATTCCTCTATGCTTCTTCTTCATTCGTCCTTGTCTCCACTTACCAGTCCTGTCTCCATTAAAGATATATTGTCACTCTACTTAGTCCCGAATCTAGTGCTCCTTTGTAAACTCTGCTGCTGTCCATGTCTTCGGTCTTGTTCGCTTGTCCTTCTTGTTCAGTCCTTGTTCCATCCCTCCTCTTGTCTTCCTGCTCTCAAATAATTATTCCTCTCATTTCACTTTGTCATTGGTTTTGCTCCTCTCATTCTTGTTCTCTTCTTGAAGTTCTCCATCCTTTTCCTTGTTCTTCTTACCCTCCTTCCCAAATAACTTTTCTCACTTCCCTCAATTCTCTCCTCCAGTTCAGCTTTATCTTGTACTGTATTTCTTTGTTGCTCCTGTCATATTTTCCTTCTATGACTTATTTTTCCTCTCAATGTATTTTTCCAATTTCCGTAATATTCCCATAATTTCCTTTAACTGGCTTTCATTTCTTCTCTTCGTAACCTTTGTTGATTGCCTTACACTTTATTATTACTTTTCAATCTTCTTCTATGCCTTCTTGTCTTGCATTACATGTATTTTTTTGAGATATCTTCTCTCAGTCTTGCTTTCTCCTCCATTATTCCCTTTTCTACTCATTTTTCCCTGTTTCTTTTTCCCCTTTTCCCCCTATTTTCTTATTCTTCTACGCTTCCTCACTGCTTAAGTTTCCTCCTCCCTTTACTATATTTTCTCTCTATTTCTCTTAATCCTCATGTCACGTGTCATATTTTTCTGTTTTTCCATGCTCTCGCCTCTATCTGCATCTTCTCTTTATGTTCTCACCTCTATCTTAATCCTGATCTGCACATTCTTCTCTCTCTCTCTCTCTCTCTCTCTCTATCCACTCTTATCCAGTTTTTATTTTCTTCTTCGAACAAATCCCACTCTACATTTCAAACGTTTCATGTTCGTCGCTATTCGATAATGACCTCCCTCCTTGCCAAAACATTTCAATTGGTCTGAACTGAAAGCAGCTACAAGAGAAACGAGCTCCCACATAATAAATATGGTAAATAAACAGACGAGTGGTCATTCAATCTTGTCCGCTCTGTGCTAATCTACTGTCTTCACTGCAACAATATTTTTTCTTTGTTCAAGTTATTCACTCCTTAAGAGGAGATCGATTGCAGTTTTATGAAGCTCTGAATACTTTGCTTCACAAAAGCATAGAAATAACTGATAAAAAATACACTCTATTATTAGTCCGGGCGCAAATGTCATGAATAAGGCACTCAGTGGTCATGTATGAGTAACAGCCGTGGAAAATGTCCCAATTTCTTCGTTAGGTCTAGCATAATAAGGATCGTGATGATGATAAATTAAATTCACAGGCAAACACCTCGGAAACAAGATGGCTGCCAAAATTTTCAGGGTTTTGCTATATCGCTTGTATTTTAATAACCATTCAAAATATTCAACCGTTTCTTTAGACGAAAATATTTCTCAAATCTTCCTCTACAATTTTTGTTTCATAATAGTTTCCTCTAAAACGCATATTTTTTAGTTATAACGTTCAAAAGCCCAAAAAAACGTTTTTTCTAAAATTTGTTCAAATTTCATTCCATTAAAACTTTTTTGTGTAAGAGATATAGAGAAATTCTAAATCTATGACACTTAGAGCGTTTTTTTGAACTTTGAAACTATCTATCTTAATGCGCTGTACGTCAAACAATGAGTTCTCCAGCGCCCTGAAACCCTGAAAGAAAACCCTGCATGATTCTGGTGCCCATACGCATGAGGTATCAGGCTAGAACTATAAAATCGATTTTTTCATGACTACTTCAAGATAGAGACTTGCAAATGGTCTCAACCTCTTCGTTACAACAAGACGAATAAGAATATTGATGATGGAAACAACGAAAATATTCGACATCATTGAAAAATAAGATGGCGGTCATTATTGACAGAAAGTTTTATATCGCTTGTTATTCAGTTATTGTGAGAGATATCGGATTGGTTTCACCACCAAAGTGTATAGAATCAACCAAGCCATGATTTTTGAGAGAATCGTCTCATTTCGAACACTCTTTCCATTATTTATTCAACTTCAAAAACTTGAAACATACATTTTTAGGGGACAATATTTCACTTTTCACCCTGTATATGTATTCGCAGTAGACAAATACTAATATTATTGGCACAGTGTTGTAGAATATTTCCAAAGCTTAGAATGACATCTGGTGGGAGGCTGTAAGTCCATATCTTACGGCTGGAGCGTCATCGGAAAAAGAGTAAAGAGTCAAGTAGAGAGTAAAGAGTAAACTGTTTGCAGCGGAAAACACACTTTTTCCACCGTCTGTGTACACGATATCTCATCTCCCAATTAACGGAATGACTTGAAATTTTGAGCTTCAGGTCCTTACACTATAAAGATTCGACACGAACAATTTCGATCAAATGCAATTCAAGATGGCGGCGAAAATGTTGTCAAAAGCAGGGTTTTTCGTGATTTTCTCGAAAACGGCTTCATCGATTTTGATCAAACTCATACCTAGAAAAGTCATTGATAACGATAAGCTCTATAAACTGCCACAAGTCTCATATCTTGAAAAAATTTCAGGAGCTTCTGTTTAAAAATTTAGATTCTGTTGATTCTACTAAATCATTCACTATGAAGAGATAGCACACCTCTTGTGTCTTCAGTGTTATTGTTCTGTCACCAGCTGGCTTAGATTTTAGAATAGTAGACTTAAGATGCGCGTGAACACTAGCGTCAGTTTAACAATTTTCATAACGGCAAGGAAAGTTGTGTCCACACCAGATTTTGTCTATTGTTGAGAGATCAATACAAACACGGAAATTGATTAAAAGCTCAGTTGTGTAAGTAAGATCGTTAGAAAGTGCTACTTTCAAAAGACAGAAATTATTTTAAATTATCTCACACATATTATTCTTGTACAAACGAGTTTATGGATAAGGTGTATAAGAGCTGAGAAGGTTTATAGTAAAGCTATGAAGACCTTCATAAATATAGAAACTATTTAAAATTAATTTGCTCTCCTCGTATATATGAGGTTTATGGATAATGTGTCTGTATATACGGTGATAAGGTTTTTAGTATAGTTATACGGGGATGGTATATGAGGTGGAGGTTTACAATTCATATATGGTGTACGTTATAGGTATTTAGATATAGTTTGAGGCTACAGGGTTGCAACTAATAAGTAAAATCGTTAATAATATTATAAAGTTGAAGTTTTACTAGGTGCTGGGTCTGCTCATAAGGCATCATTAACCTGGCTCAGCCTGTTGCTGCATGTGTAACTTATATAACACGTCTGACAGAAGGTAGAATATAATGTAGGAGAACACGCGACTTATGGCAATTATGTATATTGCACTCTTAATTTATTACCTGCCATATTAACACTACGCCTGAACTCTGTTAGTGATATTGAGCGATTTCTTCCTTTCTTGAAACTGGGTGGAGAAAATGTTCTCTCATTATTATTAATGGTGAGTGGGTTGACATAATTCAGTTTCTTGAGAGGGATCAAGATAATTATTATAAACTGTTGTGTTCGATTGTTATTCCATAAAAATGATTATAATGAAAACTACCAACAGACTGTAAGTTTTGTCGAATCAATAATTGATGTTCAAATACTGTAGTTGGAAATTTCTAAATAATTTGAAAAGTATAATCTATGCAGAGCGGAAGGCCTAATAGGCCTATTGAGCCTGAAATTAACATTTTAAAATCGGCCTACTAGGCCACAGAATATTTTGACTTTTTACAGGCTCATCAATTCGTAAATCATTCAGGGAATATCTAAATAAACTAAGCGTTCTTTCTTATTTTGAGCGTTGAATTGACTCTCTTCTCCATCAATTTTATCAAAACAATATTATTATTCACAAAGCAAATGAATCATGAATGATTCGTTGTCACAATATAATTATAATATATACTATATTATTTTCTTAGATACTTGTAATTTATTAATACTGATGCAAAACTGTTGAATAATTATTTATTTAAGTTTGATTTGAATTTATATTGCCATTTTTTTGTGAATGTTACCATAGGCAACAGCCTTGTAACAATTGTCAATAAATATCTTATTTTATCTTTAAAAGTCCCAAAAAAGGTTACTTCTTCTAAGTTTTTACTTTCACAAAATTTTCAGCTATCCTGATTCTCATTCTAATCCATCAGCACCCAAATAGAATGAATAGAGTACTTATCCCTTCAATATTCATTCCTATTCTCTTCATAATCTTTATTCCCTATTCTATCCTTTTTCATATCTTCTCCCTCTTAATTACATATTTTACTTCTCCTCACTTTTCATTTAACAATTTTGTTAACTTCAAATTTTACATCGTTTTTTCCCTCAGAATCTTCACAATAAATTTTTGTTATCCACTTTTTCCTTTATAGCTCTCAAATTCCCCTCTAGCAGATTCTTGAACACCTCTTCTCCAATCTCTCCACATCATCCTTCTCTCTTCTTCCCATTCTATTCTGAATCTCACCTTCACAGTCTCTTCTTCCTCTCCCACCCCACAACATTTTTCATCTATCTCACCTCCAGCAGTTCCCAGCAGCTTCCAACATCTTTATCACCATCCTGTTTTTTGTTTTCGAAGATTTATTCATCTATAATCTCTCATACAGCGCGCTTCCATTTCACAAGCGGAGGATCTGCTAGGAGTGACAACCAAGAAATACGGCACTACCTAAGTAATATACAAGTATATAGTCCTATATAAGGACTACTGGCTCCAACACATGAGTTACACGACGTGAGATTTGAGCCCATCTTTTCTGGCTGGCAACTCGTAATAAAATACACATATTCAAGACATATATGAGCCTCGACACGCAGCTAGTCGAATAAAATAACATTATTATCATTGTAATATCTCATAGTCGAGTTAATGTACTGCTGGCACCAACGTCAAGCGAGCTAGGTGAAAAATAAACACAGTATTTCATCGAATTAATGTGAATTTCGGTAGTGCTACAGTTACCTGCTGTCTGCGGATGGAGCTTTGATAGTTTTGGAAATGGATGATTACTGTGAAGAATCTGAATAAGACAGTATAATTTATTGTAGAGTTCAGAAGTAATTGAGTGATATGGTATCAAGATAGATAGGCTGGCTAATAATACTGCTAGGATTATAAGTAACTATGTACCAATGAATAAATAAAACATGTCCATACTTTTGTTTTGACCTAATGCGTGAATTTCAATGGTACAGTACATGGTACATAACACGTGAATCAAACATTCAATATATAGATTAAAATCTAATGGACTGTCGAATATTATAAGTGTTTTAGAAAACGTACTCAAGTTCTTTCCGCGGTAGAGATAGATGGAATTATGGAAGTATTGGAATTGTATGATTAACAAAATTCATAAACACGAATCTTAATGGAAATTATCAAGTAAATTAGGTGACAGATAGGTAAAGTGATATCAAGACAAGTAATAGTAATTATTGAAGTACCCAAAATAATAGCCTTATGAGGAAATATTTTGTGATCAAATTAAAAAAAGATAGATTATTCGTTGATTGGAATGTGATTGAGAGCATTAGTATTTCCAAAAATATCGATATTAGTTTAGGTTGGAAAAAGAGCACCAGAGACTCAAGTATGAAGTATTTCAAGAATAGGATACATTCAAAAATCAGAATTGTAAGTCAAATAAGTAAGTATTAGACTAGTCCTCACATGATATGATATTTCCCAATACCCAATGGATTTGAAATGATGAGTAATAAATAGTTGATATCACCCACCAGAGTTGAACAGTATTGATATTTTCATCAAACACTTTTTCAATTGAATTGACAGTTCTTTACTGATTTTTTCATGATTGGTTGGGAAATAAATCATGTTTATCAATTTGAATGTTGGAAAATTGATTGTTAAACATTACACGTATGTGAATGTTTCTATCTGAGAATGGCGAATTCGTGAATTTCTGAGCAGAGTTTAGACATAAAGGTGGATGGTATGTTAAAGAAGCAAGCCAAGTACTGTACGGTAGTGAATTACGACAGACAAGGCAATATTGTACAGAAGAGAAAACGTTTACCGCCTTGTGATGGTCGGAGGGGGGGGGGTTGAGGTAGTAGACAAGACCCTGATTAGAAAGGAGGAAGGTGTAGGGTCAGGGAGGAGGAAGGGTGGGCTAGATGAGAGCCCCGGTCGGCTATCATCACAAATCAGCAGCAATCACGCAATTCTGAATTTATAATATTTGAAAATTATGCTGATACTTCAACAGAAAACATTGCGGGCGTCCGTTAGCGTTGGGGATAGGATGAGATGTTTTTGAGTAATGCATGAATAGTAAGTACCTCATTCTATCTGTACATCACATCCTATCAGCTGGCAACGTTCAAGAGAGGAAGAGGGACAGAGAAGGGAGAGAGAAGGGAGAGAGAAGGGAGAGAGAAGGGAGAGAGAAGGGAGAGAGAAGCAGAAGGGGAAATAGAATAAAGAGAAGCAGGAGAAGAAGAAGAAAGAGGGAGGAAGAAGGAAGGAGGAGGAGGAGCAAGATAGTTAGAAGAAGAAAAATACGAACAGAAGAAAGATGGAGGACAAAACTGAGAAACAGAAGGAGAAGTAGGAAGAGAAGGAGAAGAAGAAGAAGAAAAAGAAGAAGAAGAAGAAGAAGAAGAAGAGCAGAAAAACAAAAGGAAGGAGGAGGAGATGATGATGATAAGGATACTGAAGAAGAGATGATGAATAATTTGAATAGTGGTGGGGAATAAAACCAAAAGTTAATCGCTTAGTGAGTAAATGAAGAGAAAAAAATCGAAAAGATGTAGAAGAAAGGAAGAGAGAAAGTGAAGAAATGCACATAATATAGGACCAGAAAACATAGGAGCAAGAGAGCAGAGATTAATATAAAGGAGAGGCGATATCGAGAAGGAATGAGCAGGAGTATGAAATTAACAGGAAAATGTCAAGAAATAGGCATGCAATAAGGTGGTGAAAGAAGAGGAAAATGGAGATTGAGAAGAGGGAAAGAATGAGGAAGAGGGAGAAAACGAAGAAGAGGAATAGAAGGAAGAAGAGGAAGTAGGGGAAGAAGAGGAAGTAGGGGAAGAAGAAGGAAGAGGAAGAAGAGGAAGAAGAGAAATAAGAGGAATAAGAGGAAGTAGAGGAAGAAGAGGAAGAAGAGGAAGAAGAGGAAGAAGAGGAAGGAGAAGAAGGAGAAGAAAAAGAAGAGGAAAAGAAGACAAATGAAAATTGCAGGTATCCTATCAGCTATTAAATGGGCTGACGGCTTAGACAAAGAGCTTAGCAAGTCCATAAAGCACCTTCACTCCCCGGCTTTCCCCTGCTTCTGATAATTCAAGATGGCGACCACCTAACACAAGAAGTTCTTTTCCTCGGATAGCTCATAATCAGTTCTTGCATGTTAACGATGCCGATCGGAAAGTAGTATGATGAGCAGTGAACTCGTGGGTTTAGTGTGAAAAAGGTGTGTTTCGAAAAGTATTGGACGTTTATAATGGAAAATTCCTCATATTATAGTCTTGTTAAGGATTTCAAAAATTGAAAGAAAATCTATTTTGAAGTTTACTGCTTGTTGGGGATTGCCTCTATATTGATGATAAAAATCACTCTTATATTTAGTCGGGACTTTTAATACTCGCAAGTGAACCCATTTTAAAATGAACACAAATTTGAAGTGATTGGTTGAATGATGACAATGAGAACCCGAATTTTATCGATAACTCTCACTTTCACTGTTAAAAAAATATCGAGAAGACTAAAAGCAATCACCAAACACTAAACTTTACAAAGAAAACATCAAGTGCTAGAGATATTTATCACAAAAACAAAAGACAATAAAATCATGACATGTTATATTCAGTATAGATAACAGTTGAATATCAAAATATGAAGTATAGTTTAAATATAATTTACAGTTAGAATATCATTTCAATTCCATGTTAATTCATTCAATGTGCATGATACGAAACGATGATACAAACTCCTTACTCTTTCAGGTACGTCACTCATACTCCACCCCATCTCTTAAGATAAGAATTCCATTTTCATGGCAAATCAATGCTCATTCCAAATCCACTCACTTGACAAACAGCCACATATCTACATCACAGTACCCTCTCATCAGAAGCGAATTCCTTACCGGCGTCCTTTGACTAGCAAGCACTCACTCTGCTATCACATTTCACATCGACTCTGTCCAAGATAATCCTTATCCAGCTGTGTCTGTGCAACATCGTTGAATACCAATACACTCGGTTCCGATCCTTGTGAAGATTTCCTGCTGGAATCTGCTGCTACAGGAACCTTTTGTCGAGCTCCCAGTGACATTTGCGGGGCTGCTCTGGTTTTTGGGCTGCTTTGGGACGACTTGTGGCGGCCACAGAGTCTCCGATGGCTCCTTTGTACTTTGAGGCGTTAGCCTCACCTTTCAGAAAGCGCCCCTTTCCCTTTCCTCGAATTCCTGATTCAGGGGTGGAAACTACCCCTCCAACAGTGTTGCTTCTTCCCGGGAATGGCTCTACTTCTTGAAATAATTCCGTTGTGTGTGTGTAGGGGTGCGTGCGAGTGGCATGCTTTGACCTTTTCCATCAATGTCAAATAATCCATCAAAAGGCCGGTGCCTGTCTAGTCGAATCCCTACCCTTGAACGCCTCCCCACCCCCTGCCCTAACCCTTCATTTGACTTGATTGATGAATATTGATCTGTTGTTGGCGATGATGATGAAGCCTCAACTCTGAATCTTCTCGTTTCCTGTCAATCCTATTCCCATTTTCTCTTCTTTTCATCACGACTTCTTCTCACTCTCTTCCTCTTTACTGTGTTTCCTTCACTTATCCCCCTCTCTCATTTCTCTCTTTTTCCATCTCTTTTTCCTCTTATTCTTCTTCTTCTTCTCCTTTTTTGTCTTCTTCGTTTATTTCTCACTTTTACAATCCTCCCTTACCTAAACATCATCATTGTCTCTCCATGTTCACTAAGTCCCTCTTCTTCTTCTTCTTCTTCCTCTCTCCCCTTGTGTCTCTCTCTTCCAACATAGATCTCTTGCTCACCTCTTCCTCCTCTATTCTTCTTTAATCCGTTATTCCCTCACTCTTCACCGCTCATCCGTGAACTGAATGGCATTGAGAAAGTTGACATCTCCTGTCTCATCTTTTTGACAGTCTTCTTCACTTCACGACACCGTCAGATGTTCTTCAAATGACCTGATCAATCATCAGCAGCATCACTGATTATGATAGTCATGACCAGTATTAAACTGTAGCCTCGAAGTGAGAGACAAATCCAACATCAAGTTAGTGGGTTGTTTACCCTAGATTATTACTCATAGTCAGTTCAACTAGATTACTGAATGAATTTTTGTACATATTATTAGAATAAACCCAAATTATAATTCAAGTTTCTACTTTTCTTATTCGATCCTTTGAAGACACATCTAACGGAACTTCTCTAGTTTTTGTGTGGTATAATAAAAATGCATACCTCATCAAGAATCATATTAAATTGTGATTACCTCATAGAATATTAGATGTAACACTCTCTAGATTATGTTTTTCAGCCTTAACTTATATTTAAGTTGGACATTTAGCTTATAACTGTTTATTAAAGCTCTCAGGACTTAGCAGCAATGATTCCAATAATATACACAAATTACTTAAGTCAAAACACTATTTCAATTGTTATCAACTCATACTCAGTAAATAGTATAAAAATGCTAAAATATTTTTCTCCCATTGAAACTCAAAAATTCTACTTTGTCATTGATTTCCAGGAAAGTAATGTGATAGTATATCAGAGTATCCATCTATCTGGAGTCAAACCACAATTGATATCCCAAGAGTAGTAACCAGTTCCATACATACAATATAATTATGTTTTGCCTACAAAAATTTAAAATTCCATTCATCTGTAAAATTGACACCATTGCAAATTTATTGATGTGACAACGTTGACTCATTTTACTTAATTTCCAATAAACAGTGAGATTTTTATCAATCTTCCAACCAAATGACACTAAAATAAAACAACCCAAACCCCTCAAAGAAACCTACCCCCTTCTATCCAATTCCACTTTTCTTCACCTTCTCTCTTTTTCTCAAGTTTCCATTCCTTCCTCTCTCACATCGCTTCTCCTTCTAACCATCCCACTGTACTCAATCAACATTAATATCGTTTCAAATCACTCAAGTCCCGATATCTCATTTCTACTGCAATTCACATCTACTCATGCAAACATGCCATACTGGCATATATACATATAATATATACGTTATACCGTTATACGTATAATACCAACATACATATGAACCTCATTCCTTCACCCATCAACGTCACAATTCCATCAACGGCCCGCTCTCGCACGCGTATGTGCGCTATATCGACGGTTTCTCAGCCTAGGAAGAAAGCCCACGTCAATCAATCAATCAATCAATCAATCACCAATCACGATAATGTATTCGCTGCCAATCCTTCCTTTCTTATTCTCCTCGTCTTCTCCAAGTGCCACCGTTGATCGACAGAAGTGAGGGGAGAGAAGATAAGTGAATTGTTAGTGTGTGTGTGTGCTCGCGTTCGTTGGCCCAGGTTTTACCTCAAGCTTATGTGTTCATTTTAGTTGAAATTCTCTTTGTTGAAAAAATTGTTGGAATAGACATAGATAAGTTATGACTGATTTTTCAATGTTCAATCTGACTAAAAGATCTCTATACAGTGATTATTTATTGAAAGATAATGATCAAATATCTTTCTACTATTGTATTCAGAATCACCAGTGCAATTCATCTCCAATTATCATAATCTGGAATCAAAGCATATAGTCAATTCAACTTTTTTGATATCAGTCAGCTCCTAAAACACGGATCGAGTGCCTCTGCTATTCATTTGAAACTTTTTTAAAGTGTTCGTTATTAATTCAATTGAAGGAATCTTGTAAAATGTCCTGAATGTTCTCTATTATGTTCTTGCTTAAGAAATGCTAATGGAGACTTGAGAGTCATCATTATCAATAAATTTTAGTGATTAACCTTTCAATCAAAAATCCTCACAGAAGACTACATTAATACAATAGTTTTCATCTCTGTAGGTTTGAACAATTGTTCAGAATAATCACTGCGAATTGGAATGATGCACTTGTAGCAGAGAAGAGCTTCTGACGAAGAAAAATGAAGCACCGCTGACAGAGCCCGCAGGAGCTCGTGTCTTTATTCGTAAAATTTTCGGCTACGAGAGGAACAAGAAAAATTGTTTCTCTATTCGGTTTGTGGAGTGTGGTGTGTGGAGCGAAAGGGGTGTGTCACACTAGCTGCGGCCCCCTTCACACTAGACTGAAACTTTCACCTGTTGCTTCTCCACTCTTGACATGTGTGTGAAAAAAACAAACACATATGTGATGGATTTGTGGTGAATCACAACGCAGCAGAGTTTTGTGTAGTCGCAGATTGAGAATTTGGGTAGCTGAAATGTGGATCCTCTCATGTGCGTTTTGTATGAGTTAGTAGAGGATGTCTTCCTACTTCCAAATCTGATTTCTAACTCTCCATTTTGTTAGAGTCATACTCTAGCCCCTCTTGACCACTTATATAATTGGTTGAACTTAATGGTTCAATCTCACTATAAGTCCACTTATCCACTCATACTACAAGTCATATCCAGCCTATACACTTATGAGGTTGTAAAAGTTAGAAATGTTTTTTGAAGTAACATTTCCATCAATGTCGTACTTTTTGGAAAGCTACGACTGGTTGCTGTCTCAAAATATACACAAAAAATATATACATGTTTTATTGTGGGAGAGTTATGTAATTCAAATAATCCGTGTAGATTCAAACATCAAACATCAAATTTGTAAATAAAAAACTGTAATTCCGTCAATTTTGAATCCCATCAGCGACTCACACATGAATCACAACTAACACTTCTCAAGTGAGTGATAAAAATATTGAATTATGTAGTTGATAGCTGACAGAGTGGAGTGAGAAGTGGACGAACAGGCTTTCGAGAGGATATGGATGGAGTGTGAACGGTATTGATAAGGCAAACGCAGATAGATGAGCGGAGGACCCGCAAGGGTGAGAATATATTTGATGGGTAAGAGGTTGAAGGGGTAGCCACCAGTTATGGGGATGCAGGCTCACAGAATTCCTTCTCACTTGATTGCTAGACATAAATTGTCTTGCGGCTGATAAGGTGGCGGGGAAATGAATGTAAATCAAGCATAGAATGACAGAAAACGGAGAAGGATGAGGAGGATGAGAGAGTGGTAGTGAGAGGGGAAGAGGTGAGAATAGGGGTAGAAGAAGATGGGTGAAAAAGGCGTATGACGTGGGGGAGATTGAAGAGTCAGCCATGAATGTTTTACGCGCTTCAGGTATGAACAATGATTATTACGTAAATGAATATTATCGTTTGGTTACAATATAATTGTTATTCTCTCAAGGTTTGAATTTGATAGATTTAATGCTTGTTGTTGATAAATAATCATTCTATCAAGGCTGACCATAATCGCAGAATTCTTGAAAAATGATATTATTTTTCTTACATTTTTTCAAGACTGAAGATTGTCAAAATATCTTCTTCTTCATGTGCTGTCTCCATGGCGGAGATTGGCTATCATGATGGCAATTTTAACCCTGCTTACAGCTGACTTGAAAAGTTCATTTGAGGTGCACTTGAACCAATCCCTTAAATTGCGCAACCAAGATATCCTTCTTCGCCCCACTGACCTCCTACCTGATTTCGCCTTGCATAATGAGGTGCAATATTCCATACTTGTGTCCTCTCATTATATGACCCAGGTACCTTAATTAGCGCTCCTTGATTTCACCAATGAGTCTCAGTTTCTCACCCATTCTCCCAAGAACCTCTTAATTTGTAACATGATTGGTGTATGAGATTCTCAGCATTCTGCGATATGTCCACATCTCAGAGGCTTGTATTTTCTTCTCACCCCATCTATTCAATGTCCATGCTTCTACACCATATAATAGTACAGGAAACTCGAAACAGGAGACGCATTCGTAGTTCAAGCGTCAAAATATCAGCGACAGAGAAATTAGCTAACTGTCTTGCATCTACTCGTAGTTGAATGTGGATGAATACGAAATTCATGGACTGGAAGAAAAAAAACGAATAAATTATGTCAACGTAATATTATATTTATTGATACATTGGAATTGGAATATTGAAATGCAGTACTGCATTGAATGGCAGAGATTCATTTTTGTTTATCGATCTGTGTTAATCGGTTTTAAATTCTTCCATAACGGTATACATGATATCAATCTAGATTGATAATAAAGGGTTTAAATGATATTTCTGATTGTGAAGAGAAACTTCATTTTTCGATAGTCTAAACTCCAGCTGTTTTGTTGGAACATAATAATTCTGATCAATTATCTAATGATTAATTATTTAGGGTTGATTAAAGTTATGGAAACAGCTTAATATTCATTTCACAATGATAATCTGACAGTGGGTTCCATTAAGAATCCTATTTCTAATATGACCGTTCAAACTTTAGTTCGTCTTAAAAAAATGAAGTTGGATTCAAAATGGCGGATCCAAAATTGCGGACCAAAATTTTGAAACAACAGAAAAGTAGTTTTTCAATTCTAATAACATCCTCAATGAGACCTCCTGTCGAATATTATCCTTGTTAAAGAAATATTAAGCTGTTTCCATTATTCTCATCAACTCTGTATAAGCTGCAACGCTGCAATGTCTGAACTACCTTATCTAATTCGAAAGTTTAAGTGCAATTTCAACACCAAGTAAAATTTCTTATACGTTTCTTTCCAGTAATTTTTCCCTATTCCTCCACCCCATGTATGAACTTCATTCAATTTTGGACATCAAAGATGAAGTTTTACAAAATTCTGGAATCCTGCATACGGTACTAAATCATCTTCCTCTCCAACAGATACACCACACGACAGACATCTTATAGGGGCTCAACATTATCAGCAACAATCCTCCCACTTCAAACTCGACTCCTCTATCTATACTGTGCTCTGAACTCCTGCGCCACTCTACTATATTATATATCGACGCTCCAACTGATTCCAACAGGAAGAGAAACTGAGCACAGATAGCAAGGACCTCTTCCTTGAAACTTCCTTCGGGAAGGATGTTGCAGGAAGGTATCAATAATGATATTAACGACAGGGGATAGGGCATATATTAGGGCAAAGACAATATCACCGTATTTCGCCCGAGTTTCTTATCAGTTATCGGTACGGGTGGACGGTCTTTGGATTTCTGGATATTATAGGGGTGGACTGATATTTGTTGAGATGCTAGTTTGTCGGCATGGAAGGGATGAGGGCAAAGAGGTAAGGGTGCGCCTCTCTTATAAGGGCGTTACCGGTAAAGGATTTAAGGGTCGGTTCACTTGTAAACTGCGTACTGAAAGTGGTTCAATTTGTTCCATAATTGATGTTGAATTAATCAATGTATATCGAATCGATATAAAGCACTTTTAACCACATTTAAGCCATGTTTTTGTTGTTGTACGAATCGCCACATTGAATTGATTGTGTTGCTTCCTGGTCATGAGTCGAATACTCATGTTTGTCTCCGGAATGTTGAGTGATCACGTAGTATACTCTCCATCTAGAAAAAAAAACGAGAATCAATAGATAGTTTTTCTTTTTACATCACCATAATATAGATACAGCAAATCTCGTGGATTCGATGAGATTACGATACTCGCATACTCTCTTACAATCAATTAGATGGAATCCTCCCCATTCGAAGCTTGAGCTTTCATGAAGTTTCACATCAATTCGAAAGCATTATCGATTTATTATTGCGGATGATGTATCGACATATTATGCTCATATGAGAATGACAGCATTATGGAACTAGTTAGAGAAATTTGCAATAGGCAAATTGAATAATCTATTCAATGATTCCATCAAAGAGAAATTTGAAAACATAACTATCACATTCAGTGTTAATATTTCAATTTCTATGTGAAGGTTCCCAATTCTCATCAGTTTCTGGATTGCACTGTAATCTTTTGAGCTTAGATCATCAAATGCACTGAGAGAATTCAGATCAAGACGCTCGAACAAATCTGAAAAACGGAATTTAATGCACTTGTGCATGTTGCTCTCACCCGTTAGGGGTGATTTGGTGTAGTGATGGGGGGAGGCGTTGCGGTTTTGTTAGCGAAGCGACTAGAAAAAGGGATGAACGCGGCGGTTGGGGTGGGATTTTCTGCAAGATGTACACTTCCAAACCATTTAAATTCGGAGACAAACTGAAATGCTCCCAGATTAGATGATGTTCTTCCAGACTTCTGCAGAACCTTGATGGGGGGAGTGTCGTGGTGAGGGGGGGTTTCTGCCATCAAGCACCCCTTTTCTTTGTCGCTGTCTTTTCGATAATTCAGCAGCCCTCAGTCGCAGCCAACCTTAACCTCAAAACCTTAATCTCTTGTGCAGCGAGCCCACTAACTAACCTCAGCCATTAGCCTGAATTAAGAGCCAGCGTCTGAATCAATCCACGGATTTGGAATTCACAGAAGTCTTCCTAATCCGTTCGCATGTCTCAGAGACGCGTCTGCCTAGGCTACTTGATTTATTACGCGACACTCTGTATAGCGTCTGGATTATTCTTGCTTGGGATTAGGGACGTACCATGGATGAGTATTGTAAGATTGCCAGGGATTGACTGAAAACAATAAAATCTCGCTGTTTATTCCGATCTGCATGATTGTGATCATGCCTTTTAAAAGGATTATTGACAATTCTTCCAAGTTCATTCTTGAATAGCCTGATACATGCGCATAAATTACTAGTACATTAGCATAAAAATAGAATGTTTTCAACTACATAATATTTTCTAGCACATAAGAATCCTGAGTGTGATGGGATGGAATAATGTTGTTAGAACAGAGTAACATATCATGAACTCCATGAAGTAAGCCTACTCGTACCATGACAATCATTATTTTTATGAATAATAACGATTCATAACAGTTTCATTAGTATTTCATGATACCATACATAGATCTATGCAACAAATCTATCAAATAAATTTGATTTTTTTATAATTTAGAATGATCGAAAATTTTTGTATTCAATACTGAAAAATGTAAATAAATCTATCCCAGATGGGTATCATATTTACAATACCTTCTTATTGATATTATGGCAGATGATTCATATTTCTAGTTTCCTCTCCAAGATAAGACGTTTTTGGATCATTTTTTCTCAGGTATTCCAGTTGTTAAGAAGTTGATATCATTATTCGTAAGGAGTTTGTATTATTATTCGTATTCAAAAATTATTTATACTCACATAATATTCTGAAAGCTCTTCTGTGCCTGATGTATACCTCAAGTTATATTTTTCTAGATTTCCCTCAATCAAATCAAATCAGTTTTATTTTTTACATTGCTTGTAACAGAAGAGCTCACTCTTCTATATACAATCATGAAAATTATCAATAAAAGAATAGCAGTTTTCTTGAGTAATGAAATTTGACAAAAATGAAGATGACTTCCACCACGAAATATCTGTTGACAATGAACATGACAAAACATTATTGAAGTAAACAGTAGTTGGAAAAAGAGTAGTTACACATACACACACATTCAAGCTTTTCGTCTTAAATAGGACTAGACATAGAACAGTCCATGTACTAGAATATAACAGAATATCAGCAATAGGTGGTATTGATTGTAGATTGATCCTTAACAAAATATGGAAATAGAGTAGAACAAGGAGTCCACAATGATAATTGTATGTTGAAGGTCATTAGGATTTTTTTCTAGGAAATAGGAAGAGAGGAGACATTCTATCCAAGCACAGTAAATTAGTTTGATGCGGAATCTGACAGCCCACCACTCAGGAAAAATTCAATTCAATACGTGAATGAAGTCATAGTCAACTCTTTGTTTTTTTGAATGTTATGCCTGTAATGAATCTAGTTTCTAATTTTATCTAGTAGAATATTGAAAAACTTTGCTCCAAGAAAGAGGAGACATCTCTGAAATGTAGTGGTACTTTCAGTTTTTGGACTTTAACATTGTACCGTGCTGATTGAAGAGCTACACGATTTTACTGCCTTGCCGGTAGTACTAAACTACCAATCATTCTGTAGACAGAATAAATTCATCATAGACATGCTATCATAATCGAATATTCAAACATTTTGATCTACACAAGTTGATTTATACAACTCAAAACTTAAATTTCAACTTTTAGATTTTAAATCCAACTTCATTACTCATAGCTTCATTTTCAATTTCTCCTAGAATTTTATTTCAAACTCAACTTAAATTTAATATTACCAACTGCATTATAATAACTTTGATGCTATATTTATGATAAATCATTCAGTTGACCAATGATACAAAATTATTTGAAGTGAAAAACAATGCTTTCTTTGTTTGCTGCACTGTATTGGAATAAACTCATTTAAACAAAACATAAAATTCAGCGATGCCATCATCTAAATTATACATTTTACTTTTTTCTGTATTCCTCTCCATTCATAACAACATTTTCTCCTCCCCTTCTTCACTACCCCACCATAAGTTTGAGTGAGAGGCACTAGGTGGAGAGAGACAGACATCCATGTTGTTTGAGAAGGCCCGCTATAAATTCAACGTCATGTTTCTCTGTTGTTATTTATTAATATTTTCGAATGTCCGAGCTGAGGATTTTTTCTTCCTGTCCCTCTGATATTACAATAAACTCTTCCTGTCAACTTTTTGGCTATAAATCTGCGGAAAACCCAGAGTTGGAACCGCCCAACATCCAACGAAGCCATTCTGTCTTGTGGTCTGTCACTCCCTTCGTCTCCTTTCAATCATTCTCCTTCTCTTCCACCTCTTCTTCATTCTACTTTTCTCTCAATTACACTCTTCTCTTTTCTCACTTATCTTCCATCTCTCTCTTCATCCTACTCTCTCAGCCATCATTCTCTCACCCAATACATATGTATCTTCTTCTTCTTCTTTTTCTCTCTCATCGTCCTTCTCATCTCTATCATTTTGAATTCCTCTCTCCTCTTCCATCCAACACCTCCCCTCCCCCTCCATCCACCACTCAATCCGTGTACACATTTCAACCAATGGCCGATCTTTTTGAACTTGATGTATTCCATCCTATTCTCTCGAAGCAACCGCCTCTATCCCCCGCCAATCTATCAGTCTGGAAGCAATATTTTTTGTGCGTTTTTCATCAATTTCAACTTTTTCAGGTTTCTTATTCCTTACCACCACCCGTTTACTTGTGGCCTTCATAAATTTTCATATTAAATTCATCCATCATATTTTTATCTACACATTCCATCTCAATCCATTCCATCCACAATCTATTGATTTAAGAGAATCTTGAATATTTCAATAATTTTCAAATAGACTATCATTATCCCTATAACGATAGAATAACTATGATAAGGGACTCCCCACCAACAAAAGCCATACGAATTTACTTCCATAACTATTTATGATCTCTTAGTGTAGTTCCTCTATGCTATAGCTATGTGAAAGATTTGCATATGAAGAGTAGGTTTTGCGGGCCATATTGATGAGGTATAGTGAGGTCCACGTTATAATGACAGTATTTGATTCACATTTGTTTTGCTATCCTTGTCTATCATCCGATAAAGCAGATAGCGCTATCTTCTTCTATTTCCGCAACAACCCAGATTGGGCTTACATCATTGTAGAAATATAATTGATCAACAAAATATCAAACTTCAATCATGAGAAAATATTATTAAATTATCAAAAAATATAATTATTTTCTTGGCGAAAAAATATAATAATTGATTATATCAACTATAAATAATAATATAACTAAGCTTAAAAACAATAAAACATAATCTAAAATTGATTTTAAATTATCTCAAATTAAAATTAACAATTAATATTCCATGAAAATCAGTATCAGCTGTATTATATAGAAGGTAGGGATAAGGCAGAGAATCGGCAACGCTGTTCTCCTATCTCTCTCCACTGTCATTATAACGCGGGCATCACTATAGATGCTCATATATTATCTATTAAAATGTGATCATTAGAACGTAGATGTATCTCCATAAGATTTATGATATACTTTGTACAATATTCTTATTAGAAAAGAATTTGTTCGACATTCTCACATTCATCAGAAAGTATCACTATAAGTCTATATGGTGAGATTCAAGAACAAGGGTCATTACTATGAAAATTCTTCACTGCATTATGATACATATAATTCTAGCAACATCATCATCATCTTCACTTCAGGGATTAGGTTTATTAATGAACCTGTTCCTGTACCCATCTCTTTCTTGGTCTCCCTACATCTCTTTTTCCTGTAGGTCCATAGTTTTGGACTACAACGGGAATTCTTCCAAGTGGCATTCTATCCAAATGACTGCACCAGTTGCGTCTATTTTGAATAATTCTCTCTTCTAGCAACATGCAGATAATATATTCAAATATTCTAAGATTGTACATTACAACACTACCAAAATCTTCCAACTGATGACAACATCAATATGGTCCGCCATTAGGATCATAAAAGTCATTAGACGGAGAAATTTCAAAATGGCTTCTCAAGAGCCTCTCAGTTACGAAGACAATAATTTGGTTGACTATTAGTGGGGTGGCGTTGAGAATTGAAATCTATGGACGTCTCCCTCCAATTACATAATACAGAGTGTGAACGCTGACGATCCTACATCTTAGCAGACACGTCCCTCTAATGGAAGCTCCACCTGGGCTTGCCGGCACACTTTTTCTAAATAATTGAATAGATGCGGACACTTCACACAGGGCACGCTTTTTTAGCGTCTACTTTCCGAGTACAACTAATCTGAAGCTGTGTACATACTATCATAACTGAGTCTGAAATAGGCTTGTTAAATATGAGGCCATCAACTAAGACCAGTAACACCAGGGGACATAATTAGGAGACTCAGTATAATATCTTGTTGCCAGGCCTCAGTAATATCCATAATTAACGTTCATTTTTGCCATAATTGTGACCGGTGGCCCTGCGCAGTACAGAGCACTCACTGGGATCATCATAGCCACCATAACCGTAATGACCTAGAAAAGAGTGCCACTTAATGGAGTGCTTCTGCATGCTGTGATGGAAATCTCGAAAGATTTTCTCCCGCGTCATGTCTGCTGGGTTGAGGAAAACTTGCTACATCATAAGACTTGATTCACGTTGGACATGTATCATATTTCATGATAGGAATTCACGACCGGAAAATATGTATTATGTTATGCTAGAGAATTCGTAAACTTAGCGATGGATGAGGGCTATTTAGAGTATTTCTTTGTACTAATGAATAAAGAGTAATATTAGCACTTATACTGGAATAATGATGATACGATAGTTCATCATCAGATAGCATGTTCTACTTGACTAACAGCAAGTTAATAGAAATTTAGCAGTACTATCATGGAGAAAATATATCATTAGTCATATTTGCTATATTCTCTCTATGATATTACTAGCAGGGCACCCGTGCTTCGCTACGGGAATTAAAAGATAAGATTATTTTTGTAAAACATTCATAATCTAAATTCTATCGAAATTGTTATAATAGTTTTTGAGATTAGGCCACAACTTGGCATGAAAATTATTGAGTCAAATCATTCGAATAATTAATTGATGTGTTGGAAGTGTTTGTCACGTTACTTTTGGTGGAATAACACTTAGCCTCTTGCTTGGCGTCAATCGGTAGAGCATGAGAGTTATTTTAATAATTATAAAATCTGGTCGTGGCTTTCCTAGGATATAATCTCACTAAAATCTTCATAGGCTCAGACAGGAGCTTTCGCAATAATATAATACTGATAATTTATGAATATATATATATATAATATATATATATATAATATATATATATATATATATATATATATATATATATATATATATGAATAAAATGAATGGTACACCATGAAAAATTTGATACATATATTAACAAATAATCTCAAAAATAGATCAAAGAATAAATATATAGAGCAACAAAAATATATGATAAAACAAGAAACGAAATCAAATAAAATATCACAGATTAATACTATTCTTGAGTTCCATAGCACGAAACTTTACCATGTGCTTTCACTTCATTGATCATATGCATTTATCTGCATGTAGCTTTGACATCAACTTGCTGTTGCTTGTCGATTTGGATAAGACTATTTCATATATAAACTTCTCAAATCAGAGCATGATAAATTGACAAATCAATAATTAAATATATATCAATTCCTACGGTTTCTAATAAATATATATTATATATCTCAGGGTGCAAGATTCGGCACCTGAAGGAAATAGATAGATCAATTCATCTAATGAACCAGAGCTACATTATATTTTCACAAATTACCTTATAGAAACAATAATCATGTGAACATTTGTATTATTTCCTTAGAACTTAGTATTCCTTTTAATTGGTGTATCTTTTGATATATGAATTGACTCATTACTATTCAATAAAATATTTCTTATACCATTTTAAAACTTGCGCAAGTATTTTTATTAATTTCTTAATTTTTAAAACCTTTTCGACGAGCTAGCTTTTATTTCTTATTTCATTTGCAGCACTGAGGGCGCCCTATCACTATTTCAAATATTATTCACTCACGTGCTGGATTTTCTATAAGTTGCTGATGGCGATCCAAACTCTTGGTAGTCCTGGATTATTGGTGGCCGAAGTCGTCTCTTCCAAAGGATTAAATATATTTAAATGACTTTCGCTTTACTATAGCATCACAAAGTCTCATGAAAAATTAATAATTTGATTTAACTTTAAGTTATTAAAAAGGTACAGTAAGATATTGTGCTCTACAAATTTTGGTGACATTCCATGGTAGTGGTTGGCAGGCAAGTGGGCAAGTTCTCCTTTCTTTTTCACAATTTCCATTTCTGACTTGCAAATTTACATAAAATTTAAATAATTTGTTACTACGCCATTCAAGGCTCAAATAGTTCGTGTCGATATATTAAATTATTACTTATATTAAACCTCTGATAATTTTTCTGCCTTCGGGCCGTATCCAAAACATAAACTGAACAACAATAATTCATAAACTCTTATCATTTATAGAAATATATACAAATATATTTGAATCGGCTCACTATTACCGCCCATCAATTGCTACCATTTGATTGGTTCATGCAAATTATTGTAGAATACATGCGCCTACGAACCTCCTACTTCCTTAATACATTAAATTATTCTTATCTGGGTTTTTTTGTACATTTTTTACATGCAAAGTAATTTTCTAAAGATTATAGGTTGTTTCTCACTTTACAACAATTAGCCATGTGGATTTTTGGTTCCTCCAGTTGCATACCATTTAGTTATAATAAATTTCTGCCAAGGTGTCTGGCTAGATTCTACGTTATGCGACTCAATCGATCATTAGGTCGCCGATCAATAGATGTTTTATGCCTAACCTCTAATTTTCAATACTTTATATAATATTATATAAGTGGCAAAATTATTTCCATTGCTATTCGGCCGTTATAAATTTAGCCATGATGCCTGATATTAGCTAATCTTTAAAAGCATTATCATATTTGGCGATATTAGCCTATTATTCCACTTAGACCTATAAATTTCTTTCCAGTAGGGATTTTTATTTACCCATCAGAATTTTGATTCATTACATGTTCTGTAGAATATTAATCTGATTGCAGCGAATTTCGTAGAATATTGGGTGGGGCTTTAAAGTCAACCTCGACTTCATTCTTTGACAATTAATATTTCCCGTTGACAGTGCCATGGCATATTTTCCAATAAAAATAGAAACAGCTTAAATCAAAAGAATTTTGAAATTAGGCACCAATCCCTGAGTTCATTATCTCCTATTTCCGATAACAGAGAGCGCTCCTTTCCATACAGCTGATAGATTGGTCAACCAAAAACAAAAATATTCCACAGATGATAATATTTTCCAAATTATTAAAAAAAATTAAAGTAATTCGAAATAAAATAAAATATCAAATTCCATTCACCACCTATCCTATGTCCTTCCTTAATTTGGCAATTGAGTGTGACGTCACATCTTGGAAGTGCGGTGAAGAAAAAATCTTATCGTTTGTCGGGTGTGTGTCGGATCGTGCCGTATGATGATGTGCTGGGAACTGAACGTGCTTCATATGTGAAGGACAGATATAACACATATATGTCGCTGTCATATCGTGTCGACCGGTTTTATGAGGACTATATATATCGGTGAGTTGATCAATAATAATATATATATTGCCAAATTTTCCTGCATATTCCATCACCACCACATGTGTAACTTAGGCCTATTAATTGATTGAGTTATTCGGAGCAATTATGAAATACAATGAACCTTTTAAAATATAAAAATATGGAACTAATTTAAATTTATTCAATAAAAATAGGCCAAGGTAGTAGTGGATATTTCTAAATTGGGATTTCAAGATTATGAACCCCAACACGTGACGCCCGAACCAAGGAACCCTAAATCTATCATAAAAAATTAAAAGCCTAATGTCTATCTTATAATTGTAATTGAGAACAAAATGTATAGATTAATGCAAAATTACATAAGATAACCTAGTCAATAATTCATTATAGTGTATGGAACCAATATAATGAAAAGCAAAGAGCTAATTATTAAATTTATTGGCAAAGTCTGAAGAAAGCTTTAAACTATTTATTGTATTATGATAAATCATAGCTTTATTAATGTTAGAAAATACAAACGATAGATATAATTATGCAGAATATAGATATATTATATTAAGTAATAAATCCAAGTTACCAGTAAATGAACCGAGTCAACACGGCAGGAATAACTTATTGTAAAGAAAACCATTTATTTTTGTAATATTAATTGAGCACACTCATTCCAAGAGTAAAATTAATATGAAAGGCACGACGTATACTCATGAAAAAAGCTTTAATTATTATAAATTCTTATGTGTTACTGTTTGCTTGTGCAAGTAAACATTATTCCTGTGGTAGAAAAACGACTAGACTATAATTTATGTTTAGAGAATTGATAAATTTATATTGTGCGGTATAAGGTTTAAAGATTCAAGAAATTGAAAGGTTAAGATATTTGTTAGAAATGGCTACAAACCAAGAATCTCCTTCAGTCGTTGATCTGGATGAATCAAGTATGCAAGATAGAAATTTAGGCAGTATATCTTCCTCAAACTTTTGTCCGGAAAATCTAAATCAAATGTCTTCAACCCAGATCGAATCTCCTAAACTTGGTTTAGATAGAATTCAAGAGCCTGATAATTCTTCAGAACCTAATTCTGATGCTGAACCAGAAGTAGTCAAAGTACCTGATGATTCTGAATCTGATAATATTTTCAAAATAGAAAAAAATAAAAATAATTTCCCTCAAGTTGAGATTAACTCTCCCACTACTATGGCTGCTATGTACAATCTGATACAGACCATGAGTAAGAGGATGGATGCACTTACAACGGGTATTAATCAAGTTGTTTCCAGGGTTGAAACCGTTTCCAAAGAAACTAAACAACAAATAAATACTGTCGGTTCTCAAGTAAGTGTAGAATTGAATGAGAAATTAAACCAAACAACCACACAGATTTCAACTCGAGTTGATGAGTTAGGAAAACGTTTTGAGGAAGAAGTAAAAGAAGGTTTTAAAAATATGAGTCTGGAATTAGAAAATAAGCATAAAGTTTTCGTCCAACAACAGACCAAAGAGTGGGAATCATTTCATTCAAGTCTCACAAACGAGTGAAAATGAAAGGGGAGACACACTACAATCTACCACCTGATCTTCAAGCAGGGGGCTGCATAGTTGTTTTCACTCTTATAAAATTGTCACTTCTAACCCACATCATGTTCCTGAATTATTCAATTTTATACAACGCTCTATTCTCACTGAAAGGCGACTTCAAAGAATCGTTCATCATGGATATATTTCTCATTTTGGTCTGGCCAGGCTCAAACTTTTGCTACAGTAAACCAAGACTGTACTGCCAGCGAGGAAAGACAAAGTATCTTCAAGTTTTCACTGCAGTCAGGCATCTGTCTGAGAATCTCAACATTTGCATAAGACATCAGATATCAAGTAGCATTAATCTTATTATTCTGAGTTGTTTAAGGCGCATTGACCTGCAACTCATTAAGTGGGCTTTAAGCTTCACACTTGTGAGAAATACACATGACGACATGACTGTGATATTTCAATAATTTAATAATCGTTTATTTGTAATCCTGAAGGTGATAACCAGAGCTGTGATATTTATGTTTGATTATTGTTAATGTTTCAAGGTGGCAAAATGTCCTGATTTAAATGGTGTATTATTTTTATGGTAAAATATTGGCCTCACTAAAAGTTGTGATCAAGCTTTCAATTTCTAGAAACCTTAATCAAGGGGGCGATGTCATGGCATATTTTCCAATAAAAATAGAAACAGCTTAAATCAAAAGAATTTTGAAAGTAGGCGCCAATCCCTGAGTTCATTATCTCCTATTTCCGATAACAGAGAGTGCTCCTTTCCATACAGCTGATAGATTGGTCAGCCAAAAACAAAAATATTCCACAGATGATAATATTTTCCAAATTATTGAAAAAAATTAAAGTAATTCGAAGTAAAATAAAATATCAAATTCCATTCACCACCTATCCTATGTCCTTCCTTAATTTGGCAATTGAGTGTGACGTCACATCTCGGAAGTGCGGTGAAGAAAAAATCGTATCGTTTGTCGGGTGTGTGTCGGATCGTGCCGAATGATGATGTGCTGAGAACTGAACGTGCTTCATATGTGAAGGACAGATATAACACATATATGTCGCTGCCGTATCGTGTCGACCGGTTTTATGAGGACTATATATATCGGTGAGTTGATCAATAATATATATATTGCCAAATTTTCCTGCATATTCCATCACCACCACATGTGTAACTTAGGCCTATTAATTGATTGAGTTATTCGGAGCAATTATGAAATACAATGAACCTTTTAAAATATAAAAATATGGAACTAATTCAAATTTATTCAATAAAAATAGGCCAAGGTAGTAGTGGATATTTCTAAATTGGGATTTCAAGATTATGAACCCCAACAACAGTTATAAAATAAGCAGTGATCATGTTATTTTTCATTTTGCTTGATGCAATTGAAGAATAAATTCCAAATTAAGTTGATTAGTAATTTGATGACTCTGTTATCCATGGATCCAGATCCAGATCCAGCTTATTCTGGAATTTTTGGCATAGCCTGTCGCTCATTTTCCGTTTCACTCATCCAAAAGTGTAAAAGCAGCCAATTCACTGATTCTTTCTTACATGGAAGTCCATTCATACATAAGAGTCCATTCATAATAGTTAGTATAACATTAATTTATTTTATTGTGGCTGATTTCTCATGTCCTCAACTTCACTATCATAGATATTAAAGTGGGATCAATTCAATGTGGATTTGCATAGATCTGAATAGAGTTTATTCAATCACTTTATGTTTATTAACTACCATTATATGATTTCTCTCTTTGATCTTAGCTCGAACCAAAAGCTTAGGGAAGAAAATTTAGATGTGAGCTAACATGTAACTCAATTTAATTTCTATCTAAATTGACAACTTTATTTTTTACTTGTGATCTATTATCAATAGATTTGGCATGTGTCATGTAATTACATCATGAAAGGAAATAGGAGCAGCTGATGGAATATCATGTTTTTTTTTCGATTTAGTTTTTAGCTGATTTTGAAACATGAAAATATCAGGCCCATCAGCACGAAAGCCTGTTCAATTTCTTCCAGGATTAAATTTCATGAGAATTAATCAGAGCAGGGTTTTTTTTAATAGAAGGCTTCTCTGATTGGTTCTCGTGGTCAATCCGGACTATGAATTAACAGACAGTGCAACTGGCTCTCTCAAGGCCATGGCTGCGTACAAACATGGATCAACAGAGGAACCAATACAACAGAAGCTGAAGAAATTAATAGCTTTTCTATCACCTCACAATGAAAATTACATTCAACTACCATATGTTTGGAAAGATCGATTTTAAATTTATGTTGATCACTTTCTGAACCTATTCTTCCGGATGTTCAGATGTTCCATGAATACTGCAATTTTTTAAAATAAGGTCATGAAATTTGGTAACTCAACTACAGCTATTACAATCTTTTTCATTTGCTCACACCCTTTCACGTTTTCAACAGACTATAGGAACCTTTTTTCTGATCAGCTGCTACCTGAGGGACCAATAATCATTTCTCAAGGAGCTTCAACGAATCTTCCCAGAGTTGAGACCTGTTCCAAAATAATGTTTCACAACGGACACTTCTGAAATTTCATAAATACCCTCCATATATCATACTGAATTATTAAAATGTCATCGAAATTGTTTAAGCAGTTTTCGCGATCTGTCGGATATACTATCAAAATTAGTCTTGATAGAATAGGATCAATATTGATAGGAGCAACTCCCGTCATAAAAGTTTGTTTTATGAAAAATAAGAATGATCTATACTCCCAGGAATAGCTCTAATTGAAGCAGTAGTGCCCAATCAATTTATTCTCGATAAATGCATTATTTTCAATATGTTCTTAAAATTGGTGCCAACCTAATGAAGTCATCCCAACTTGATGCCAACCTGACAAAATTATTAATTCAGTTGCCAGTTAACAACTGTTTCGGAGAGGTACTCTCTCTAGATCATAGTTCTATAGTAACATATGATATGGACATTTATATTATAATTGAGAGATTGGGAGAAGAAGAATATACATGCTGAAAGACGAACTTTAAAAACCCTTAAAAACCACCCTTAGAGATAAAATATCGCCTAAAGATTTCTTAGTGAGCACCTAGGACGTAGAAGGAAGCCTTATTCCAAGTTTTGTTGCAATCCATCCAGTAGTTTTCAAGAAATCGTGTTCAGTGAGTCAGTGAGATAGGAATTTTCTAAGTATAGATTCAATTAATACTGCTTATTTGACAACTCGCTATGGATTGCTGTTCATTAAACTGTTGTCCATCCTAGTCATCCTATCCATTAAACTGTAATGGGGAGGCCCAATAAAGATTCAATGTATGTAGTCGGAATAGGAAAGTTTCCAGGTACTTGCGAATTAAAAGAAGTATATGATTATTAATAACAAAAAATCTGGTGTGGTGCACTCACACAACTTTCCTTGCCGTTATGAAAATTTATCAACTGACGCTAGTGTTCCCGCGCATCTCAATTCTACTTTTCTAAGATCTGAGCCAGCTAGTGACAGGAAAATAACGCTAGATATACACGAGATCTGCTATCTCTTCATAGTGAATGATTTGATAGAATCAACAGTTGATTAATCTTATTTTCTCGAATTTCGTGCTTATTTTCAATTTTAGGTGAAAATGTTACTGAACATTAATTGCAGAGATTTTTATGCTTAATCTTTTCCACTCGATTTTTTTTGTTTAAATTGTATCTGAAGCCTGATAATTGGGAATCTAAACTTTGCATAGATGGTGCAGTGCTCCTGAAATTTTCACAGATATGAGACTTGTGGCAGTTGATAGAGGTTATCAATGAATTTTCTAGGTATGAATTTGATCAAAATCGTTGAAGCTGTTTTTGAGAAAATCGCGGAAAACCCTGTTTTTGACAACATTTTCGCCATTTTAGCCGCCATCTTGAATTGCATTTGATCGAAAATGTTCGTGTCGGATCCTTATAGTGTAAGGACCATAAGTTCCAAATTTCAAGTCATTCCGTTAATTGGGAGATGAGATATCGTGTACACAGACGCACATACACACACACACATACAGACCAATACCCAAAAACCACTTTTTTGGACTCAGGGGACCTTGAAACGTATAGAAATTTGGAAATTTTGGTACCTTAATTTTTTCGGAAAACAATACTTTCCTTACCTATGGTAATAGGGCAAGGAAAGTAATGAAACGTACAGAAAACATGAAATTAGGGTACCTTAATTTTTTTTGGAAAGCAATACTTTCCTTACCTATGGTAATAGGGCAAGGAAAGTAAAAATAACTCATTGAGACTTTAATGAGTGTAAGGAACAAAAACTATTGTAAATGATTCTTCTTCATCAACTGTAATATAAGTGAAACAAGAAACTATTCTGAACAAATTGAAAAACAGTAACAGAAGATATAGATTATTCCTTAGACTATATGAACTGATTAATACTGCCTAGGATTTTTCAACGAGAAGTATCAATATACAAATCTCAATTCCTTGACATATAAGCCCTGAGAGTGCAGAAAGTTGAAAAAACAATCTTTTTAAAAATTTACTCTTTTAAAAGTGGATATCTCGGAAACTAAATTAGATATCACAAAACACTACTGAAAAACTTGTAGGAAATTTATCTAGTTTCATTTTGTTCAGTTGGTCATGTTGCTGAAATGCATTGTCTCTAAGATACATGCGTGTAAGCCAAAAATGAAAAAACTCAACTTTCAAACCACCCTCATCCATTAAGCACAGGGGGTGGGGATGAGGACTTTTGATATATTTACCTTCTAACTAGTCCAAACAAAGCTGCGAAGTCAAATATTGTGTTCCAAACGTTCCCTCCAAATTTCCCTGTCATTTGATCTATTATTGTTATAATGAAGATTCTACACTCAACACTATAACGACTGCAACCATCGTAAGGAGATGCATAAAATAATTTAATAATTCATCAAATTGGAGAGAATATGATGCTCTATGAGCTTATGATTAGGATCGATTCTTTCAATCAATCGTTGAAAAGTTATAAGGCCAGAAAGATGACAAAATCGGAGCCGGAAGTGTTTCTCTTCAAAATGTGACACCTTCAAGAGCTCATATCTAGAAAACTAGATATGGAAATGAGAGATATGGAAAAATGTTACAGATAAAACTTGTAGGCTATTTTGTAAGTTAAATTTTGTATTCGACAACAATTTACGAATGACGCATATTGTTCCAGATATGTGCAAAAAAAAAAAAAAAAATGGTACTTTCAAAACACTCCCACCCCCTTAGGACAGGGTAGGGGTTGGGACTTTTAATATGTTTGCCCCCTCACTATCCTTAAAAGAGCTGCGGGGTCAAAATATGTGTTCCAAACTCTTCCCTCTATAATCATTCGTTGACTGGACTATTAACAATTGTATGTTCATGTCGAAATAGTATTTAATACTAGTAAGATTGAAATGTGCATTCAATACAAGTAACGTACATTGACTATCAACAAAATAAAACCGTTATCAGCAGCATAGAACAAGTCTGGAGAACGAAAGCAAGTAAGACACACACATTGATTTGTTGCACCACAAGATGTCCACGAAATAATAACTAGAAGCAGATACCTTCAGCTTTATACATCAAGGGAATGTTGACAATTTTCAAAATAACAAAGGTATTGAAGATAATTTTGCGCTAGTTTAAATAGAAAGGGGTTATCCGCTAATGATATGTATAAGGAACGATTTACATAGAAGCGATCGGAGGATAAGATTGACTATCACGGCTATGAACCGGTATGTATGTATATACCAATATGTCCACTGTAACTGAACATTCATATATCACATATCTATACGTTACGATACGTTTCTATTCAGTATATATATAATAAGGGGAGGGTTGAATTTTTCGCGTTTTATGTAAAACAGTCCAGCTAGACGACTGAAGAGGTTAATGTATATTTAAATAGATCCTGCATTGTGGCCGGGGTATTATACCACCTAGAAATATCAAGTGGTCGGACCTGATAGCAAGGAGTCACCCTTCCATTGTTGTTCTACTCGTAATCGGGTTCAATTTCGAAGTAAAAAACGGAGAAGGGATTAAGGAGAGGAGGCTGTCCTTGGATCGACTCTCGCAGAAGACACACACTATTGTGGCCTGGGACCTCGCTGACCCCACATCTCCTTTGAAATGTCAATCTTTCGCGCTAAGTGGATGCAGAACGAAGGAGAAGATCTAAGTTAAGCAAAACCATGTCCATTGTACGTACAGTACCTTACTGTTGGCGAATACTTTCTCAATGTCATCTTCTTGCTTTATTTTCTTCTCTATTCCTCTTCCTCTATTTCTTGTTTGTCCACTTCACTCATCTTATTCTCCTGATTATATTCCACAAATAGTTTTCAGTTTGTTTTTTCGACTCATTGCATTATTTCTGATTATATTTTGAATAAATCTCCTATTTCTCCTCCTCTCACTCCTCCAGCTTCTCATTTGAATAATTTGATTCTGTTTCCTGTTCACTTATCTGTTCAGCTCCATATCACAGTTTTCATGTGATCTCATTTCTTCCACCTTAATTCATTTTTGATAGTCTTTTTCAATATTCTCTCAATATCAGATGATTCTGTTCTTGCTTCTTATATCCCCAATAGTTTGTTATGGTATTCTAGTCGTTTGTTATGTAAGTATCATATATTAATTGTATTGAATGTTATAGTATTCTAATTTGTATTGTAATTGTTTTTGATGAATGAACTTTGATTTCATTCGATTTGATTTGATTATCAATAAAAATTAAAAGCATAGCATCCTTTTAATATTAATCTACATGTTACAAACTTCTTCAAACCAGTTTGAAGTGTGAATGGAAAAAAACATCGTTAAATTGGTACTACCACTAACTTATTATCTATGATCATGTGTTAGTGTATGGAGTCAGTATTATCAATATTTTGTAGGATATTTTTATAATCCTCAGACAGAACTACTGGCGTCTATGATTATTGATCAGTAGTTCGAAATATTAATGATAACAATTGATTATCAACCAACAATAACCTTAGATTTTTTCTTGGTCATATTGTGATATGAAATACAAGAATCTCGATAATTTTATTGCAGATAGAAGAGAATTTCTTATACTCCATTACTACATATTTTTTAATAAACGTTTTGTAAATTTCCAATTATACACGCATTACTTGTTAGTGATTAGCTCTCCTTTTCTCTTATCCCCAATCACTTTTCATAGACTCAATATAAAATTACAACCATCTCTCGAATTAATTCCCATTATTCTCTTCAAAATCCACACAGACAATTAAAACAGGACAGTCGACCTCTCCAAAAACCATGGAATATATGGATAAAGTGCTGTGTGAATCCATCAGGAAGAGTTTGCACCACGATGAAACGAGTCCGATTTTGGGACTATGTTGTCGTTGGTCTGAAGACCACTCCGGACAGCGGTAACGCATGTATTATAAGAGCAGATGATGACGGTGATGTGTCACTTTCAGATGATGGTTCCCTTTACTCACTCACTTTTTCTCCCTCTCAATCTCTCTTTTCTCCATCAACCCCTCTTGTGATCCTCTACCCTCTTCACTTCCCTCAAAAGTGTCCCTCCACAATTCCTACCCTCTCTGCACCTAGCTACCTCAACCTCTTTTACACCTCTTCACTCCTCACAGACCCTCTTCTCAGTGTTTCCCCCTCCTTCTAAAATCATCCCTGCGCCTCTGTAAACAGGATGACATCCTTTCTCCAGTATTATAAACAGGAGCACAGGCAGGGAAAGACAGACAGGCGCCCTCCGTCTAACAAGACAGAACAGACAAGTGACCGCCCGCTAATAAAGTGACACCCGTTGCTGCTTGTTGCTCCGTGGCGGGATATTTAAATTACAGACTGTCAAGGACTGCTATACCTCCTCCTCCTTCTCCGAAGCAGCCGCTTTTTGTTTGTTGTCTGCTACTGTCTCTTCAGTGTCACGGGAAAGTCGTCGTGGACTTATGTGAATAATTCGCATCTGTGTGTGAGAGAGCAGTCCAGCACACGAAAATTCGCCGCGGAACATTTCAAAGCGTTATTTTAATAACGTATGTTCACAAGGAGCGTCATCATTGAAGTGGTGCGTGTGTGGTGAGGAGGGGGTGGTGTTGATGAGGAGGTGAGGAGGTAGAAACATCATCATAATCGTGGCCAGCCTTCACGAAAAAAAACCAACGTGTCCAGTTGTCCACCTCAATTAAAAGACTTTAATCCTCTTGTTCTACTCATTGTCACTCTGACCTATCTCATTTCCACCTCTCTTCAACTCCATCAACCCCCCTCTCCATTTCAACATTCTACGTTCTACTCCAATATCATCCTCTCTATATCATCCTCTTACCTCTTATCTTTTCCATTTCATCATTCTGTGTCCTATATAATCATTCTCCAATATATAATAATAATGTATACTTTTCCAAATATAATTCTCTTTCTTCAACTCAATTTTTTTCTCGTTTTTCTATTTAACTCCTTGATCACTTATTGTTGTATTGAACTTCCTCTGTTCCATTCACTCAATATATCATGTCGTATATTATTTTTTTAATTCTTGCTACTTCTGCCATCTTATTTCATTGTTTCATTGAAATATAGGTACTTTAGTATATTTTCTTGTATCCATCTATCATAATTGATTATATGCATTCGCATTCCTTATCCGTACAATTTTTTTTGTTATTTCATCCTTTTTCTTCCCTTCTATCTCTTTACTCATTCATCCTCGCTTATGTGAAATGCTCATTTTCTCTCCTCTTCAATACTCATCAACCTTCACCTTCTTTCTTTGATTCTTGTCGTACCTTTTTCCTCTAGTGTTTCTCATTCTCATTTTTTTTACATTCTTAACCTTCCAATTATTCCGGAACTTTCTATTCTTTCTTTCAATATCACTATACTTGTTCTCCTTCTCCGTCAAATTTTCCTTCTTGTTCTTCTTGTTTTCTTGTTCTCCTTGTTGTTCTTGTTTTCCTGTTCCTCAGGTTTTCCTTGTTCTTCTTGCTTCTCTTGTTCTTCTTGTTTTCTTGTTCTTCTTGTTCTTCTTGTTCTTCTTGTTCTTCTTGTTCTTCTTGTTCTTCTTGTTCTTCTTGTTCTTCTTGTTCCTCTTGTTCCTCTTGTTCCTCTTGTTCTTCTTGTTCTTCTTTTTCTTCTTGTTCCTCTTGTTCCTCTTGTTCTTCTTTTTCTTTTTCCTTCATCGTTCACTCTGTACTCTGCCTCTTCACTCGGCCTTTTTCCGCTAAATCTCTTCCCTCCATTCAGTTCCGTCACTCTCCAACTTCTATTTCACAATAATTCTCCTCCTCACCATTCCTCCCACCCCTCTACTCTACCTTTACTCTTCTCCTATAACCACCAAATTCACCAACAATTCACTAATTCGCGACCTGTTAAATATGACAGCATAATATAGCTGACATCAGGTCCTACGTTTGTTACACTCGTTCGTTTTGTCTTGTCTTTTCAAACGGTGAACGCGTTTCTTCTTCCAGCTACAAGCGTGCCATCCTGTTTTTGGAATGTCACATTATTGTTGCTTGACGACTGCCAGTGATGCTTCTGATGCTCTCACTGATGCTAAACTGATGCTAAACTGATGCGTTTGCTACTAATGTTTCAGTTCTCTTGTTTTCTGGGATTTATGTCACTGGATTAGGGGACACACGTAATTATTGTTTTGTTTCCTGAGCATTTTGAGAGCTCGGAATTTGTTTCAACTCAGTGAAAATCATTGTAACTTTTCCGTGATCTGATACATGTGAAATTACGCTTGTATGAATCTGTTAAATACAAACTTGTCTCTTATTAACATGAGAGTTATCAACAGATGGCAAATTTTGAATAACAATCAAAACTTTGTTCTCGTACAACTGCGTTTATTTGCAGATTCAATTTCGCTCCAACCAGATGGAGTGGAAATCACATTTCTTTAACTCTCCAAAGTCATTCAAAGTCCAATTCAGAGTCTGCAGTTATCCATAATAAAAAGCGAATCGGATGAGAGATGATATCGAACTTAATTAGTCAAACTTGTATAGCGTAGGATAGAGGTGGAGAGTAGAAAAAACTATAATAGATTTAATAGTAACGTACTTCAAAACTTTTGAATATATTTTTATTGTGTCTACAGATGTAAATTAATGTTAAAATTCAGAAATTCGCTCAATAATAATTATCTTTTGAATCCATTGTGATACTCATTCAAAAAAAAAAAAAAAAAACCAATCTACCTGTTAATAAATTAATACAACAATTGATACCAGCTTATCTCTTAGGCTGGCTACTGAAGGTAGAGCATACCTAAGCACATCACATGTTCATCATGCATGTTTAGTCATAAGTGAGAGGCTTCTAATATGCAATAACAATAAATGAACTACTGGAAACTTACAAATATTTTAATGTTAGGAGAGTAATCCATCCTCAAATAGAGCAGTGAAGAGATGATAAAAAACAAAAAATCGGAGTTGCAAGAACCTTATTTCAAAAAATTGTGTACGAAGCGCTGTGATGTAAACGTCATGTATGATGTTATGTATATGTAGGTGTATGACGTCATGTATCTGTGGGTATTGTGCCGAGCACTCCTTTTTATTCAGGCCTTTTCCCAAGTTATAATAGTAAATTTAATACGCAATAGACTAGAGCCATTATTGTAAGTGAGTTAGCGAAATAAATTATTTTCTCTCTCTATTATGAACGGCCATGACTTCGAGTTTCCCATGATAGATATTTAAAAATTGTGGCTCAGAGTCGTCGAGGAATGTAGATTATGGAATTATCTCTAAAACTTAGCCTTCTTGTCGCGACATAAAGTGCGATAAGTTGGAAAACAGCAAGCATTGAAATTATAACAAACTACCGATTTTGCAGTTACTATTTGGTCCAAAGGCTCTAGAAGCCACGCGACGATTGGTCAAATTGATTCCCTTCGCCCAATAGGAGACCTGTTTCTAAATACAGTAGTGGGGATTCCCCAGTCGAGAGACCAGATTACGTTTCGGAGGACACTTTGCTAGGAGCACTACGAGAGTAAAGATGTAGTCATTATGTTTCGCCCTTTTTGGGCAGGCTTATAAGTTTATTTCATTAGTTAATGTAGGAGCTAGTTTTATTTTTTATTGAAGTTTAAATTTTCTAGTAGTGCCATGTCCTGAAAGGTTTAATTGTGTTTCTTCATCATGTACGAATAATTGTTTCTTCAAATAACCGCTAAGGTACGTAAAATAAGGTTAAAATATAATTTGGGGAATTTAATTGATTGAAACTTCCATAAGAGTATTGAATTAATTAAGCCTGTTATTTTTCAAGTTAATAATATTGATTGAGAATAATCCTTTTGATTCTATTAGTGATGGAAGATAATTATAAATTTTTTTTCTAAAGAAGTATAGAAAGTTTTCCGTTACGTTACATTTGAGTTATTGTTTCTGGAAATATATTATCGTAGAGTATTGCTGAAAGTCAGGAAGATAGCCTTTAATTGGAATGAAATTTTTAAGATTACGTTCATATTGAGTTTATGACATTTTATAATTTTATATTTTTCAGACTCTGTTTTCTTATGTCATTAAGGCTTTCGAATAATTTAGTAAAATTTTATGATAGAAATCTTAATAGACAAAGAAGAAGTTTTTCTTTTCCATGAAATTAATATTATAAATGTTGGCTAGCGCACAAGTTTCCAATAATACTAGTCGAGCTACTATATGAAAAATTATATTTGATTTTGCAAACCAAACGAGAAATATCATATAAGTTAGCATCATTTCAATCTGAATTATTCCTTTCCTAAGAGTATTATATAAATTTATATAAAAGTTAACATCATAATTAATGAAGTATTCATTTTTCTAAAAGCATTATATTGATTTATTACGAGTGTTTTCATAAAGTTGCATTGTATATTAATGACACTCTGGCAAGTAAATCCGTTTTAATTCAATTTTGAGAATGAAATCAGAACGTCAAGATAAAATCTAAATTAAATAACAGAATAAACTCCTGTTTTAGCTTTTGATGAATTGTAGGAAGAGTTAGAAATTAATGCTGTAATACATTTATTTACAGCGGTTCATGTGTGTCCCCAAACCAACTTCTTGTACTACCACCCCTTTGGTTCCGCAACTTTATGTAACACCGCTTCAAGACACCCGTTCAGACGACAGGTCTAGGGACGTAAGAGGACGTCGCCGTCAAGCCAAATTCAACCGGTAAAAGCTCACCGCCAAAAACAAGGTACTGTAACCCGACGATAAAGCAACGTACAGACCAACGAAGTGCAGTGTAGTGAAACAAAGGTTCATTCGAGAATGTCAATCAAAAGTGGGGATTCAAAATTATTATGAAATGGGTTATATGGGTTACTATCGACGAAACTTGGGTTCAACGGGCTTTTCTTTCTTGAGTAATTCCATGTTGACATTAACTTGTTATTTGATGACTGATATTGTTTGGTTTTGTGACGTATTGCTATCTAATCGGGATAGTAATGCGCCCCGAAGCAGATGAAGAATGTCACCAAAGTAACATGAAATTGTTGTTTCTGTTGTTCGATTTTAGTTGCCAATGTTTATTGAAGCTGTTTGTATTTTTCAATTATTTCAAATTGTAGTGTTATTCTATAGTATAAACCTATTAAATCAGGCATGGCAAGATTAATTGAAGTTTTCTTGACAGCCCGGTCACCTGCATGAATTAGGTATAGACTCAGGTATTTTCTAGATGTGTCGGCCTATTTCTAAATTCTAAATTTTATTCAAAATTATCTTCTTTATCAGCTTTTAAAAAGTGCAGGCACACAACTGCGCCACTGCTGCTGAATGCTTAGCGAAAGGCACAGTATATGACGTCATGTGTATCATGCATGTTCTACCGTTAGTGGTGAGCCTTAGAATGAATGCATTGTGCAACATCAACTCATACTCATTATTCATGAGTACTACTCTCAAATTCAAATAAAATCTACTGCAGATTATAGTACAAACTTGACATACAATCGATCACAATAATAACGACGAATCAACGACCATTTTTCTTATTCCATGTTGGAACAATCGGATCAAGTGAATCCCTTGCAACTCGCGACGACATTCTTCATCATCAGAAGTAAACCTTGTCAAGATCGCGGGGTTAATGATGGAAAAATAGCGGGCGGACCAGGTCGCTGACACGCGGTCCATTTTTCATGGTTGCACCATCCATTGAATCCATGCTGTGTAATTCATCTGCGAACAAAGCTCATGATGGGGATGATGATGATGATGATGGTCGGTTACAAATAATATGCGTTGCGTTTACAGAGATCATCATTATCCCTGTGACATTTCCTCCTTATGGTGGGGATAGTGAAGAGAATTATCACTGTGATATTCCCTTCTTGTAGTGGTAATACTGAAGAAAGATAGTGGTGGGAGAAGCCGAGAAAGGGAAAGGGAGAGGAGAGAATGAAAATGTAACTGAAGATATGCAACTGGAGATGAAAAAAACATAGTACAAAATTGGGTGATAACAGTGGAGAATTGATATAATAATCCACCTCGTGGAGATCCTTGGAGCCTTGGAGAATACTGTCGGGAGATTGAAATGAGATTTAGAAAAGAAAGAGAACTGGAGAGAGACGAGAAAAGAATAGACGGGAGAATTTTGGAAGTTACATGGCTTTAAAACATCAACTGCATAGTGTAATATGTGTACATACAAGATGTAAAGCCGTATTTTGGGGTTCCATGTACCCAGCTGGCAGTCTGTCGGTAGAGCATGAGATATTTGAATATTTTTGATATTTTGACACTTGCTGAAATAAAAATACCATATGATTCTTACCAGCTCTTCGAGGAGCTTATACCAAAATCTGCTATCAATCGCTGCGAACTGCTGCTGCTTCATCAATCTTTACCGCTGCATTGACTGGCACCGCAATTATAGATGTTGAAGAGGCTGTAATACTGCTTTGACTTAATACTAAGACCTTGTATTTCAGTCTGTTTGATTTCAGTGATTGGGTTGAACCATTTAAATAAATCTTGAGAACGTATTATTTCTGAAGATTTAATGATCGGTACTGTATATCGCTGATTTATCCAACTTATTCGATGAAGAATACAGTTGGTTGATACTTATATTAATTTGTCAATAATGATAATAAAAAATACTAGTACAAGATTGGTCATGCATGAAGGCAGGATTAAAAATGAAAAGAACACCATTCAATCAATAAATATATAATTACAATGAAATCAACGAGCAAAAAATAATATATGAAACAATAAAAGCAAATATAATATGAGAAAATATACAAGAAAAATATCACAGATCACTCAATTAAAACTCTTGTTCTGCTCAGTAGCATCAAATAATAACTTACATGATTTTTGTATCGGCATAAATAAACAGATTCCTATAGCTCAATTATTTGACTCGCTTCTGCTTATCAAATTGGAATTTTATACTTTAATATTCCAATAAAATTTGATACTTCAAATATGAAATCTCAGGGTATAAGTTCGGCCGTCAGTTGAAGTTAGATAAAAAATTTATCTTGTTAACTTCAGCTTCTATATTCTTATTAGTCTAATAATACTGATATTTGAATATATTAACTGAGCGTATTCAATAATCTCGTCTTTAATAATTATCTGATATATAATTTAACATTTAATTCTCATATATATAATTATTTTAAATATGACTTTTACCTTATTAATACCACTTGCGCAATTAAGTTTAAATCAAGCTTGATTTTTAAGTAATACCTTCGACGAGCTAGCTTTATGAAATTTCTATTCATTCGTAGCACTGAGGATCCTCTCAATAAATTACATTTCAATAACTCACGTGCGAAGATTTTTCTCAAATTTTAAAGATGTAGCATGGTTTTCGCCTCGTGTGTCCTATGCTTTTCTGGTAGGCTGCTGTCGTCCTCTCCAATGGAGATATTTAAATTTATAGCTCATGTCATAGAGCGACTTCACTGAGTTAGGTTTATTACTTATTAAAAGTCTTTTATACTACTTAAACTTTGGCAAATAAAAAGAATTTAATTTTTACAAGGGATTCAGTCTATTGCTCTCATGATGGCTGGCGTCTTGGTCGGTCTCTGGCAAGCAAGTGTGCAGTTGGTCTTCCCCTATTCTCTCTCGACGATACTTCCGACTCTAAATTTGCATACAATTTAAATATCTTTTCCTATTGGTGGAATTCAGATAATCCGCGATGACGCAATTTGATACTGTCAAATAGTCCATATTACTAGAGCATATTACTATCTTAAAATTGAATATTTTTATCCTTAACTCTTATTTTATTTTAATTACATTGTTCCGTACATTCTGTAACAATTACAAATTTTTATAATTCTAATAAAGACCACGTGGAGATTTTGAATCAAATACCTTTTAGCGCCGAGCGAATATTGTGCTCTGATTGGTAAACAGTCAGATTCGGCACGAGTGTACAGAATGTATCAATGCGCGTAGAAAAATTAGGCCTTACTTCCTTTTTATTTTTTTATTATGTTTTTGTATTTTATATTTGCTCACATATATTAATCAACATTTATATATACTATTCAAACATTCATAACCTTTATTTTGCATGCTATAAATATACGAAACCCACTTGTCCTCATCTTAACGTATGCTACCTAGATGCAATTATTTTGCTAGCGAGTATCTGATTAAATTGTAGATGTTCAGCTTGATCGTTATTGATATTGCCGACAAGCGTTGTTTATATAGAACCTAACCTCGAATTCATAAAATATTATTTATTTATTAAATAATTGAGAAGTTGATTTCCATTTCAAATTGTTAGCCATAATCTTAGCCTTTCTAGTCATTATCGTCTTATCTACATCTTCGATTGATAACACCCTTGGTGACAGATATTTTTGTTTTTCTGTCTGAGTCCTAATAGTTCATTTCAATTAACGAAGTGTTTATTGGTTTCATCATATACCGTCATAAAGACTAGTGAATTAGGTGCGGACAAAGCTAGAAGGTATGAGTTTCTCCAGGGTCTAGAGATTCAGTTTCTATCAGTGTTGATTCAGTCAGTATAACAAGGTTTCTGAGTGTTCATGGAACAAACAACGGGGAATGAAATTCAAGAGAAGAAGAAGAAGAAGAAGAAGAGGAAGAAGAAGAAGAAGAAGAAAAAGAAGAAGAAGAAGAAAAAAGAAGAAGAAGAAGAAGAAGAAGAAGAAGAAGAAGAAGAGAAGAAGAAGAAGAAGAAGAAGAAGAAGAAGAAGAAGAAGAAGAGAAGAAGAAGAAGAAGAAGAGAAGAAGAAGAAGAAGAAGAAGAAGAATAGTGAGGGTAGAGAGTGGGGACATAATTGAATTAGATGATTGAAACATAGTAATAGATTGAAACGGAGAGTAATAAGACGAAAAAGTAGGGTGAGAGTTGAGCGATGATAAATATATGTGAAGGACATGAAGAATGATAATAATAATAAACAGCGATACAAGACGAATGTGGAGTGAGAAGGAGACAAAAAAGTTTATAGGAATAGTAGAGAGAAAGACAAAAGTACAGGAGAAGAATGAAAATGGCGAAGGATAAAGGCGAGAGGAACCAAAAAAGAGAAGAACAAGGTGAACAAACAGAGAGATTATGAATTTGATAGAAGATTGTGGTAGGGGAATGGAAAATGTGGGAAGGACAAAGTAGAAAAAAGGAGTAAAGTAGCCAAGTAGAAAGCCAAAATAGAAAATAGGAAAGAGTAGATAGGAGAAAGTGTAAAAGTGGAATGTGGAAAAGAAGACTAGAGAAAGCACAGGGAATGGATTGAGATCAAACTGATAGGAGAATGAAAAACTAAGGTAAGAGTCAGAAGCCAAAAAAAGAAAAACAAAGCGATAACATAAATTGAAGGAGATGTACAGATGGAGAAGAGGTTGGAAGAGAAGGCAAGTATAATGGTGATTGTGGTGGAGGAAATCAATGAAAAGGTAGTTGTAGATGTGTAGATGAGAGAAGCCAAGGAAAAAAAGACATTGTGGGATGGAAAAGAAAAAATGGGAAGATATGCGGATTATTATAAGTTGTATAATAATAATAATAATAATAATAATAATAATAATAATAATAATATAATAATAATAATAATAATAATAATAATAATAATAATAATAATAATAATAATAATAATAATAATAATAATAATCAATTTATTTGTTCACATTAATCATACAAATAGAGTTGAGCCAACAAACATAGTAAAAAATAAACTCTCTACATAACAATATACAATAAACAACAATATTACACAATTTGATGGTAAAGGTTACAATATTTCCTATGAGGAATAAATAGCTTCTGATCACTCTAAAAGAAGATCACATATCATTTGCCTTATTTCTAATGCTTTAACCGCATAGATGAAAACTCTGTTTATTTTTCCTCCGTCAGATTTGACAGTAATACCATTAACCTGTCCTCATTATTCACTATATTTCGACAATATATATCCAGAAATTGTATTCTACATCCTCTATACATGGGGCAGCGCAACAAAAAATGTTCTAGAGTTTCTAATTCCCCGTAATTACAAATAGGGCAGTTTCTAGTAGAGTTAATCCAAACTCCTCTATTCTTAAACAGGTATACTCCCTTGTCTGATGCTAGTCGCAGCTGGGTAAGAATTCTAGTTTATGCAAATTGTATATTCATCCTGAGCTGCTCTCCTAGATTTAAAAGAGGATTTATTTTTCTAAGAAGGGGACAGGTTGCTGAATCTAACGCCAATCTTTGATCTTCGAGGAATAGAACTCCTGCATACCCCTCCAAAATATCAGTCAGAGAGTCAAAAAGTATCCCATCAAGAGAAAGCTCATTCGCTATTTCCAACTGATACCCGGACAAAGCTATATGTCTTTTTATCTGAACCAACCAGTTATCCGATTTATTAGCTGCCTCCGTCGACTCATCTGCTGCCAAGCTTGCCAGTGTCTTTAAACAAATAGAAGGGTACCTATTGTTAGGCATAGACAGCACTCTTCTAAGAAATTTCAGGCCTCTACAAAGTACATCAAAGTTTAGTTTGATTCCATTTGTCTCTAAACGTACTCCCCAACTCGGCGTGCATTGGCTCAAAAAGAATAGCTTTTTTAAGAATTGTAATTGAGCCCTCTCTAATACTTCAAGGTTGTGGAACCCTCCATACTTCCGAGCCGTACATCAAAGCGGGTAGAACGACAGAATCGTAAAGCTTCATCTTACTATCCCATACATTTGACTTAGCTTTTCTGAGAATATTCATCACTGATTCTCCAGTTGATTTGATCTTTAGATTCAGTGATCTGCTATGCTGCCGAAACTTTCATCTTTACTGAAAATAACTCCCAAGTAATTGTACTGCTTGACTATTTCTATTTTACTTTCTCCTAGCCAGAATGATAATTCTCTTTAATCCTCTTTTGTGGAAAGGCACTATTTTTGTTTTATCTATATTGACTGAGAGCTTTTTGTACTCGCAATATTCTGCAAGACATTTCAGTTTATTTCTCAAATCAGATTCGCAATCAGCCAAAAGAAGACTAGAGAAAGCACAGGGAATGGATTGAGATCAAACTGATAGGAGAATGAAAAACTAAGGTAAGAGTCAGAAGCCAAAAAAAGAAAAACAAAGCGATAACATAAATTGAAGGAGATGTACAGATGGAGAAGAGGTTGGAAGAGAAGGCAAGTATAATGGTGATTGTGGTGGAGGAAATCAATGAAAAGGTAGTTGTAGATGTGTAGATGAGAGAAGCCAAGGAAAAAAAGACATTGTGGGATGGAAAAGAAAAAATGGGAAGATATGCGGAAAAAGTTGTATAATGGAACAGAATCTAGAGATGTGTAGAATATAAGTTAGTGTGAAAAAATTGACGAGGAAGAAGATGGTAGGAATGATATTAGAAGACTAAGGAGAGTAATAATAAGTAGGAAGGATTTAGGAGGGAAAGATGGACAAGAAGAAGAAGAGGTTGAAGCAAGGAAAATGGAGATAGATGGAGGATGTTCTAGAGAAGGGAGAGGAGGAGAGGAGAAAAGCAAAAAGATGAGGATGAAGAAGAAAAGCACACATTGAGACAGATCCCTTGGACTATTAATACAGAGGTTTTGTCAGGACTCAGGAGTGAAGACAAAGTGATGTGGCTTGATAGGATAGGAGGGATGTCCCCTTCCTCTTCCCCATCAAATGACGCGAAGTCTATTAACCATGGCTGTCTCTTAATTCCTGTCACTTTTGCAATGTCTATCCTCAATCTCCATCCTGCCCTTTTATATACAGATCACGATAATGTCTTCACATGATGCTCAAATTTGTTAGATGTTATCTTTGTTACAACATTATTGAAGGGGCTTGAATTGTGGGGGAGCGCAAAAACTATATTAAAGATGCACGGAATATGTATGGAGTATTTTATTCTCTGATGTGATAAATGATGAAGAAGCTTGAAAATGTTTGGGAGAGAAAAGCAGTTCAACAGGTTTTAGTTTTGGGTTTCCCTAACCATTATTCCATCGTTTTCCACTCCAAATAAATTGATAATTTGATGATTATTGCGATCCATTCAAGTTCAGGTGATTCAAAATCAATTTCTTGTTAATTTTATTATATTTCTACAAACTCCAGATTATTTACTCTTAACTTATTGTTTCCTTGTGAATTCCCTTCTAGATCAAGCAGGTTATTCACACAGGAATTTGCACAATGAGTCAGTCACATGAACTGAATGATAATGATTATTGGTGTATTTCAGGGTTTAGGTAAGTCTGAAAAATTCAAGTTCATATTAGATCAACTCTCTATCTCTCCATTCTATTCATGAAGCTTCAGATAATACTTACTTATTTAAAAAGAGAAAACTAAAACCCTGTTTGCACAGGTTCAATGCATGCTAATGATATTGTAATATACACAATATTAATCCAAATTTTTCTAAAATTAATCATTTTTAGACATAATTTGACTACATCCAGAACCTACGTTATGTTCATGAAATCAATTAAATGGTAATAGTGCATACATTGTTGTATTGATGAGTCTACACTCTACACCTCTTCATCTCATCAGAGAGTAGAGTCTTCATCTCGTAATTGAAAAATATATCCAACTATTCGACATTACAAGATTTTTGATAAGATAAGGTATAAGTAAATATATAGGAAAGGAAGAAAATATACGATAGCACTATAAATACTCTAAAACACTGAAAAAATAATATATGAGAATTACGATCACGATACAGTAGTGAATTTAGAACTAACCGAGTACAGAGATGCATTTAGGAAAAAAATGATATTATGTATTCAAAAACGAATTCCAAACAATTCTTTGTATTGCATCATCCAATGTTCTAGGATGGAAAATATTCTGGAGAAAGATGAATCTTGAAAACTTGAATATGGTAACATTGACAAAGTACACCTCTTCACCACGTGTGACATCACAATTATCACACAGTCAAGGTTCAGCCAGCAATATTTATTAATCAGCCAAAACCCAAGTCTCAGATGAATAAAGATGACCATTCTAAAACAAACGCGTAAATTTGAGAACCGTTCAGCGGCAGAGTTTGGGCACGGGCACCATCATTTATCATCATACGAAATTCGACCGCGCTTAATCACATGAATAACATTTGAATTTAAAGTGAAATTGAGAATGGAGACGTTGGTCTGCCATGTGTGTATACTCAGCCCTACACATACATGTTTCATAAATTATTATAACACATATTTTCCAGACTTTTCAACACGGAAAGTATCACGGATCACGCTGACTTCCAAGATGGATGACTGGAGAGTCCATACTCACAGACTCACACAGTTCACAGACCTTTTGGTCATCAACACTACAGAGATAAATTAAACGTCGCGTTCTAAAATTTTTATGTGTCTCACCAATAAATCAACTGTGGCAACAAATTTGAATTTTGTAATGAGAAAATACAGTTTGGTATGGCGGGCTGCGTATGTAAATGGAATTGAATATTTTACACATATTGATGTGGAATAAATACTTCACTGAGTTTTAGTTGAAGCACGATAGAGTTGGAATAGGTATATTTCGTTGAACTATGGATGAATGAATGTGCAGATTTTGTGTGGTGAAATAGTGATATATCGCAACACGGAACCTTTAAGAGAATTGATTGAATTTCTACGCCTCTTCCTGGTCCAGAAATTGTTATCGTTATGACATCAAATTCTATATTCCAGATAATTTTTTTTCTAAGTAACATTACAACTCAATTTGAAAAATTGAAAGAAGCTGAATATTGTGAGTTGATTTGTGTAACGACGAACTCAAAGTGCAAAATTCAAATGAGCTTCAACTCTAACTCCCAATAGAATAAATGGAGTTGAATAAATAAATAAATAAATTCCCATAAAAGAATGGATAAAGCTTGTAATTTGTAATACATGGTAAACTATCTCAACGTTTATCCTTTAGAAGTTCTTCGGCGACTACCCCTGGATACGCCTCTCAGAAAGCTTTAAATAAATGAAATGAGCTTGAACAGTACAATATTTTTTATGATGTGAAGGGTGATTATAATGTACAATACATTTATTTAGTACAAATTGATAGGTAAAAGATACAAATAATTGATAAGTGTAAAATAACAAATACAGACCACTGACAAGCAAGATTCGAACCCACTTCTATTGGCTGCAGGCATTGCCCACTCATTACTGATTAGTCGACAATATTTATTAATTCTCCGATGAATGACAGAAGTCACTAGATGATGTTCAACTTCATACAACCATATACTGTAGTATACAAATACATTACAACTACAACTACATAGAAGTATCTTTCTCCTAAGATAAAAATAATCGAAGTTGAAGAGTGTGTTGTACTTTTCATTGACATCCTGATATCTGGTTCCATTGAACTCTGTTGACACGAATTTTCTACTTTTTATGATTACAATCCAATATTTTATTGGTAACTTTTAATGTTCAATTAATACTTAGCCGAACAACAGATGGAGTAGCCTAGGTCTTATGAAAACGGTGGAAATGATCAAATTGAGTTATTTTTATCTGAAAGTGTTGAATCAACATTGCATCACAAATTTGAAAACTCAACTAATTGGTTAACTTGAGAAGCTCCGCCTTCTTGGTCCTGATTGGTCAACAATGCGTTGCTGAGTTCTATCAAAAAATTGTAGCCGAAGTAGACAATGGCTGAGATTCAAACCTATATCTTGTTCGAAATAACGAAGGATGCAATAATTCTTGTTTATGAATGAAAACAGATTGTTTCGATATAATTAAAATCGCATGACTTACAAATAAAAAAGTTCGTATAAGCTTCATTTCTAAATTCTCTATTAAAATTCTCGAGTCGTTCGGATTCCAATCATCTCCTTCCAATATTGATTTATCCTCACCAAAAAGCATGGAAATAACGCTGTAATAACAACGCCTGAAAAGTTACAAATTTATGTTTGGATCTCAGGACTTGACTGAATTTGAAAACCCAGAATAATTCCAGTGTAAATGCTTAAATGACCTCTAGATTAATCTGCTCTCTCCTTAAAACATCTTTTTCATTTCTATCAAACCACGTCAAAACTCCCCTTCTTATTCCTTCCTTCCCGTTCTTTCACACCCTTTTCTTAATTCTCTCTCCTTTTCTCACCCAGCACCATTCGTCTCCTTCCAGACACCAAATACTCAGCCGGTTGTGTAATCAGCTTATTTTGCGTTTGACACGCTTTTGACAGCTTCTTAAAGAGTCACAACAAGAGACGAATTAGAATTAAAGAGAGAGGGAGCGAGTGACGACTTGAATCTTGACTTGACATCGTCTTGTGACACTGTGACACCGTGTCACACGTCACATGTCACACGCGTCACAGGCCCAGTCACATCATTTGCATAATCACTCAACAACCTCTTCACGCGTGCTTGTCACTCACATTATTATTTAATCGTCTCTCATTTTCTCTTCTGCCTCGCCTTATCAATCTCCTCTTCACTTACCTTCTCTTCCTCATCATTTCACTAACCTGTGTTTGTGACACACATGATGTCACATTTTAGTCCCTTATCAACATGAATGTTAATCCCATCTTTTTCAATCATCTCGATTTCAGATTTATGTATGGTAAATAGTCATACCATCTTGTGAATTATATAATCCTGAATTTGAATAACCTCTAGGATACTTTGCTGATCCACGCATGGTTTGGGAGAGGATCACAATATTTTGTTAATTGATTGACTCTCAGCTTGTTTTGTGTTCTAGAGTATCGACAGTATTCTGAAATCGGATTAAATGTATGCAATAATAATTGTATTCAGAGTATACAAAAGTCTTGAATTCCTGAATTCTCGAAATTTCCAAGCTCCTAGAAGCTGAATATTATACTATTCTAATTTGGTTTGATTCTACTTCTCAACAAGAGAAAAATCTAATTGTAATATCATATCACGAAATATCTAAAATGTGGCTTCTTAACATTTTGCTGATAGAAATATTTGTATAAATTTTATAAATGCTGTCTAATTTGATTTGAATGAGAAAAAATATTTGTATTTTTCACTCATTCGGAGAGGTCTGGAGGAAATCTATTGAAATTAATAAAAAAATGTAATAGAATCACCAATAGAATAAATGCAATCTACTTTGAATACTGGCAGATCCAGTAATCGATATCCTCTACATCTCTCCAAATGAGTGAAAAAGATTGATGAGTGATTTCCTCTCATCTAGTGAGATCTGGTGGAAATCTATTACTAGAGCTGCTAGTGTTTAGAGTAGTTCTCTAAAATATAATCAAATCATTGAACTATTTATCAAAAAAGGGTATTTTAGTGAATTATTCTGTCGATTGTAAATATGTTGTATGTTTCTTTTCTCCGATTCTTGAAATTTCCACATCTTAAATGTGTAACTCAAAAACCATAGGTTTTATACAGTAGTTGAGAGATCAATTGTCATATTTACAAATTACAAATTTTTATGAATATCATAACACCAGTTACTTTGATTGTTGTTGAATGAAGCATCACACCAGTTACGTTGATTGTTGTTGAATAAAGCATCACACCTCCAGAAAAAGTGAAACTTTCTAGTCTGGAAACTGATATACTCGTAGCTAGACAAATAACATTTGTGATCTAAGCCATCGCTGTATCATGTCTTATATAATGATAACTTTCAATAATTATCCTGCATCGCATTGACCAATCACTACATTCTACAGATTACTTATTTATTTTGACAAAAAGATTACTAGAAACTAACACATTCACATTGTAAACTCTCAGTGTGAGAATCTGAGAATAAGAATGTAAACTTACTGTAAACATTGATGTTACAATATAAGAAAGTTGGAGTCACTGACATCATTAAAGGAAATTCTCATGGGAGACAAATTCTTGCGGGGAAAGAAAATGATACTTAAAATACTTGAAATGCTCCAGAGAAATAAATGGTAAACAAATTTTAGAATGTTAGCATGATTAGTATTTTGGATACAATTCTCACCAGAAAATTACTTCCTGATCACTCCTGCAGGGAATTGTTAAACAATCTCATCTACAAACATCGAAGTGAAACTCGAGTTCGTTATAGTTTTTCTCAAGTATCAATTACATCATTACCCTTAACTGACTCTCTAGAAAGTCATTGACTCTTCCACAATGTTGCACAGGCCTGACAATGTTACTTGAAACTATCTCATTAACTGCTCTCCACCATTGACGGTTTATGGTAATGACCGAGACTTGGAGAGGATTTCTCAAATTTATGTCAATGAATGTTTACATACTTGACAGTGTGCGCTGGCCTCGAGTTGAGTAGAACCAGATAGCCACACTCCGACATCAAAAGCAAGATTGTTCAGAGTTCACACCCGCTTGGCTACAATGTTATTTATTTATTTACTCTGGCCATGCGATGAAGTGTTTGAACGAATTATTACGGGTATGATTGTAAACAAGTGACAGGCGGTTTTGTTAATGTTGGAAGAGCTGGAGAGGACTGAATTTAAGGAAAAAGTATTGTGGAACGGAAAAAGAGGAATAGTATATATGGTGGGGTTTTGGAGGAATGTTCCAGAACTCGAACATTATCTTATGGTTCATTATCTAATGGTTCAAAAACCATTCATTCTATGGGTTTCTGCTGTAATGTCCACAATCTGACGAGTAACCTTTCTTATTTGGAATAATGACTGAAGATGATAGAGAATTCCTGAATTATATACTAGTAGTTCTGCGAACAGTAGACCTCGCTCATGAATACAACTTTCAATCTAATGAGAAGGGACAGTACAACAAGTACAGTATATTGTGAAGATTTAGCTATGTCATCTATTATTTTCTCCATTGAAAGTGCTAGAGACACTGTTTGAAGGGACACTAGACTTATCAAGGAGGTACCTTTATATCAAATACATACAAATTTTACCATTCAAATGAAAAAGACTAAGAAATTATAAAAGAACCACAAATTCATTGATACTTGGAAAGACCGGTTTCAGTCTTTATCAGATATTGACAATGGTGTAATCACCAATAAATATGTGTTTTTTGACAATTTCTTAGCCTTTTTCATTTAATATGAATAATTACCACAATATCAACTACACAGAAAATAAAACAAAATTAACCTTTATACCTTTACATAAAAATTTTACCTTTATACCTTCACATACAAATTTTTTTCTACCTCTGCAGTATTGGACTCCAATATAATAAAGATTTTTTCAAAATAATTCATTCAATTAATTTGATGATTAAATTTAATGATACTAAGATGATTCAATTTAATTATTCTATCTAATCATCATAATTTATTTCATAATGATATATCATTAGAATAAGATAAAACAATAAGTATCATCTGCAAAAAGAAAAAATTGGTAGGAACGATATTTGAACCTGGGTTCCACAGTGTGAGAAACCACGGTCTAACCAACTCGGCCACCATGTTCTCATAACGACAGATGCGAAAAAGTATGAACATGAATGGCTGTATCTTCAAAGACACATCCTTTCTGGATAGAGGTTAGTCTACGGTTTTTAAATTACAAAAAAAACAGAGGTCTTATCAAAAATCGTTACACATATGTTTCTGCGCCTTGTTAGTCCAGTCAAGGAAAGGCTATAGAGGGAAAAGTTGAGAAGACAATTTTTGACCCCGCAGTTCTGTTGAGGGTAGTAAGGAGATGAACATACCAAAAGTCCCCACCATTAGCCCCCGTGCTAAGGGGGTGGAGGTGGTTTAAGTTACCATTTTTCGGTTTCTCGCATAAAACTCAAAAGCTATGTATCCTAAGAACTTGACTGTTAAATAACAAATTGGAGCTCACATAATTTCCTACAATATTCATCTCTCAACTTTTCTTATATCTCTCCTAGTTTTCGAGATATCCGCTCGACATTTTTGAAAAAAAAAAACACTTTTGCGACCATTTTTTTCTATTTTTTCTCTTATAACTTCTTAAGCATCAGTCACATCCTCCCACTGCTCCCTTACTTATCACCATGACTTTTTTTTTTAATTGATTTCCAAGCCATATTGTTCACTGACGCCTCCTATTTTGTTCACAAGCTCCTGCAGGCTGTTCATGCTGTCAGCGAAAATTACAGTATCATCTGCATATCGGATGTTGTTCAAGCGTTCTCCATTTAACAATACTCCCATTTCAGTATTCTTAAGGGCCTACCTGAAGATTTTCTCTGAATAAAGATTGAATATCAATGGTGAAAGGATGCAGCCCTGCCTAACGCCTCGAAGAATGTCAACCGCATTGGTCTGCTCCTTTGCACTGATCCTTATAGTAGACGACTGATTCCAATACAGGTTTTGAATGATTTGAAGATCTTTCTCATCCATTCCTGTGCTCCTCAAGATCTCCATCATTTTCACATGGTGAATCCTATCGAATGCCTTCTTGTAATCGATGAAACATGCAAAAACATTACAGTTCATGTATCTACAGCGTTGGAACAAGACCTGTAGACAAAACAAGGCATCTCTTGTACCAACTCCCTTCATGAAGCCAGATTGTGTGTGAGAGAATGTATCGAGCTTTTATTTCGAATAGTTAGTTATGTCGGTTGAACGTATTGTTCTCAAGATATGAGCGTGGAAGCAAAACGCTGAAAAATGCAACTTTAAAACCACCCTCATCCCCTTATTACATGAGTTAGGAATGGGGACTTTTGATATGTTCTCCACCCAACTAGTCTGAAAAAAGCTGCAAAGTCAAAATTTTTTTTAAAATATTACCTTCAAATTCCTTTGTCAATTGGTCTATGGTTGCAAAAATGGAGATTTCACACTGAACACTAAAGCTGCTGCAAAAGGAGTAGGGAAATTCGTAGAAGTGTGAAATTAGACATCAAATTGAAGAAAATTTAATTCTCTATGAGCTGATGATCAATATGGATTTTTCCCATCGATTTTCAAGAAGTTATAAGAGCAAAAATAAATAAAAAATTGGTGGCAAAAGTGTTTTTTTTCAAAAATGTCACTCCTTCAAGAGCGGATATCTCGAGAGCTAAAGGAGATATAAAAAGTTTTGAAATGAATATTGTAGGAGATTTTGTAAGATTCAATTTGTTATATAATAGTCAAGTCCTTAGGATACATAGTTTTTGAGTTTTATGCGAGAAACCAAAAAATGGTACCTTTAAACCACCCCACCCCCTGAGCACAGTGAGTAAGGGTGGGGATTTTTGATATGTTTTACCTTCTTACTACCCTCAACAAAACATTGTTGTCAAAAACTGTCTTCCGAACATTTCCCTCTATACCCTTTTTTGAGCATTCATTGCCTGGACTATGTTTCAAAGAACTTGCATACCAAATTCCATCCAAATCGGACAATAACTGCGATTGTGACTGCGGTACAAACAAACAAACAGACAAATGCCGATCGAGTCGAAACTAAGACCTCAGCTTCGCTTCGGTCAATGATGATATTTTCAATTGTAGGGATTAGCTTTAAATCAGGGTAACATATTCCAGAGACAGATAAAATACCAATTGTTACTTTACTTGAATATTGAAACATGCAGTGTAAAATGACAGGAAAAATTGAGATAAATCATAGGAAAAAAGTAATGAAAAATAAGAGTTGTCGAAAGAGTTCGAAACACGAGAATAGAGTTGAAATTTTATGACATATATATTGAAAAAAGAAGCTGCAGCCAACCGCACGAGAATAGTCCGATGCAAATTCCAACAGATAAGTGCAACGTTACCAAATAAGTGCAACGTTATCGACGTTGTATACAGCTGAAAGATTATGAATGAGAATTGAGTGTTATTGGGTGCGGTAGTGTTGAGGGGTAACTTCTCTGTTCCAATTTTTATCGGACTATTTTCATGCAGTGTAGACTATAGTGATACGTTGTTGTATTACCAAACTTTCAGTGTTATATGCATGTCCGTCCACTCGTAAGTTATCAATACCAAGATTCAAGAGAAAAATATATAGAACTGGACAACAAAATGCCATGCCAATGTACAGTTCTGATGTACTATTGAATTAGATAATAATTTATTCATTTCACAATGGGAGCAACAGGTAAAAATCCAAATCTGCTCTCCTAACATCAGTACAGTTTTTGACTGTAAATCCTCCTGACGTTATTCAACTGTATGGAAATTTTCTGTATTATTGTTGAATAAAATGAATATTCTATTCTATCACAATAAGACAAGTAGGCTACAATTCGTATTAAAAAAAAAATTCACTGAAATAAAGTTAGAAAAAGTACTTAGAGAAAAAACTACTTGGAGAAAAACAACTTGAAAATAGAATATAAAAAGAAAAAAAAAGAAAAAAGAAAAAAATATATAAATGATATTAAAAAGTAGAGATAAGTTAAAGAAAAGTTGAGAAAAGACATTGAATGGTGATGAAGAGATGATAACAGGCATGAGTGAGAAGATGTTAATGATAATGATGATGACGATTATGATGATAAATGTCAATGATAAACTAAGACAATAAGGGAGAATCAAGGTGCTATCACAAAGTATAAGTGAAAAAATGGTGTTCATTCTTATTTCCAACTAGCAGGTAACCCGTGCTTCGCAAGGGTCTTTCTTAAAACTTGACGTAATGAAATCTAGAAGAATTCAAAATAGGCCTATAAGAATCCTCGGTTGATTAAGAATTTATATGCTGCATTTCAAGTACATCAGTTTCATACATCAGTATGACCGCCTTTCAATTAAAAAAAAAAGAAGTTGGATTCAAAATGGCGGAAAAAATTTGGGGTGACGGAAAACCTGTTTTTATCATTCGAAAAGGATCCCCAATCATACGTATCTTCTAATTTCCCTTTTAAGAGAAATCTTCTTTTGCTTCCATACAAACTTGAAGCATGACAAATAATTGAAAACTTGACAAACTGAAAACTTGATGTAATCAAATCTTGAAGTATCTTCCTTACCAGTTACAGCCTTCCGGCTGTTAGATATGATAGCAGCCGATGCAATCAAGGTTACTCTTGATCTCGCCTCTGGTCGCAAATTCTCTGTTATCGCTGTTTATCGTCTTCATTCAGTATCTGTGTCAACTTTTATTGAGCAGCTTAACGATATTTTACCTTCATTCAATGATAGAAATTTAATGCTAATAGGCGATATAAATTTATGCTTACTTGAATCTTCGCGAATTGTAGACGAATACCAGACTTTAATGAGTAGCCACGGCTTCACGCAACTATTAAATTCTCCCACACGTGGTAATCGATGTATAGATCATATATATCTCAGGTCAAGAGACAATATATTATCTGAGGCCCATGTATTATCTTCTGGTCGTAGTGATCATGATGCAACTATCTGCCTTTTGGATTCAAGTTATTTTCTATCAAATGTCAAACCGTTTTATTATAAAAATCAGAAAACTAAAACTATTGATAGGACTTTGCTTTCTAATCTGTTGAGAAATGCAGTTTGGACTGAAGTTTTCAATACAATGAATGTGTCTGATGGATTTGATATATTTTTAAAAACTTTTCACGAAATAGTAAATAAAGCCACCATTGAGAGTAGTAAATTAAATAAAATAAATAATGTCAAGATTTTGAAACCCTGGATGACGGTTGAGCTATGTAAGAGACAGCATCATAGAAATCGGTTGTATAATGATTTTAATAAAATGTTTCCTCCACTTTCTGTGCAAAACTCCTTTTTCTTTTTCCCAACTTGTGTAGATGAGGTAAAACGTATAATTTCTCAATTGAATCAAAATAAAGCATCTGGAATTGATGGTATATCAGCGTTTATCGTTAAACTTTCCAGTGAATTCATAAGTCCTGTGCTAGCTCATTTGATCAATCTAAGTTTTGAAAGTGGTGAATTTCCCGCATGCTTGAAGAGGGCGGTAGTCATCCCATTATTTAAAAAAGGTGATTGCATGGATTTGAATAATTATAGGCCTATTTCACTATTATCTGTGTTCTCGAAAATTATAGAAAAAATAGTTAAATCAAGAATTCAAAAATTCTTCAATTTAAATAATTTTCTGAGTGAGAACCAATATGGCTTTATTGAGAAGAAATGTACAGAGGATGCATTATTATCTTTCTGTTCAGGAATTTTCAATGGGCTAAACAAAAACTTAAATGTCTTGGGCCTGTTCATTGATATAACCAAAGCTTTTGACTCTGTGGACCATAACATTCTTTTGCATAGATTGAGGGAGGCTGGAATAAGAGGCATTGCTTTAAACTGGTTCAAAAGTTTCTTGGTGGGCAGAAGCCAGTGTGTTCGGGTTAAGAATGTTCTGAGCTCTTATTTGACAATCTCATGTGGGGTACCCCAGGGCTCGGTATTAGGACCAATTTTATTCCTGGTGTATATAAATAAATTATGCGCAAGTAATCTGAGTGGAACAGTTACTTGTTTTGCGGATGATACGGCTCTGCTATATTGTGAAAAAGAAATTGATACGGCAACTTCTAAGATGCAAAGTGACTTAGATTGGATAAAAATTTGGTTCTCAGTGCATAGGTTGGCTCTGAGTACTAAGACCAAATTTGTTCGTTTCTCTTTGAGATCAAAGCCCATCTTGCAGGTTCCCTTACTATTCAAGTGTGGTGTCTGCCTATCTAATCTTAATGAATTCTGTACATCTTGTGTAAAGATAGATCAAGTGCAAAATATCAAATATCTTGGTTTAGAGCTTGATGAGAACTGCAATTGGAAGGTTCACATCCAATCACTCAAAAAGCACATGAATATGATGCTTCGTAAATTTTATTTATTGAAATTCATTTGCCCTAGAAAAATTCTGAGATCTGTTTATTTCGCTATTGCAAATAGCAAGCTTCAATATGGGCTAAGCTGTTGGGGGGGTGCATATAAAACTAATTTAAACTCTATACTTATTGCACAAAAAAGATTGATTAGAATGATGACATCATTACATAGGAGAGCTCATTCATTTCCCTACTTCCAGGCCTTGGATATATTGCCTTTAAGGCATTTATATATTTTCAGGGTCTTGAGAATATTCTTTTTAAGAAGTGGTCAGATTACAGGGAATGCCTTAGTTTTCTCAAACAGATTGAGAGACAGAAATTTGGTTGTTCTTGCAAACCCTTCATGTGAAGCCTTTAAACGGTTTTACGATTACAGTGCTCCAAATTCCTTTAATAAGTTACCTCTACATATTACATCCACAGGCTCACTGATAACATTTTTGAAGAAATTGAAGCACTTTTTATTCAATTTTGATTTTGATGAGATTGAGGAGTTCTTTTTCACATGAATTATTTTTTTTACATTCTTTTGGGAATTTCTACTATTGCTTCCTAGGCTTCTAACGATTTTTCTGTCTCAGGATTTTTATTTATCTATTTTTTTCATTGATATATTATGACTTTAGTTCATATATTGATATAAAAATGTATATGTCCTCAAATTCTTCTTAATTTATTTTCCTAGGATTGTATTATACCTTTTGGTTTCTATAAATAACTTCTGTAATGTTCACTCCTTTCAATTCATTTTCTGTGAATAGACAAAGATTTTCTGTTAATTTTTTTTTCGAGGCTTCTGTCTCTTGCAAAGGTCAAATAGTTTAATTTTCAGAGTAGGTAACTTCAACTCAGCTAATAGCTTACGAAGTACCTTAATCATAACTCTGACGCTACATAATGTTTTTGTTAGTTTTTAATTATTTTCATTTATATAAAAAGGAATAGAAGATAATATTATATTATGTATTTTAGTTTTTTTATTTTTTCAAAATTATTGTACTGATTTGTTAAGTTCATTTACTTTTGTTTGTAAATTGTCAGTGTTATGAATAAATTTCAATTTCAATTCAATTTCAATTTCAAAAAAGTATTTAAAATTGGTCTATAACCACCCTCGGTTAAGCAAGAATCTATATGCAAAATTTCAAGTTAATCAGTCCAGTAGTTCTGACGTGATAATGCGTCAAACATAATTCCCCTATACCTTACATCTGTATAGTCTACGTTTATAATTCAGTTCTTTCCTTTATTATAGGGTGGGTTTTGACAACCCACAAAATTCATTTTCATTTGAAGATAACGAAAAGGTGCATATGACCTTATTTTTTGCTCAGCTTGCCAAAACACCCCTCATTACAATATTAAAATTTTCGACTTACTGTACAGTGAGTCAGTCATTCTATCAGGGCTCGAATAATTTTGAAATTTTAATTGAATAAAAATGGAAGAATATAATTTCTTTATGTAAATAACAACACCTTCATTCAAAGACATATTAACTGCATGCGTTTTCATATTGCCGATACAGCATTGATGGAACTGTAGACGTTTATTTAGCACTTTGTCTCAAAAATATTGTTCTAGTTGAAAAATTAATAATCCATGCTACGTGTAGACCTAAACATTGCATCAGGAAAACGAAGTTTCAAAACTATGTTCTTCAGGTAGAAAGCAATATACAGATGTTCCTTTTTTAATTTCGACCATATGATTTGTTGATTTCTTAATGGAATCGAATGTACCATTAATGAAATTTAAACATCAATTCTGAAAAATCTAGAAGGAAAATTGAAATTTGGGCTTCCAGGTGCACGAGATTGATACTTTTAGAATCTATGTGCAAAATTTGGAGATCTAAATCATTCCTGTTTTTCCGGTATGCAATCCACAAGGTACATGTTTTGATGCGAACAAACGAACACACGAACACACGAGCAGACACAACCCTACTCTCTCTTATTATATAGATTGTTCTGATTTTGCCTCAAAAGCAAAGTCACTATGTGCTTCAAATTTGACTGACTATTGGAAAACACATCTATCCCCGCCCAAAGCAAATTTAACAATCTTGGAATATGGTTGAGGGGGAAAAATATGCACAATCTTAAACGAGTAAATTTTGATTGCAATTTTATAATCAAATACAAAAAGTAAAAAAAAAAAAAAGGAATGGAGGAATGTGTAAATAAATTGCGGCCGTGATTCGGGAGTGTTGGATGTCAAACAGAGAGAGTATGTTCTAGATCAAGCGGCTTTTAGAGTTGTTCATTCATAAATCGTCGGCACTCAAGCGCTCCTGTACTGAGTCAGTCAGCACAACTCAGACATGCTGACGGATTTACCGCGACAGCTTCTTGAAATGTGCACATGCTGAGAAAGAAAAGAGAGAGAGAAAGATTCAGACAGATTTGGAGAGGGATCGTGGTACAGATAAGAGGATACGGAAGAATGCTGATGAAGAGAAGATGCCGTAAAGAGTAAGTTGGAGAAAGAAAGAATACTAGAATTATTAGAGAGAGCGAGTGATTGTGAGGTAGTTAGACAGTGGTACAGTGGCAGGGTGAGGGAGAAATATAGAGAATGAGTGAGAGAGTGGGAGTAGAGGATCAAGCATGTGCCCAGCTTTAAATATTCGTGCATCCCTCAACAGTGGAAATATTTATACTCTTCTCCAGCAAACGATGGATATATGGAGGACAAGGCGTATATTCTCACTCACAAATGGTGTTTTCTTGCCAGCACATTGACGATTGGTTAAGTCTTGACACAGATGAATGGCCACAGAGGAAAGGCTGTTTTGTCTAGTGGTGAAGGTCAGTGATGAATCTGGGCTCTGAAGAGGAAGATTTGTTTAAAGAGTTGAATTAAAAATCAAAGTAATAAAATTCACGCGATAAAAATTATGACTTTTCCAATTAAGTAATTTGCATTGGAATGTGCCAGTCAAACTATAATTTGTTAAATCATAACTGTTCAGATTGGTTTGATCTTTTTTTGATCAAGTTGGTACGGTATTGCGTTTAAAATTGGTCTTGATTCAGGTCAGATTGGCTTATGCTAACCGTCCTAACTTGAATACTCTATTGCATCATTGAAATACGTTACTGTTCAATCTGGGTTTCCGTACTTCAATTTATGTTACAATTAATTTTATACTCCCCCAGAGAAAGTACTGAAATTTTAATGTTGATACTCCAAAAACAACAAATTTTATGACGGGTGGCTTTGTTAAAGCAGCCTCAATTTCCAAATAAGTTATATTAAAATAATCGGAGTGGATTATTCAGCAGATATGAATGATACAAATCAACCCTCGAACATTCACAATGTATGACTCTTTTGAGAGATAATTAAATAGGATTGGAAAACTTCAGTTCACTGATAACACCGGAAAATACGGGGACGAACTTTAGTTGTTTATTGATTGGTTTTATTAGGGCCTCATGAGCGTCATTACTCAGGCATGCAGTTGGGACAGTGATTACGTATTAAGGCTATTACTTATTACGATAAAGGCTATGATTACGTATTCATTGAACTCCTAGTTGTTATTGGGGAAGTTTTAATCTAGAAACGCACAACAGCTATATTTTGATTATATTTCATGAGTTTTAGTATGAGCGGCTTATTGCTTTTATTCATGAATATATTCCACGAAGATTCAAGATTGACACTTCTCTATTGATAAATAATATATTTTAGATATCAGATGTATTTATTTATCCATTTGTTGATACAATTACAAATCATATGAATATGATCAGGATAGAACAACAGGCATAGCCCAAAACTATTCTGTTCCCTTATTTTGATAAAACATATTTTTCCTCCACCTACTGTCTAAAGTACTTACTTTACTCCCTGAAACCTAATACTCAAGTGTCACTTTTTCGCTCTCGGTAGTAAAAAACATAAAAACTCCCTAGGGAGTAAAAGTGACTCCATTTAAATAACATGGGGAGCATCTCTATTTTAAAACTTACATTGTAATAGGTTAGAAGGTCTAAGCTCAGATGAGAAAGCATAATAGAGGTGTCTGTCATTGAGTCAACCGAATTCAATACCACAACCAAAAATTTGATTAACTCATGAAATATAATATGTTTGTATGATAATAATTATATTCTTAATATTAGTGGACGATAAAAATTTATACAATTTTTAAAATATTTTATTCTATTCAAAATACCAGCCAACAAATATTTTTGATCTGCAATTCAAATCTGAACCGCGTGATCTGGAGTCAGCCATTTTTGGTAGCTGCTCAGCTGATATAATTGTTACAACTTTTGCCGATAGATAGCGCAATCGGCAGTGCCAATCAGACGACCAGTTTTTAGGTTTTAGATTTAGGTTATGTTGTTAGGAATCATTGTCACCAATACGTAAGTTATTAGAATGATTTTATTTGCAGTTTCTATAAAAAAATGTAGATGGAGGAAAAATGTTGTGTACATCACGAGCGAAAAATAATTTTTCTCCCTCAGGAAAATTGCTGCCCTCGGCTTCGCGTCGGGCTTCAAACTTTTTCCCACTGGGAGAAAAAGTCGTACTTTTCACTCTAGATATACAAATAACTATTATTTATGAATGAAATATAATAAAAGAGAGATGAACGCCTATTGATTCTACTGATAGATATTATTATTGATCAAGGATCACTGAAGATTTGAAACAATTGGTGAAGTTTGTTGGTTATACAGAGCATATTCCATCCAATCTAACATCATATATGAGTTAACTCTTGCTAATTTTCCATCCAATTGATAGCAATATAAGTGTACTTTATTCCCTAATTGCCTCGTTCTGGAGTGATTTATCCACAATACAACATGTTCTCTCATACCAAAAGAAACAATTCGATCGAAACCATCATTAAGTATTGAATTCCATGAAATGAGGAATACAATAACATAGAAAAGAAATTCCCAATAAATTCTTATCCTAATTTTATTATGAATAGTAGTTCTCTTTAAGACACTTGAGCCCATGTTTGCGGAAAAACATAAATTCTAATAGATTTTGTGTCGAATTATTATATTCTAGAATTTGATTCTAGACAAATAAAAGTCTCACATTTAATAATCTTCAAAATATGAAAGCTCTACTAATGATTGATGAAGTGAAATCTATAATCCTGTAATACTACCAGTATTCACCAATGTACCTTGAATACATCTATTCTAGGTACCTTGGTATTTACTATCATATTTATCCATTTATATCATAGTATTCACTGATAAAATATCTTTCGAGATGAGTAAGTGACAAAATGAATAATTGCTTTGCATAAAATATTTGTACCAAACCATCAGAAGGGAGACTATGTAGTAAAATATTTATCTCGTTCTATTTCTGAAAATTAATTGATTTTAGAAATACAATTTTAAATTCAAGCAAACACGTGATACAGTAGCGATAAATCCACGAGAAGTCCAAATACAAAACTGAAATCCCACGCCACAAGGTCTTTCTACAGCAAACCACACGACATTCTCCATATGCTTGCAGGAGCAAAGAGAGGGGCGAACAAGAGTGAGAAGACCAGACGTCACCAGATAAGAACGCCAAAGATATGATACCTTTTTGAGCGCTAAAAAATATGCCAACAACGCTGGTTCATGGTAATTTTCTCTTGCGGTAATTACTGAGCTGAGATGAAGGAGGGGAGAAGGAGGAGGAGGATGAGTTGTTGGACGTTAAGGAGGGGGAGGAGGAAGAAGAAAATAGCAAAGCTGACGGTATCTTGGTGGCAGCAGAGCAGAGGACGCTCATGTAATATATATTTGCTAGGGTGGTGTATGGTTGAAGAGGAAGCTAAGTAGCTTGAAGTAGTTTAAGCAAAATGCAGGAATAAAGTGTCTTGGTGTATGCCAATGTCAGAGAGTGTGAGATGGAGGGGAGAGGTGGAGGGGGTGATTAGCTCAAGTGATGATGGAGGGAGGGGTGGAGTTCACTGTCTTTGTGTGTTTGTGCTTTAGAGAAGTGGGAGGAGAGAGAGGTGATGTTGGAATGATGTTGGAAGTAGGAGAGAATAGTGATGATGAGAAGGCGATGGTGTAGAAGAATATTATGGAGGAGACAAGGCAAAGATAGAGAAGGAGAGTGACAAGGAAGAAAGCAAAAAATGAAGAGAGCATAACGAATAAGATGAAGTGAAGGGAAGAACAAGACAAGGAGGAGAGATGAGCGGAAGAGAATGTGAGAGGAGGATGAAAAAAGATGAATGGGAGGGGAACGTAAAGAAAAAGAAAATGAATAGAAGTGGTATCAGGGAAGCAATGAGAAAATAGATGAGAGAAGAGAGGAATAAGAATAGTAAATGGAGCAGAAGGTTGAAATACAGGTAGGCGAGAAAGTCGAGAGGAAATAGGAAGGAATAGTGAGAGAGGGAAGTAACATGAAGAGGAATTAGTTATAAGAGCAGAAATAGATGAGTAAAAACTATTATAGACAATGCAGCAGAAAAATTAGAGACAGTAGTTAAACAATTGAAGAAAATCATGTGAGGATTCCGTCCAAAAGAGACCAGAGAGTAGAGAACAAAGAAATGAAATATTATGAACAGGAGATGAGTTAACAAAGAAAGAGGGAAAAAGAGAAAATACGGAGTAGTAAATTCAGTAGTGAAATATTGGAAATCTGAATATGAAGGAACAGTAAAAGCACATGAAAAGAGTTGAAAGATTGATTGAAATTTTTTACAATAACAGATAACATTGCAACCGAATAAGAAGGAAGGAGCAAAAGAGGAATGACAAGACAAAATGAAACAAAGGAGGTAAGGAGAGTAGAAGATTAGTAGAAGTAGTGAATCAGAAGACAACGACCAGAAGAAGAGGTAAAACAAAAAGAAGCAGAAGTGGTTAGCAAGAAGTGGTGGGATATATTGGTGGGATTTGATAGTATATTCCTTGGGGCCAAGTGAAGCTGCCATCATATTAAATAACCGGCTAATCTAAACTACCCGTTACCCGGTAACTGTTACATGAGAGTCTCCTCTCTCACTCTTTCATCTCACCTACCCTCTCTGTCTGAGTTATAATGTCTAAAACAGTGTAGAAGTCGTGCCCTATCTTCACTCTTATCACAGCTGTTGCTCACTCTAGCTCCCGTCACGGAATAAAAGTGAAAGAGAGAGAGAGAGAGAGAGAGAAAACACATCAAAGAGAGAGTAGAAGTGCGAGAGAGAGAGTTGAGAGTAACGCTTACTCTGCAAACCCCAACCCACCCTCATCATCACTGTTTAAACATGATGAACTCAAATTATCAAGCTTCAACCCCTCATGCTTGGGGCAAAAATAATGAGCTCAATAAAATTGTATGTCGATAGTAAATTCGGCCCAGTTATGTGACAGGTCTGATGATTTTTTTATCTGCCTTCACTCAGACAACCGCCTGTCACCCTTTCACCCCCCCCCCACACTCATCCACGTTCACGCGCGTGCGGTCGCATGTCATTGTAATAACGTTTTTTACCTCACTCACTACACACACAACCATCATGTTTATTGTACGTACTCGATTATTTCTCAACGTGTGTGTGAGTGAGAGTCACTGGCTGAAAACTAAGCACGCGCGAAAAAACGCGGGAAAGTAACGACTGACAAAAAATTGGCACGAATAAAAAGGCGCGCAAATAACACACGTGGTATAATATTGTAGATTTTTGAAGCGAGTGAGAAAAATGTGCACAACTGTGATAGTGCCTTAGCACTAATGATGATGATAGCTGCGACGAGCCCTGTATGCGCACGTATTTAACGATGCACTCCCTGAAAATATATTAACTCAACAAGGAATTTGCATTTTTGTGACCAGTTTGAATGAATTTGTTACACTGGTGCTAGGTGTATGTGAGAAATTGATTGTTTTGTGAAAAATGGACTGCTGACAAAGGTAAGTGAACATGAGAAGGGATGTTAACACAATATTTTTTCTGTTTGAGAATTCAATACAATATTTCAAAGGTTATTATATAATAGCAAAGGTTTTGAATCAAGTGGAAGCAGTTGTAAGATGAGAAATATTCAATGATTTCTACAGATAAGGCAGTAACTTATCTGTGTGCGATATCATTCTATAGAAATCAGTGCAATTCAATGTCTTCAAAACCCTTTAGGTTTCAGAGCCTCCTCTTGATATGCCTATTGATAATTTTCCATGAAATGACCTTTAATCACTTATTAGTTGAGATTTTTAATATTATTATGATTCTAATTATGAAACTCTGATTCAGAAAATTCCCAACATTCATCTCCCGTTATAGGATAAATAAACGATCTCCCGATAAATAAACGAATTGAATAGAAAATAATTGGAGGAAATTAAAAATATAGCTTTTGAAGCGAAAAACTCATAGATGAGAGTTTGAAGAGAAATGTTGTAGGTAAAAACTTCAAAACCAAAGAATAGCAAAAGAAAAAGGTAGAAATGTGGAATAAAATGAATAAACCCGTTCAAAGAATAGATAGGAGAGGCAAGAGTGTTGGTGGAGTCATGGACGCGCCATGTTTCCAATAAACATGCTCGGATCGGCATAAAATGGTCAAGTTTACTATGTCTTGGACTGTCCGGCCACATAATTAGGCTCATTTGCATAGTATACTATGCAAGTATACTATATACTATACATAGTGTACTATATAGGCTGAAGTGGGTGACACACGCTTCTTTACACCACAACAATACTTATAACTTAGCTGCTAAACAACTGGGATAGATAGCAGAATGCAATGGAAAAGAGTCTACTATTATGGTACACTTATGGACTGTTGTCACATGTCGTGGCCATTGAGTGCTGAAGATAGAAGAAGGAGGAGGACAAGCATGGATTGCTATGGAATGTGGAGGAGAAGAAGAAGGGGAAGAGGGGATATGTGAAGATGTAAAGGAAGGAAACCAGGAGAAAGAGGTAAGAGAACAAATGAAGACAATAAGAAGAAGAAGAAGAAGAGAAGAAGAAGAAGAAGAAGAAGAGAAGAAGAAGAAGAAGAAGAAGAAGAAGAAGAAGAAGAAGACATAGAAGAAAAAATGAAGAAGATTATGATGATGAAAAGATAGAGAAGTAGAAGTAGACCTACTTATGAATCTGAAGATTTGTGATATCCAGTCAACGAGTTTCATTTCAGAGTCTGTGGAATCCCTTTTTAAAGATTAGACTAGAATTGATTAATTTTATTATACTAGCAGGTAGCCCGTGCTGCACAAGGGTCGATTTTAAAACTTACAAACTGAATATTTGACATAATGAAATCATGAAAAATTAAAAATAGGCTTATAACCATCCGCGGTTAGTTAAGAATATACATGCAAAATTCCAAGTTAATGAGTTCAGACGTGATGATGCGTCAAACACAATTTTCCTATCCCGTACGTGTGTATAAACCTATATTATAGTTGACCGAGCGAAGTGGGGTCTAAGATTCAAGTCGACGGTTTTGCATCTCTTTATGTTTTAATGTTTATATTTGGCACATTTACGGCGAAACGCAGCAATAGATTTTCATGAAATTTCTCAGGTATGTTCCTTTTTAAATTGCGCGTCGACGTTGTAAAGAGACAGTTCAGAAAATGATGTCTAAATGGGCTAATAAATAATAGTTTGAATAGATCGCCAGCGGCTATACGTCCAGTCAACTTGATGACGTCATGAATCGACTTAAAGTGATCAATTGGAAAATAATAATAATGGTATTTGTTAATTGAAAGGCGATTTGTGAACTTAATGGGCTAGAAAAATAATTAATATTATGATCGTCACAACTAAAATGACAAATTCATAAAAATAATAGTTATATTATCATTGGTTGGTAATTCAAAAGTCAGCTGACTCTTGAGGAGATAAACGAGATAAATTTGGTGATGCTCTGTCTGATCTTGTGCTGATTCGTTCCTGACTGGCTGTGATACGTGAATTGATCTCAACTATTTTTTTAATGTTTTATCTGTTTTTTCTCAATGTTGTGTCACGTTATTTTTTATATTTAAATAACGATTAGCCTCCTGCTTGGCATCAGTCGGTAGAGCATGAAATATTTTAATAATTATAAAAATTAGGTCGTGGTTTTTCATAGGATACAGTCTCATAAAAATCTTTATAGGCCCAGATATGAGCTTCCACTATAATTCTGATAATTCATTAAAAAAAAATATATATATATGGTACTTATCCTATAGTATTGAGGAATAAAAAATAAATCGCACACCATAAACAATTTGATACATATATTAACAAATATTGCAAAAATAAATCAGAGCAAAAAATATATAGAGCGATAAAAATATATAATATAGGATAAAACAATAATCGAAATCAATAAAATATCACAGGCTAAATACTATTCCTTAAATTTTATAGCATGAAACGTTACCATGTGCTTTTACTTTTATGATCATATGCATCTACTAGCCGTCAGGCTCGCTTCGCTCGCCATATCCGTCTAGCCAGGGGGCTCCGCCCCCTGGACCCCCGACTGGATCGTCCAAGATGAGATCAGCAGGCTCGCTTCGCTCGCCTCCATTTTTCATTTGAGCATTTTTATCATATGTTAGAACAATCCAGTCGGGGGTCCAGACTAAATGTCTGGCTAAACGGATATGGCGAGCGAAGCGAGCCTGACGGCTAGTAATATAATATTCCCAGGATTGAAGTAGCAGTGCCCAATCAATTTTTCCGCGATAAATGCATTTAAATCTTCAACTTGGTGCCAACCTAACAAAGTCAACTCAACTTAATGCCAACCTGACAAAATTATTAATTTAGTTGCCAGTTAACAACTGTTTCGAAGAGGTACTCTATCTAGATTATAGTTCTATAGTAACATATGATATGGAAATTTTAATTATAATTAAGAGATTGGGAGAAGAAGAATATACATGCTAGAAGACGAACTTTAAACCCTTAAAAACAACCCTTAGAGTTAAAATATTGCCAAAAGATTTCTTAGTCTTCGCCTCTAAAGGGCCAACTGAACATACCTACCAAATTTGAACGTTTTTGGTCCGGTGGATTTTTAGTTATGCGAGTGAGTGAGTGAGTGAGTGAGTGAGTGAGTGAGTGAGTCAGTCAGTCAGTCAGTCAGTGAGTGAGTGCCATTTCGCTTTTATATATATAGATTTGCATGTAGCTGCGATATCAGCTTGCTAATGCCTGTCGACTTGGACAATTCCATTAAAACTAAATTCTAAAAATCAACTTGATAAATTGACAACTAATAATCCCAATATATATTAAATTCTATAGTATCTAATAGATTCTTTGTAATAAATATATATTTTATCTCAGGGTGCGAGATTCGGCACCTGAAGGAATAAATAGAGCAATTCATCTAGTGAATCAGAGCTACATTAAATTATCACAAATTATATTTCAGAAATTAATGATCATATGAATATGTATTAACAGCCTAGATTTTATACTTCTTTGATTGGTAGATCTTCTGATATGTGGATTGATTCGTTACTTTCTAATAAAATACCTTAATACTACATTTACTTGCGCAAGTATTTTTTTTACCAAATTCTTAATTTATAAGAAACCCTTTCGACGAGCTAGCTTTGATTCATATTTAATTTCGAAGCACTGAGGGCGCCCTATCACTATTTCAATATTTTCCACTCACGTGTCGAAATTTTCTTATGAGCTGCTGATGTCGATCCAACTCCTGGTGGTCCTGGATTATTGTAGCCGAAGTCGTCTCTTCCAAGGGGTTACAAATTATTTAAAAAATGACTTTTGCTTTATAAGAGCATCACAAAGTCTTATAAGAAATTTAGTAATTCAATTTAACTTTAAATTATTACAAGATATAGCAAGGTATTACTCTCTATAATTTTTAGTGACCTCTCATGGTGGCAGTTGGCAGGCGAGTGTGGTTCTCGTTTCTCAATTTTACAATTCTCATTTCCGATTTTCAAATTTGCATAAAATTTGAATATTCTACTCCTCCGCCATTCAGACTCAAATAGACCGTGCCAAAATATTTAATTATTACTTATGTTATATATATAATAATTTCTTTGCCTTCGGGCCATATCCAAAACATAGACTATACAACAATTTTATACAAACTCTATTTATTTGTAGAAATATATACAATATTTTTGAATCGGCTCACTATTGCCGCCTATCAATTGCCATTATGTGATTGGTGCATGCAAATTGTTACAGTATTCATGCGCCTGGTAACCTCCTATTTCCTTAATACATTTAATTATTTTTATTGGGTTTTTAAATATGCTCTCTACATGCTAATCAATTTTTTATAGGTTATTATCTGTTTCATACATCATAATAATTAGCCACGTGAGACCTTTAGTTCCTCAAATTGCATACCGTTTTGCCACAATAAATCTCTGCCAAGGTGTTTGGTCAGATTCTACGTTGTATGGCTCGGTCGATCGTTAGGTCGCCGATTACTAAATGTTTATGCCTAACCTCAATTTTCAATATTTTGTATAATATTATATATTAGCAAAAAATTATTTCAATTCCTCTTAGGCTGTTGTACAGTTTAGCCAGGACGTATGATATTATCTAATCTTTATGTTATCTCTTTGGCGATATTAGCCAATTACTTCACTTAGACCTATAAATATTTCAGCTAGGGATTTTTATTTATCCATCCAAATTACAATATGTTACAAGTTGGAGCTGAAAAATTAGAAACTCAATTATATGAAAAGTAAAATCCAAGTTGAATTTAGTTTGCTCAATAATCTATCACGTTAGTAGGCTAGCCCAACACGTTGGATTGATCTAAAAGCAAGAAAAAATAGTTATTTGTATATCTAGAGTGAAAAGTACGACTTTTTCTCCCTGTGGGAAAAAGTTTGAAGCCCGACGCGAAGCCGAGGGCAGCAATTTTCCTGAGGGAGAAAAAGTATTTTTCGCTCGTGATGTACACAACATTTTTCCTCCATCTACATTTTTCTATAGAAACTGCAAATAAAATCATTCCAATAACTCACGTATTGGTGACAATGATTCCTAACAACATAACCTAAATCTAAAACCTAAAAACCGGTCGTCTGATTGGCACTGCCGATTGCGCTATCTATCGGCAAAAGTTGTAAAAATTATATCAGCTGGGCAGCTACCAAAAATGGCTGACTCCAGATCACGCGGTTCAGATTTGAATTGCAGATCAAAAATATTTGTTTGCTGGTATTTTGAATAAAATAAAATATTTTAAAAATTGTATAAATTTTTTATCGTCTACTAATATTAAGAATATAATAATTATCATACAAACATATATTTCATGAGTTGATCAAATTTCTGGTTGTGGTATTGAATTCAGTTGACTCAATGACAGACACCTCTATTATGCTTTCTCATCTGAGCTTAGACCTTCTAACCTATTACAATGTAAGTTTCGAAATAGAGATGCTCCCCATGTTATTTAAATGGAGTCACTTTTCCTCCCTAGGGAGTTTTTCTGTTTTTTACTACCGAGAGCGAAAAAGTGACACTTTAGTATTAGGTTTCAGGGAGTAAAGTAAGTACTTTAGACAGTAGGTGGAGGAAAAAATAATTTCACTCCCAAAGGAAAATTAGACAAAGGGCACGTAAGTAATAGATTTAGTGGCCACTAATTTTCAAGTCAGGCAGTTAAATTTATCTAAAAAAGAAGTCGTTACATGATACTTAATAATGCAAATTTTCTTGTGCCAGCTTGTTTGTCGAGACAAATATTCCTATTGAATATTGTCCCAATCGCTTTGAACAAATAATAATAAGCTGCATATCCGATACACGTGTTCTGGTCTCTGTGAGCATTTCAAACTAGCAGTATTATATATAATCTTGTAAGGTTAAGTTCTGGCTCACCTACGATAGCCTATTGTATCTACCACCCAACTGGCCATCGAGCAAATAGACGTCAAGGAGGCCATGAGGTGAGTCAATCATTGAATTTCTATCATTTTATAAGAGCAACCCTTACAACGTATAGCCTATAGGCTTACAAGGTTTTTGGAAATTTTGAATTTCAAGGATAATTTATAAGGGAAGGAGCCTCCTTCATACGCCAATATTGGTGTAAAAATCAGACTATAGAATTATTCATCATAAATCAGCTGTCGTGTTGATTATAAATTGCATGCCATGACACATGTAATTCAATATCTCAATATAACTTGGTGAAAAATCAGCTGCTGTGTGGACTATTAATTGCATACGTCATTCAATACAATTTTTTATGCACTATTGAATGAACTATAGATTGCATGCAATAACGCATGCAATTAATAACTAAAATAACATAGTATTGTCTCTCGACCTTTCATGAATTGAATCCGTTTAAGTGCATAATTTCCACGTGTAGGTGCCATTTGATGGCATAATACATTATGAGTGACAATAACACCTCATAATTACATCACAGAATGACCAAATGGACAGAGGTCAAAGACAATATCATAATGCTTATGAAATGAATAATAAGTCGAATAACAAAAAATAGAGAATCGTTTCCAATACGATGAGGTAGATTCCTCCAAAAGCTGCCAAGTCAATTTTTTATAACATGTTTCCTTAAGCAAATGGCGTCTCCATTATACATGTCTAGAATAAGTGATATTTTGTGAAACCTGCGCATTATATTAGTTATATGAATTAAAAAGGTGAAATTCTTCATGTAACAGTACTCTGTCATTACCAGTTTTTTCCCCAGTGTAATTTTTAAATTCTGACATGTATAATATTTTAGAAAACCAATTGAAAACTCAAATTGGTCCTTGCTTCAATTTGCTTAACCACAAGTGTAATTCTTCATTGGACACCTGAGAGCATATCAGATAACCATTCTAAAAATTCCTAGATTTCGAAAAGTAGTTGATATTCGTTTACAGACAAGCAACCTACATCAGATACTAAGCACTGTTTACACTTTGACAAGTCACAAACGATATGGTTAAGACTGGAGAGCAGTGACATTTGGTAACATAATCCCTTTCTACGCAGTTCAAATAAGACAGAACTGCAATCTGCTCTTGATAAACATTCCTAATGAATGTAGGCTACATGCCTGCCAACATATGTGTGAGATAGGGCGCATAGTATGTGAACCGTGAAAGCATAAACATGTACTCAAGTCTGTCATTGTTGTGGTACATAAATTTTATACAAAATAGTTGAGAGTTTGGTGTACTATGTGTTCAATGGTGCTAGATTTCAAGTACATCTCTGTGATGATGATCAACCACGATTGGTCTGTGTCCTGACATTCGTTATCGTTTCCTCCTCTTTTCAAGGTTCTTATTTTTATTTTTCTCTACGTTGTCCTCCTCTATTCCAATCCCCTGTTTATCACTTGTCTCTCACTATATTCATCGATTGTTTGTCAACACATAATCGTTAGGGATACAAAGTTCTTCGTGAAGGAAATAAAGTGAATGGAGCAGCTCTGGTCTCCGATGCTCTGTTGAAGCATCAATCTCGCGAACACTTGAGACTGTAAACAGACAGTGTCATCAATGAGCAACACTAACACTCGACTTCAAATTTGATACAGAGCTGCTCGGTTGGTTCTGTTTTATATTTTGTACGATTTATTCAGTCTTTTGAAACGTTGTTGTTGAATACGGTACTCTATTGTGTCTATTGACTCTACCGACTCAAAGAATCTGAATCTATTAACATTGATATACGGTACACGTTATACTTGCCTTACAATCAATGCAGTCGAATACACAAATATGAATATACAACTATAAATGTATGAGCAAATCTCATTTGTTCCCTGATTCAAATACAATCCTTTCATTTATCGATGTCTTTCGAGTACTTTTTTCACAGATCTTGACACTAATTTATCCATTAGTCTCATAAAATCGGTCTCCTTATATTGTTCAGTTCATTTTTCCTCCTATCATTTAAGGAGAAACAAAAGCATGCTTCTCTATCAGAAAACGTACCTGAGAATAATTGGACATGATAGTAATTAATAAATATCGAACTACTCGAATTTTGATCCCAGAAACAAAATTAAGACATTCTTCATTCTTATTCAAATTATTTTTGCAAGTATCTCGAGTTTCGGATGAACACGGTGAGCAGAATGTCTCTGGTGCTCGAAAACATCCGATAAGTTATGTCAGAGAATGTATGAAATCAATCAGATGCAAGAGCCAGGTTATTTAGCCTAATGTTTTTATAATAATATGATGATATTTTTTCAAAGTGTTGAATTCACTTCCACATTACCATTTAATAAAAGGGTACATTCCGATCTTAACAAACATCTCTGGAGAACAAACACTTAGCAACATCAACTTACCGTGCATTTCAAATGAATAATTCCAGTTTCAATCATATTTGAACAATAATGTTATTCCATTCCGGAGCTAAGGAAGCAATAACACATCGACTTGCACTGCGTGCATGAAATAGAGAGCTCCTGAAGAATGGAGACCTCCTAAATTACACAGATAATTCACGCGATCCGAGTTATTATTTTCAGCGGACCTGATGCGGAAATGAAAGGAGCCCCCGCCCAATGTGCAGAAGACGGAAATAGAAGAATCGCAACTAAAACATTCTCCTTCTTTCTTTCCGTTGAGGGTAGTTATCCTTGCTGCGCGGAGAAGGAGAAGGACTTTGTCCTGTTGAGGAGTTGTTAGTATAATGGGAATGGATCTAACTGGCTGTCATCTGGGGCCAACTATATAACTGCATAATACATAGTTATACTATATAATACGTCTACGTATTACGCCTACAGACTCATAATGGATGTTATAAAATCAGAAAAGAAACCATTTCAATAAATCAAATTAATATGCGACATTACGTGTTTACCCCTGGCTGGGGTTATGGGCGAGTGGTGGGGGAGGTCCGATAATTCTTGGGTTATTTCAGAAGGGTCTCCTCCTGGACCCTGTCATAAATCCAGGATAATTCCCTGCACTCACGGCCTGTGACTGTGAGATGGGGCATCCTTAAACCCCCTCCCCTGGCCTCTCAAACCATAAATTCAGGGGGGAGGAGGAGGAAGAGAATCACCGTCACGGCTCTCCAACACTAAACCCATTTTCTCCGCGGATCACTCCAACTCCTCCTCCTCCTCATCCTTATATTTTCTCCATTCCTTCATCACACCCTTCCCCCTCTCCACCTATTCCTTTCACAATTTCCACATTCTTCATCCTCTTCCTCGCAGTTTCCCCGACTTCTCTAATGAATTACTACCCTGTGTTGTTACCCTGTGATTTAAAACTGTACCGTCAAACCTTCTTCCTCTGTCATTTTCTCCGTCCCACCCTCACACACATTTCCTCATCTTTCCTTTGTTTTCTTTCAGCAATTCTTCGTTGCATAGTCTGGATGACGCCTTTGTTATAATCATCACCATCATTCATTCACTTTAATCGTATTTATCATAAAGGAATGAATTATATCCGTAGATGCTGTTTTTCCTCTTCGCTGTTATCACACTTGAATTATGAACATGCTAAAAACACTACTACCGTTAAGATTTGTTGGTCTTCGATCTGCTGCTGAGGAAATATTATATCTTGGTATTCCTTGTTCAATTCATTAGTTCATTGTTTCTGCAGTACGTATAATGAATAATGAGAGCTAATGAGGCCTATGATTCTCAAAATCACAGCAATTGAATCACATTCGGAAGTGACATTGGTGGTGTGAGAATAATGAGATTTATAATGGACCTCTGAAGACACCAGATTCCGATAGGTCTGTACATGCTTCTTGCTAAGCCATAATAAATCCAATGTAAAATCTGTTAGAATGCTCATATAAATCGTGTTGAAAACTTATTTTTTAGGAACACTGGGGCCCGTTGCAGATATTCGGTTTAGACGGAGAAATGTGACCTGCTCGTTGAAACACCTTATAGAACACATTATGATAAATATGCAACCATATCTTCAAGTAAATGTGGTTCAGCGTTGAACGTACATGCTGCATTGTAGCCCTGAGTCATGTGGATGCTGGATTGACTTCTTGTTAAACTTACTATCTTATTTGAACTGAGAAGGAATAAGTCATCTGTTGGCTGAGATAAAGTGAGGGTGATCGCAGATGACACTTTAAAACTTAAATTTAGATGAACAATAAATTTTTGAACTGGTGAGAAAAAGTCATCCATGTGACATATTTGCTTGCTCTAAGCTTGTTCACTTCAACTGAACTTCCCCGGAGTGAGATTCTTGTTTTTGTTTCAAGTGATAAGAAAAACTAATGTAGCACGACATTTCTACATTGAGGGAAAATAATTTCCACTCTTCAAGTAGGTTAGAAAAACTGGGAACAAGTTTATCTCTGAAATTCAATCAGCAACTATCTCATAAATCAAAACATTCAACTTCCGAAACAGTTTAGAGCCGAGAAAGCAGCAAAGCAGAGCCATCACATGAATCTCAATATTGTTTTGCACTGTCAACATCAACTATCCACTTGCACTTTTTGTTGCTTCGCTCATTCTACTTTTACTTCCATCCTACTCGTCTCGCTTTGCATCTTTTTTGTGTGCCGAAACTGTGAAATTCGAAAGGGGTGAGACAAGTAGAGACTGCTATGATCTACAGTTGCGAGTGGAGAGATGTACCTTTCACAGTGGGGACAGCAACGCCCAGCGGAGCAGCGCCGCCAACCAATTATAGCACACAACACAAACAGACAAAAACGCCAGACGCATAACTGTGAATTATGTGTACGGCCACGGCTTAGAAAAACCCTTAAATAACGTTGTTCTTTTCAGCCCGGTCGGCGGACGACATTGAGAAAGGGGTGGTGATTGAAAGAGATTGTGTAGGAGTGAAATGGAGAGTGTGGAAGGAGGAGTCATGTGATGATGAGGAGGATAAGAAGGGGGCGATGGTGGAGGAGAAAGAGAAGAAGGAGGATAAGAAGGGTTAAAAAAAGATGGAAATTTGAATGAGGGAAAGAGGATGAGGTTGAATTATTGAAGAGAAAGAAAAATATAAGTTTGTGGAGTATAATATACGAGGAAGAAGGAGGATAAGAATGAAGAGAAGAGAAGGAGGATTGAGTCATCAAATGGCGGAATTGAGAAGAGTCTAGGAGAGAGGAGTATAAGGAAGGTGAATGAGTATAAGAAGAATAATGATGGAAAAGGGGTGCAGAGAAAGTGAAAGGAGATGAGGAGAGGGATCAGGAAGACGAGACGGAAAGTGAAGAGCATGAGGAGGAGTGAGAATAGAAGGTTAGATAAAAGGTGGAGACAAACACTGATGAGAATGAGAAGTAGAAAGAGAAAAGGAAGAATAAAGAGGGGATGAATTGGAGTGTAAGAAGGTATTGAGAATGAACCCAGAGAGGAGAATTCAGGAGTAAAAAGAAGAGAATTAAAGGTGCAACAGAAGGAGATGGTCAAGCAAGCAAAAAAAAAGTGAGATAGCATGAAGATGATAGTAAAAGAATAGGAAGGAGCCAGAGAGAAGTCAGCTCAAAGAGCAGTATGGGGAAAAAGAAACATAAGCAAAGGGAGAAAGAAAATGTAATAGTGAGAGAAGGAGGAGTCTTAGATTGAGGAAAATGAGTAAGAGAAAAGGGGAGACAAAAACTAAAACGACTATTTCTTCTACATTGTCCTTTCTCCAACTACCGTGAACGACAACAGATTAATCAAAAGCTGTTAATTCTTTCGATTTTCCACGCTTCTCTCGTTCAGCCGTACCTCAAGTTCTGTCGGAAAAACCTGTCAAGCACCGATCGAATTTTAGAGTTCTCTGTTTCCTATGAAGGTGCAGCGACGATTTTGTCATAGATAGAAGTAGTTCTTGGCTCCAACAAGAAATAGTTTATGAAGGCTATTTTCTCATTTTGAATTCCAGTCAGTTCTCTCTTAATTAAGTTCTGTTATGCTTGAGATAATCTTAAGCTAAGTTTTGAATTCTGAAGCTTTTATCCAATATGATGTCAATTGTATTAAGCCTGAAAATTTTTTAATTTGAATAGACCTAGTGGGCTGAAATTCTTATATTCGGGCCAAATGGATTTTCAATTGGAATTTATTGGTAATCATTGATCACATAATAGGGAACAGATAAGAATCAGATTGTTGGAATTTTTCAGATAAACAGAACAAAACGGAACAGAATATTCAGAAATTATCCATCCTATTCTACTATTCCACGAGATTCTTTGATATTCTTTTGTTTATATCTTCATTTTTCTCAACTAATAAGATTTAAATCCAATAAAAAATTAATAAAAATCCGGTACTATTTTGTCATTCACTATCAACATTTTTTTACAGTAACTGCTTCCACAATCATAGATCTTTCTAGGCAGCTCATAATTCCGTTAAAATAGATTAAAATCATAAGTTATCTCTTATTTGTTAGATGTTTGTCTCTTGTTAATCCCAATTCTAAAAAAAAAATTATTATAAATTGAATTATCTTAATATTTACAAATGTTTGCTCATCTAGAATCTATTGAATTGTAATGTTCACATTGAACACAATTTGAATAAATAGAGACTGCATCAAATTGAATTTGAGAAGATTTATCTGATATGATAGCCGATAAATGTGAGAAAGATAATACAGTAAGAGAAGGGCTGTGAAAGGGAGTATTTGAGAAAGTGAATCAGAAATATATAGATGGAGAAAAGGGATAGTCCTCCTGCCGTCCAAGGAAAGAAGATTCATTCACCTTGGTGTGAACCCATGTGGGTGAATGTCGGGACGTATGGATTACGATAAACGAAAGTCGCTATGACATAAATATGGGGCTTTGCCGTGCCGTCCCTTAGGGCAATCCAATCTGGTGAGAAGGGCTCTTGACCGCAAGAAGTCCGACCAATTTTCCCCGCCACCGGTCATTGTCAATGAGCAGATCCGTCCGGGGCCCTTGAGGAGGACTTCCACTCCTCATTTCTGTCACAGCCAACACCTCCATTTACATCCTTGAGGCTCACGCTTCGTGGCGTCTTGTCCACTTTTTCATTAAAGCTCCAAAATATTGTCCAACCAGGTGACGGTTGGTGTGGGATTCAATAATAGATGATTCAGAATTGTATGATTTTGGGGAAGAATGTTCCTTTTCAGTGTGTAGAGATGCTGGATATACTGTTGTTCTTCAATAACTTTTTTCTGATGTGGTTTTCATTTTCTTCGGCTGTGTTAAAGGTTCTTCATTGGTTTAAAATGAGCCTGATAACGGTATATGGAAGTTGTGGTATTGAGAAAACAAGTTCATTCATTGATTTATTCATCTATTTCTTTGACAGTCACACATGATAATTACAATAAATATAATATATACGCCAGATCTAATAAGATGGAAGATATAACGTACCTTTAAACGACGATAATCTTACTGGGATTCACTATCTCAGCAGTTTAAAGCTCGATAACAGCACGTTGTTTAATTCGCCTTTACATATCACAAGAACATGATACCATACTTTCACTAACCAGACCAAACAGGATGAATGTAACGACTTCAAAAAGTGCAGCCACATGCTACCAAGTTCTTCTGAAGTTCATTTGGTTTGCGCTTCTACAAGTATGTGTGCATTACTTATCAGCCTACCCTCGTACAATGAACTCATGGTAGTGCTATATCAAGGATAGTATATATCTATATAGACTATTCTTGGTACTATTCATGATTGTACAAGAAATTATGTTGGACGTTAATTTTGTTTGGATGGATTTTTGAAAAATTAAGATGGAACTATTGTGGAAAGAAATATTCTAAAAATCATAACATTCAGCTGATGAAACAGCCTCGAAGGAATTATTTGATCAACAGTGCTCCAGTATTATCGGTGTCTCACAATCTTATAACTCAAGAATATTCACCTGGTTGGAAGGTCCAAACTCTCACTATGATAGATAAGTATAAACTCATTCCCTGGATGACTAAAAAAATAATTAATTTTAAAGAAGTCTTCAAAGAATTACCAAATTTTCTGGGTCATTGATGAATATTTCCACTGATATTCTTTATCTTCATTATCCCCATTCTTTTCCATTCTAATACCTCTCTCATTTGTCGGTACACAAAATAATAGAGAAGCCGTCATGTGTGAAGCTGTGATGGAAATGTGGAGTGTTCAGAAAGATTGAGACGTTTGATAGAAATATAAAGAAGTTTAAGAACGAAACAGGAGACGAGAAAATGACGGAGAAGAAGAATTGTGATGATAGGGAGTACATGAGGATAAAGAGGAGGAGGAGTAGTAGGAGGAGGTGGAGGAGGAGGAGGAGGAAGAGTAAAAGGAGGTGGAGGAGAAGAAGAAGAAAAAGAAGAAGAAGAAGAAGAAGAAGAAGAAGAAGAAGAAGAAGAGAAGTTGGAGGAGGTAGATGATGAAGAAAAGGTGTAGGAGAAGAATGTGGATGGACGGATGTCTTGATGTTACAGGGAAGTGACGTTGAAAGACAGGTGTGACTGCAGTAGAGTAGACGTGCCGGAAAAAAACACCAGAGTAAGAGTGAGTGAGGAATAGGATTGATGAAGAATGAAAGATGTGAGAAGAGAAAGGTGATATAGAATGAAGAGCGATTGTGTGATTGAGTTGTACCAGACTGATGGGGTTTTTTGAAGCTCTGATCCATGTTGGATGGAGGTTTCACATGATATGAGAAAGAGGTCCATTATTTGAAAAATGAATTGACCCAGTTTGCACTAGAGAAGAATCATCCTGTTCTTTTTGAAAGAAGTTCATAAATTATCAATAGATAAGCTGTGAATCTACTCATGATAAGATAAAAAGCCAACATAATTACATCATCGAACGAAGAATACCGCGAAAGTAATCTAGAATCTGATTTAAGTACGATTATCCACTATAGAATATCATTTCGAGAATATAGGCTAATCACAATTTCTAGTCATAGTATAGAGGAAGATAGCGTAATATATTATCTCTTTTCATAATATATTATTATCTTTGCTACCCTTGCTTGCTATTTTCTGGTCATAGATTGGGAACTGAGGTCTACAGAGCATTCATAAGCATTTATTTTAAATTCCGTTAACATATTCTCCCCTTGCGTATATATCAATCGGATAAATTAAAGATAGAAATTGCTTTTGAATTTCAGACTTTCAGTAAGTTTTGTTACTGTTTTGTTACTATTTTTTGTTACGTAATTTTGTGTTGGCAGTAAAAATGTAGAATAAATTTTGAATCACGTAACAAAATAAAGACTACTTGACTTACTATCTTTTGTGGAAAGGAGACTCATAAAAGAACAACATATATGTAGAGAGAGAGAGAGAGAGATATGATTTGAATGGACAAGAATTTTGTGAACATTATAACTATATTTCAACTGACTAGTAATAAACTTAAGGCCTTGAGAAAACAGGTAAACCAAAGTTAATACAGAGATCTTCAAAGAATAAATCAATTCAGCGAAAAGGAATTTTAACAAAATCTAAGGTTGGGTAGTTACTCAAACAGGAACTATTGAGACTAGTAAAATTCGAACTAAAACAAAACAATTCTACAAGATCAGCCTGTTCTTCACATTACACAAAATTGACCTTTTAAACCTGATTCCAAGTCCCTAGGCGCCTTTCATTATTTTCACCCCCAAAATGACTTAGATTGTGTCAGGGGTGATTAAACATTTTAAGAAATGCTAATCACACCAAACACAGTCTGTATTAACGAACCCCCCCCTTTTTTGAAACAGTTCATATTCCACTTCGTTTCCCCTGTTTACACCTTATCACGACGAGTTATCTTTTCATACCTTGTTCTATTGATCGTACTGGGTATTGTATTGATTTGATACTGACGGTTTATTGTTGTCCCTGACACGTCCTGCTAGTCTGTAGTACAGAGCCTGTTGATAGAATCCACTGCGGTCGTCCTTATAATGAAGCGAGTATTCCTGGTCAATTGTGAAGGCGGTGGGTCGTCAACTCGTAAAACGCTGTTTGAAATGAAATAAAACTGAATAATTTCGGTGTCTCTAGCGGGAGTTCAAAGAAACTAACATTGATACAAATCACAATCCTATGTCCTAACCTCAAATTAGGCTGCGAAGTTTTCCAAGTGAGGGACACTCCTATAGCGAAATCCGGGATACAGCTCAATCAGACTTGCCAATTAAGAAAGTACAAAAATTAGTTCCTCTCATAAGCATACCTCTTTCTCAATAATAAAGTGAGAGAGAAGACAAGAGTAGTGAGACCGATATCCCAGTTCTCACGCTGTAAAATGATGACATCAGACAACAAGCGATAACAAGATAAATTACACAGACTAAAGCTCTGATTGGTTATCTCCTGTTATTCTAGGTGTAGGGTGGAAGAAGTGATTGGGGATGCCAGCAGCTAGCCAATCAGTAACATTGTATTCGGTATATAACATTTGTATAACAAACGAGCTCATTTATGTGTAATTGAAAATTCTTTTGATTGGATTATTCGTTTTGTTGATAGTTATAGTCACTCTTATTATAAGTTGGTTGTAAATGAGCCATATGAATAGTTGAGCATTCGCTTATACTTCTAAAATATAAAGCATATGCTTCATTTTCCTTGAATAAACGTGAACAAAAACCTTCTGCTCATGCTCATCAGAAAAATAGTTTGAGTAGTTGCTCGAAAGTAATCTTATGTTCAGAATTGTATGAATAAAATAGAGCAACTTCTGAAGCAAATGCTTCAAAAAACGTGAGTCTAGTCTGGAGCTGCTTTTCACCTTTTGCTCATAGTAAAATGGCTCAACTAATTCGTGTGAGGAAGAGGAAACTATACCAGATACTATCACAAGAAATAGTTGAGAACTTAAAAACTCTTTTTAGATTCAATCATGATATATATCACCATTATTCCTACAAAAGAATAAATACAAAAAATACCCATCGGATGGAGTTCCAATTGGGCAGAGCCCTAGTTGTCATGTTACTTATATTTTTCCTGCCATCACAGAATAGGAAATAGGCATTTAAGAAGATGAGAGTGTAGACGATTATAAGAAGGCTATAAAGTTTATAGGATTAGGCTGGAGATTATTATGACATTTTCTACGCTATTATTTCAAAATTCAGAGCTCAACTAACCTAAAACTCAATTCATAGAGAACAAAGCAGACGATTAAACAAAAGCGCTGTTTGCATATTTGGCGCTCACGTGAGTAGCACATTCTAAGCTTGCATGTGTTTCACCATAAATGCGGAACATAAACAAAAATATTAACATATAAACATAAAGAGAAATGCAAAACCGTAGACTTGAATCTTAAACCTCACTTCGCTCGGTCAATGAGCAAAACCTTATGCTCCATGCTCATGCTCATGAGCATATGCTCAGTTTTTAATCATATGGCCAAATATATTATTTTCAATTAATTAATAGATATTATGTTTCTGATATTTATTTATTTTCCAATGTTGGATGTGTCACAAATAGGTTGTGATCGTTGAAAAGTGGTTTTAATTACAAAGGTTTTCATAATCAGAATACTTTTAGAGTATTCGAAAACAGATCTTAAAATTGAAATTTGGAATGTGAAGCTTCAAGTTTCTCACTTCGGGGATCATTTATTTATATTATATAAAAGTAGTTGTGCACATTCACATACATGAAGATTTATTTTCTTCTATACATGCGGGAAAAATAGATTTAGAACCAGGGAATACATTATCGAAAATGGAGTGGAACTTGAAAGTGGAGAAAACAACACGATGTAATTGAAGGCAGAAAAACATGACTAAAACTGTGAGGGAAACTTGAAGGAAAACAAATGAAACCTCTCAGAAGACTCAAGTAACGGTCAATTGCGGAATAAAACTTAATGAAAAGTCAAGAGTAGACAAGGATGGAGACAAAACCTGGCCTCACTCACCTATTCTGCCAAATTGGAGAAGTTTTGAATTTAAAAATTTAGCTCCCGCCACTAAATTAACTAATTCTGTCTCCCTTCCTGCCTCAATCAAGGAGGACCATCCCTGCCATACTCCCTACTTGGGTGTCCCCTGATATTAATCCCTGAGCCGAGTGGCAGTGGCATACAAATGTCTCTCAAGTTGTTCCAAGTGTTGGTCGGTCCGACTTCAAAATTAATAATAGAAGACTTTGCACAATGTAATTTTCGGTCTGAGGTGCTGAACTGATTCGTCGAGTTTTTAATCAAGCGGCTGCAAGAGATCAACTTGTTTTCGTGGAAGTTCAGTTCTGGAATAGTTTGGATTCGTCCATTTGGAAATTCTATTATTTATTAAATATACGAAGGAGAAGATCTTTCCATGACTATTGGTAGGATTTTGAAGCTTTAGAGTTGTCATGATAATAAGCAGAAGTAAACTAGTTTGATATAGTCGTGAGAATATTTATAATAAGAAATCACTGATGATTATCAACAAATTATGACTTGATAGATAATATTATTCTCGAAACATGTTATGTGAATATAGACCATTCATGGTTATAACAGTTGAAATCTTGATCAATTCTCTCACAAATGATAAGAACTCAGATATCTCCTATGGAATAAAAATTAAATATGATCCGTGATTATTGATAAGGACTTTTTGCGTTCAAAAAATGTATGTCAGTAATGGGTCAACAGGATTGATTAAACATCACCTGAGCTTACCTTACCTTTGATGGTGCTGTTGAGCAATAAATTGAGGCGCATGTTCGCCCATTAAAATTAAGCGAGAATATGTCTGTAAAACACTGTACATAGATACAAGTGACTTATTTCACATGAAAACAAATTTAATAACCTTGAAAAAATATATTAAGACTGATTAATAATTGGATGAGAGTTAAGAGGGTTCATATCAGTTGGTTGTAATGACACTCTCCTGAACTTAATCTAAATTTCTATTGTAAAATACCCGATAATGCCTATGAATGGGTAAAGTTACCGTATGACAAGTTGATTTTTCATGCCGGTACAGTGGAGGATCATCTTCTTGGAAGGTTCTTGTTCTGATCAAGGATGAGAATGAATTTCCCGGTATAACTGATAGGTATTGCGATCGATAGTTAATTAATCATCCATCATAGGATAACTATAGCTTAAAACTTACTGTTCAAAAAAGTTTCTGATTTCAGAATCAAATTACCACAGGAGTGGCCGTAGTCGAGTGGATCAGATGCTGGCTTTATGATTCAGAGGCCCGGGTTCAAATCCCGGCCCGGGCAAGATATTTATCTCGGGCCACTCCCGTGTTTCGGATGGAAACGTTAAGCCGTCGGTCCCGGCTGCCTAAAAAGCAGTCGTTAGGTCATGTCAGAGGCCCTGAAATTGATCAGTTGCGACCTGAAAACTCTGACACCAGACCTGAGCCAGCCAGGTCACTCGATATTATTATTATTATTATTATTATTATTATTATTATTATTATTATTATTATTATTATTATTATTATTATTATTATTATTATTATTATTACCACACATTATCAAACCAATCATCCACATATACCCGCTCACTACCTCACAGCGAAATTCAGCCAGCTCAGCAAATAATTTATAATTGGACATCGAACGATGAAGATTTGGGACGCGGCTGGCTGATGATTGGGTTAAGTTGCGAGAAGGCGCAGGCAGGAGAAGGCATCTTGAGATGCTCGGGCCTTTTGGCCCTTCGGACCTAGAAGATGGATGTCACGTCTAACGACCAATTGGCGGTGGTCTAGGGGGGAAGAGTCTCAGTGGGAGGGGGGTAGTGTCCCTGATTCAATTTGAAGGAGGCTAGCTGTTTAATTACTGGCGATTGGACGTGAGAGGCTAGCCAAGTTCTGATGGTATGGTCCGGTGACTGGGAGCCAAGGCACCTTTCTATAACGGCTGGCTTCAAATCAAGCCCTCCTAGCTTCAAACTACCCCAGAAACTCCCCAAATCACTCCAACCACCTCTCCTATCCAAGACCTACCTCTCACTCTAAGGTCCAAGTAGAGAACTATGATGTTCTCTCCGTTCAAGGTCCACTTTACTCACTCCCTCCACCACGTAGGACAACTTCTCTCTCTCTTGTTACTTCCCCCCCCCATCAATTCCCCGCTTCACTGAAAACATCAAACTTTCAATATAACCGGAAACCCCCGTGACTGACGATGCCTCTACACAGCAACATCATGTGCTACATTATTTCTGTGTCTAACTACAATTAAATTTCTGATATAGTGGTTGATGTATTTTCGTATTTCAATATTAAGGGATTTATGAATTAATTGAAGTATGTCACGTGGTAATTTGAAACCACCAAATATTTCTAAATGAGCCAATAAAATGTAATAGAACTATAAAATTGGAAAGAAGGTTAGACCTATCTAAAGAGTAAATCAACTCAAATCAAGTATTATTAGTGATTAGGAGTAATAGCATTATCAACAACGATAAGAAAACATGTATTATTGTGATTTAATAATTATGAGAACCCATTGGTAAGATCAAAAATTATAAAGCGGCATAATTATTATTGGCGGATTACAAAAATAAAAAATAAAATAAAATGCATGAACATTGAGGTTAGAGTTACTTGTTTACGTTTTGAAAAGAATTAGTCGATCTTGGATAAATCGATAATTATCCGAACCAATACTGAACGAATCAGCTGATTATTCGATCAACCCATATGACCGGTTGAATCATATAAAATTCACTCATAAAGAATATATTATATATACTAAAGGAAGTCGATGTGTAGAATTACAACAACTATTATTTCTATACAAATATTTATTACAATCCAAAAAAGCATGATAAATCAAGAGTATAAAAAACTCATATAAAACAAAATGTATTATCTATTAAAATCATATGTTACGATTTATTTATGAATTCAATTTAAGATAAATACCCCATATATCTGTATAAAAACTTCTTTTATTTAATTTTTTCTATTATAAAGCCGAGGAAGCCCTGATTCCCAAGGCAACCAATTGTATTGAGTCTATTAAATTGAAGGCCAATCAGAGAGTAGCTTATAGAATTATTCTAGGAAGAAGCAAATTTTTCTGAAAACCTCTTTCTTCTGGCTTAAGATCCCACCTCGAGAGGATGCACATGGAGTTTAGGGTCTTTTCTTATTCCTTTTAAAAATTTTTTAACGAATTATTAAGCCAAACCCTTTTTTAAATGTAATGTATGTTTGTTGAATGTTAATTGTTTGTGAACTCAGTGCTGTCAAAGAGTTCGTAATTGTAAAGATTCCCATAAAAATAGCTTTAATTCGAAAGAAACTTATAAAAATCTGGATTACACGTTAGCCCAGCAGTGACGAAAAGGAGCCTACCTAATTAATTATTGGAAATAATTAATTCAATCCACGAGAACATCCAGAACTTCAGTCAGTGAGTGATAAGTCAAACCAAATGAGCTCATTTGTCTACGTTCAGTGGGGTAATAATTAATAAAAAAGCGCTATTCCAATTAATTAGAGTTAAAATAAAAAGTCACCACGTGTTGAACAATATCACATAGTTCACAAGAACTTTTTATAAATTTATTTATTATATGTAGGAAGCTTACTTCCATGCACTGCCCGAATTCACATTAAAAGCCCTGAGATCTCATATTTGAATATTAATTTATTAAATATTAATTTTGTAATTGAAACAAGTATATCATATCAAACTTATAGACCGAACAGGTTTTTATTGGCAGAGTTTTGCATTGATTGGAAATCTAAGTACCAGTATTAAATATAATATATTTATGAATTTGAAATTCATTATTGTGAATATTAGCAAAGCCTGTGATAATTATTCAGATTTTAAAAATAGATTATTTAAGTGAATTATAGAGATATTGAATATTTATGCATATCTGTTTTATGGGAATATATTTTGTGTTTTATGTCAGCATACAAACTTATAGAATTTTTTATTATATCCCAACTCATCTCGTGTTATATAGTTTGAGCTGTTTTGGTACCAACAATTATTTAGCAGCACTTAAAATCATAGAATCAAGTAATATTAACCTTATTCAGAGCACTCAATATTTATCATCCTTTGATGATATTCATTTTATCAGCCAGAACAAATATATTAAGAAATTATATTAATAAGGTTCCAGTTATATCATATAAGGATCCAGAGAGCTTCAAGAACTGGCGTTGTAAGTTCTAAGGAATTTTGAAGGGGTATATTGGTGAATACTTGTATTCACGACGAGCATTTTAAGAATCAACTAGAAACAACTATAGTTGGTCCTGATTATTCTCTAGTGGTACATGGTTACTGATAATCAGTCATCAAATATTCTTTTAATTTCCTTACGGGTATTCTTCAAGAACTTCATAGAAGCAGCGGTAAGAATTATCAATACCTGGTCCTTGAATCTTATGGTGATTGTTTGTATTTATAAAATTTATGTTTCTACCACTGAGCTAGAGCTGAGGTTTGAACCCAGTAATTTTGCGAGCCGGAAGGCCTTAATTTTTTGTGAATTTATTCGCAAAAGAGGGAATTTAGAGACTGCTCTTATAAATACCAGAAACATCGTATTATCTGTGAAGGAATTGCAATCTACAACTTCACACAATGGCACCCAACCAGTGGAGCATGAGGAAAAGCTTACCTACTCAATCTTACTATCAATGATTAATGAAATTATTGATAAAACTGAAAGCTGCAAGAAACATAATCTGAAGTTGTTTCGACAAGATATATCTGATGATCTATTGTAAGTTCTGGCTAAAATAATTGAGTTGCTCTTCAAATTAAAATTCTTCAAGCTGCATAAATACAGACAAACTGTATCACACGAGTTTGATAACATAATTCTCATAATAGAGAAAATTGGATGGAAATTTCCATAAAAGTTATAGTAAAAATTTTGATTTTGATCTTTGAATCTAGACATTGTATGCTGACCAGGGTTATAGGTCATTTGAGGCATTATAATACTATCGTTATTCAGGAGGATAAGACCCTAATTAAAATTTTAAGAACTATATTAGTGTAATTTGTAAGCCATATCTGTCTATGTTGATAAGCGTACCTGTAGCACTCGAAGGTCTTTTTGTAATATATGTACATGACACTTGAAACTTCAACACAACACAATTTTATCCAGACTAGGCACTATCACTGAATCCATTTTAATATTCCTGAGACTTGGCAACACACTTGGCTATTTACTCGAAGTATTTCATAATAACGTCACCATGAACCAGTCGCCGGCTAACTCACAAATTTCCTACTTCAGCGACCACCCCCAAAATTATGTAGCTACGACACCGGCCACTCAACAACCTCAGGACAATGCAGCGGAGACCCCACGAGAGAGAGAGGGAGGCAGCATATGCTCCATCAATTTCGACCCGCAAAACTTGGCCCAATTGTCTTCTACGAAGATCGATAACGTCGTTGACACGATTAATTCCGATGAGAGTCCAGATGAGGGAGTGAGGGCGTCCAACCCGGTACCGGCGTCTCCGCAGATCGCTCCAAGCGTCGCCGAGGGAACAGAGAGTGCCGCCACCCAATCGCCATCTGACATGACCAGTCAACCACCACCCGCCGCCACCAACCTGGAAAAACGCAATATTACCTTAGACTCTTCAGTTGGCTGTGTTACAAATCACCTAATGAATGATTCCTCGAGTGAGTTTAAACTCATGATCAACCAAGCCATGGCAGAGTTGATGAAAGAGATAAAAGCAAGCCAGGATAAAGGGGAAGAAAATACCAAAATCATACAAAAAGATGTCAAAGCTGTACAAGGAAGTGTGGAAAAAATGGAAGAGAAAGTTGAGGGAAAATTCTCTGAATTCAAGGAAGAAATGAAAAATATGATAGACATTAAAATAGATACGCAATCTACAATCATCAAAAAATTAGAGACCCGTATAGATGACGTCACCTGTCAGATAAACGAACGGTTGGATGACGTACCAAAGGAAGTTAAAAACAGGTGGATGTATTGAGTAAGGAGCTGGGCACCGCTATCATGGGAACTGTCATGGGAAAGGTGTTAGAAAATAAGGGCGAGATAGAGTCGAAAGTGGAGGAAAATAATAAGAAAATAATAGAGATAGTCAAGGAACAAAGTAACGTGCAGGCATGTATAGCAAATTTAGCGGAGGAGGGGGCAAAATCAAGTGAGAGATACGGCATGTTGGAGAATGCTATAGGCGGACAGCAGTTGAAGCTAACCGGATTGTATGATGAAGTGAATACACATAAGAAAATTATGAATGATAAATGGATCGCAAATGAAGAACGAGTCTCCAGAATAGAGACACGTATGGAAAATATCCCGGTCAGTCGAGTGCAGTATACACCGAATGAAGCAGTAAACGGCACTCAACTTTTTCAAAGTCTTGGAAAATTTGATAATTCCTACCGTCATATGCAACCCCGACCATTCATAGATCAAATAAAAGCTATTCAGGAACTGATACCCACCTCTTGGTTAGTATGGCGTTTCCAACTGTCCAGTCTATTACTCGGCGAGCCGCTGATGTTTTTCCAGAGCCGGATGCGAGATATCAACAGCCTGGAGGACTTCATCTCCCAATTCCTGCAGCAGTATTGGAGTAAACGTAAACAGATGGACGCACTATCAGAGATTATATCATGCACATATGATAATAGAGGCAGACAATCATATACTGAATTCGTAGCTAAGATGATGTGTAAGAATTCGCAACTAGACGAATCTTTGGCGGACACATCACTAGCAAATATATTAACAAAAAAGCTTCCTTACAATGTTCGCATGACACTAGCAGTATCTTCGATTTCCAGTTGTGAAGAACTGATAGAACATTTACATTCTATCCAATCAGCTACTTCTGAGCCAAATCATATAAATAAACAAGCAAGAAATTTTAATCAGCAAAATAGTAATTTCAAACAAAACAGTAATAATGAAAATCATATAGCAAATGCTAGAGCAAATGTGCAAAGAGCGAAGTATACTGAAAATAATAACAGAGTTCAATCATTTGATAATAATTATAGAAATAAGTTTCAATACCGAAACGGTAAACAGCATCACAAAGAAGCACATTATGACAGCAGACGTCATTGGAAGAGAAACGATAAACAGGATATAAATTTTCACAAATCAGGACGATCATAATCAAAATAGCAATAGGCTAAACACATCCTATACAGTGGCATGCACAATAATAACAGACCAACAAAAACCTACAGTAAATCAACCACCAGAACAAATCCACCACCGCACCAGCCCGCCACCAAATAAAGATATCAAACATGCATCAAATTCGGTATGCAAAAAACAACCTATATTAAGTCTGCTATTCCCTCCCGAAGAACTACCACCAGTAACCAGCCCACCACCGAAAATATTTTACAGCATTAACACGGAAATAATTAGAGAATCACCGATAATAAGACCTGAAAATGATACACCGCCTTCATGCACTGAACCTATATGCCAGCAAGCAACCCCCCCACAACATACCCGATTTGAGCAGCCACCACCCAAGCATCGTTGGATTCACCAGCGGCACACTAGGTTCAAGGAGCAAACCGCTACCAAAGCAAGCCGAAAGTGTGACCGGCAGGACGACGTCGGAGCGAACCCCAGAGTCCAACACCGGAAGGCCCACCGGAGAAAACGACAGAGAAGGCCACGGAAGAGAGGTTACCGTCCGCATGCACGTTTCAAACGCCCGAGGAGGATTCCGGACCGAGACCAGGATGGAGGACCGGAGATCGACGGCATGCATCCACGGCACATTCGCTTTAAAGCAGAAGATCAGCGATGTGACCGGCAAAATGGACATAATAAATGGAATGAAACTGGAGCTACTGGAAGGACTAATATGGATTCATACAGGGTTAAAAACGGAACTGAAAGGAAAACTACGATTGAAACATGCAGGGATGATAATAATAAAGTGGACTATTTATGGAGGTTGATAAAGGATGGAAAGTGTTTAATAAGATTAAAAGAAATAAGAAATTATAATAAGAGAGTGAAAGTACCTGACTATTACATGTTGAGAGATTATATTGTTAAAGAAATGTTAAATGTTCTGATGTATTGTATACTATTTGTTATGGCTGTGATATGGATAAAGGACTGCGTTGTAGGTATGATAGAAGATATTATGTTGTTGTTATTAAAAGAATCTATTATTGATGATGGGAAAGGTAATATTATAAAAATGTTTATTGTTGTGAGCCTACTAATTTATAACGGACTGAAACCGAGAATATTAGATGAAAATAAGAGGAAAGATGAATTAAGACTACAGGATGAATCGGAAAAGAACAGATTAAAAGAAACTACCAATAATGAAACAAAGAATTGTTTGAAAAGGTATACAAGATACCGAGGCTTTATATTTATGAAGAATAAATCATCATAAGGACAGCCTCATCTATAAGTAACAACCGGACAGTACGGTAGCAAATCCAAACAGTTTAAATACAGTGTCGGAGATGAAATACTTTTAAAAAGCCATAGATTATCCAATGCATTGGAAAAAACTACCAGAAAATTCTTCCATATTTATACTGGACCATACAAAATTGCAGCCGTAACTGAACGTAATACCGTTCAGTTGTATGAAGAAAGCAAACCAAATTTAACTTGGTGGGAAAATGTTTCTAATCTCAAACCGTATTATCGGGACAATAAGCGATAAGGATATAAACAATAATATTTTGGTTAAACGTCATTGGCCTACCTGGCAAGATATACATACCAAACAAACACCAGGCAACACACTTATTTCGCAGACGAGTATCCACTTCGAACAACAACACCTGAAAATAAAGAAATAAAAAATTTAGAAACCATTTTTTAACACCTTTCTTATTGATGAAACAAGAGAATAAATAACTTCTAATGTTAAAAAGCCAACTTACCTTCATGTAGCAGGAAGAAACATCAAGATGGCGACAAGTGACAAGCCGAAGCCAACGTAAACCAGCTGTACACTACGAAAACCAGAATAGTCAATGCCTATTAAATCATCAAAGTTGATACCCCGAATAAGAAGATCAAGTGTCATATAAATGTGAATTGCATGTAGAGATATTATAAAGATATTATATTATTATTATTTATGTATAAACTATTAAGAAAATCATTAAAATTATCCGCCAAATGATCAAACCGCATAGTTACCACCAAAAGCATTAATCCCAAGTCTCAATGTATTAGAGGAATAAGAAGTTCTTGTTGATAAAACCTACCAAAGATTATCCTTAAAAATATCCATTATATGAAAACAAAGCCCAATTTCTGCAAGAGAATGAAATGAAAATGTACAAATCACTGTTCTATGTTGAGGGAGAAAATATGTTATACTCTGCAAGTCGGAGAATTATCAGTTTGTTAGGTTGGCAATGATTTTGCACCAACATTCAAATATGCTTCTGGCCTGAGGGCAGAGCGTGGATCAGAAAAAAGATTTATATTATGTATGGAGGAGGAGATAGTTTATATTGTGTATTGTGTGTAGAAGGAGATGGCCGATGTAAGGCGTATGTATTTGAATTGAATTTATTTATTGTTGTATATGCTGTTGAATTGTTAGGAGGTAAGATTCTCAGTAGAGTTATTAGCAGACTTTGTAACATATATGATTCTGATCCAAAACCAACTGGATCATAAAATTATATTATATTCTCGAATTGTCGTTTTAAATCAGAAATCAGAGGGCGTTTTGTGTCACGTGGTAATTTGAAACCACCAAATATTTCTAAATGAGCCAATAAAATGTAATAGAACTATAAAATTGGAAAGAAGGTTAGACCTATCTAAAGAGTAAATCAACTCAAATCAAGTATTATTAGTGATTAGGAGTAATAGCATTATCAACAACGATAAGAAAACATGTATTATTGTGATTTAATAATTATGAGAACCCATTGGTAAGATCAAAAAATTATAAAGCGGCATAATTATTATTGGCGGATTACAAAAATAAAAAATAAAATAAAATGCATGAACATTGAGGTTAGAGTTACTTGTTTACGTTTTGAAAAGAATTAGTCGATCTTGGATAAATCGATAATTATCCGAACCAATACTGAACGAATCAGCTGATTATTCGATCAACCCATATGACCGGTTGAATCATATAAAATTCACTCATAAAGAATATATTATATATACTAAAGGAAGTCGATGTGTAGAATTACAAACAACTATTATTTCTATACAAATATTTATTACAATCCAAAAAAGCATGATAAATCAAGAGTATAAAAAACTCATATAAAAACAAAATGTATTATCTATTAAAATCATATGTTACGATTTATTTATGAATTCAATTTAAGATAAATACCCCATATATCTGTATAAAAACTTCTTTTATTTAATTTTTTCTATTATAAAGCCGAGGAAGCCCTGATTCCCAAGGCAACCAATTGTATTGAGTCTATTAAATTGAAGGCCAATCAGAGAGTAGCTTATAGAATTATTCTAGGAAGAAGCAAATTTTTCTGAAAACCTCTTTCTTCTGGCTTAAGATCCCACCTCGAGAGGATGCACATGGAGTTTAGGGTCTTTTCTTATTCCTTTTAAAAATTTTTTAACGAATTATTAAGCCAAACCCTTTTTTAAATGTAATGTATGTTTGTTGAATGTTAATTGTTTGTGAACTCAGTGCTGTCAAAGAGTTCGTAATTGTAAAGATTCCCATAAAAATAGCTTTAATTCGAAAGAAACTTATAAAAATCTGGATTACACGTTAGCCCAGCAGTGACGAAAAGGAGCCTACCTAATTAATTATTGGAAATAATTAATTCAATCCACGAGAACATCCAGAACTTCAGTCAGTGAGTGATAAGTCAAACCAAATGAGCTCATTTGTCTACGTTCAGTGGGGTAATAATTAATAAAAAAGCGCTATTCCAATTAATTAGAGTTAAAATAAAAAGTCACCACGTGTTGAACAATATCACATAGTTCACAAGAACTTTTTATAAATTTATTTATTATATGTAGGAAGCTTACTTCCATGCACTGCCCGAATTCACATTAAAAGCCCTGAGATCTCATATTTGAATATTAATTTATTAAATATTAATTTTGTAATTGAAACAAGTATATCATATCAAACTTATAGACCGAACAGGTTTTTATTGGCAGAGTTTTGCATTGATTGGAAATCTAAGTACCAGTATTAAATATAATATATTTATGAATTTGAAATTCATTATTGTGAATATTAGCAAAGCCTGTGATAATTATTCAGATTTTAAAAATAGATTATTTAAGTGAATTATAGAGATATTGAATATTATGCATATCTGTTTTATGGGAATATATTTTGTGTTTTATGTCAGCATACAAACTTATAGAATTTTTATTATATCCCAACTCATCTCGTGTTATATAGTTTGAGCTGTTTTGGTACCAACAATTATTTAGCAGCACTTAAAATCATAGAATCAAGTAATATTAACCTTATTCAGAGCACTCAATATTTATCATCCTTTGATGATATTCATTTTATCAGCCAGAACAATATATAAGAAATTATATTAATAAGGTTCCAGTTATATCATATAAGGATCCAGAGAGCTTCAAGAACTGGCGTTGTAAGTTCTAAGGAATTTTGAAGGGGTATATTGGTGAATACTGTATTCACGACGAGCATTTTAAGAATCAACTAGAAACAACTATAGTGGTCCTGATTATTCTCTAGTGGTACATGGTTACTGATAATCAGTCATCAAATATTCTTTTAATTTCCTTACGGGTATTCTTCAAGAACTTCATAGAAGCAGCGGTAAGAATTATCAATACCTGGTCCTTGAATCTTATGGTGATTGTTTGTATTTATAAAATTTATGTTTCTACCACTGAGCTAGAGCTGAGGTTTGAACCCAGTAATTTTGCGAGCCGGAAGGCCTTAATTTTTTGTGAATTTATTCGCAAAAGAGGGAATTTAGAGACTGCTCTTATAAATACCAGAAACATCGTATTATCTGTGAAGGAATTGCAATCTACAACTTCACAAGTAATACAAGTAAGCCTGTGCAATGAAACAGTAATTGATCGAGCAAAGTGAGTTCAAAAGCCGTATCCACACTGAACAAATGTTCGACAAACATGTTTGTTGAATCAGTTTGGAAAAATTTTATTATGTTTGACAAACAATTTGCCCGTTGCCAGTGTGGACGCGTCACCAAGCAAAATATTTCAAGTGAGGATAAAAGGTTTCATGTTTTACAGCTGTTTGACTTCTGTCAACACTGGAAATGTTTGGAAAACATAAATTTTTGGTTTGACAAACAATGATTGTCCAAACTTTTTCAAATATTTGTCCCTGAGCTCCTAAACAAACATTTTAGCCGAACATTTTATGTTCAATGTGGACACGGCTTAAGATTCAAGTCGACGGTTTTGCATTTATCTTTATATTTATTTAATATTCCGCATTTACGGCAAAACGCGGCAATAGATTTCCATGAAATTTGACTGGCATGTTCCTTTTTGAATTTCGCGTCGACGTATCTATAAGTTTCTTTTCAAATTTTGTATTTGAAGGATAATACAAATGGAAAAATGGTCTCCTTCGAACACCAATATTACCGTAAAAATCAGCCTATACAATTATTCATCATAAATCAGCTGTCGGGTGGATTTTTGATTGCATGCAATGACGCATGCACTTAATATCTCAATGTAACTTGGTAAAAAATCAGCTGTCGTGTGGACTATCTATTGCAAGCAATGAGGCATGCAATTGAGGTAGCATATTTTTTTCTCTTGACTTTTCTTTGCTTTCAACTCGGTAAGCTTTTGATGATAATTGCATAGTTGTTAACAACAAATTATTGTCAATACAACAACAACTCAAACGGCAATTAGTTATTTATACACCGATATCTCACCAACACGTCAGGACAGGACATCAATTCACTCTGATGGACAGTATTGGAGGAGGCTGTGGTTTTTAACTGCGCAAGGTCTACTGTTCACATAACTACTAGTATGGAGAGTGATCAATTCGAAGCACTGGTGTGCAATATAGATATTGAAGACTTTAAGATGAATATATAAAGTTAGTATGTTGCCCTTGTCTTGTTGGTTGTGAACCTTACCCATTCTTCTGCTATCAGCAGTGTACAGTTTGGCTTTTAATTCTGAGGTAGGTACATTGAACGCAGAACAAAATGTTGTCATGCTTTAACAAGAAAGTTTCAAAATCATACAACTGAATTATTTCACATTTATAATCGATAACTCTTTCTCTACAATCTTATTCACTCACACTGAACTCTCATAATCTACCCAAATTAAGAATTTCATGTTTCTTTCAAAATTCAAATTTATGAAATTTCTAAAATTTTCTCTATTTGCTCTGAAAATATAACAAAAATTTAAGAGTAAAAGAAACATAATCTACTTTTTGGACCAGTATATGAATAAAATGTCGAGGGAGGAAGAGTTTTGGGTTGGCCTGTTGATTCTCCCCCAGTCATTTTAATAGATGATTATGGATAATTGGATCATAATCAACTCTTGTTATAACAATAATTGAGGATAATTAATTAATTCAGATACGCGAAGGAATCAACAACATTTGGAAATGATGATATCTAGGTATAGAGCTGAAAATTGATTTCTTCCTAATTAATTGGTTGTTGAAAGACTGAACGCACATCATTCAGCACTGAGGAAAAAGTGGAATTCACAGTAAGGTAGAAACAGAAAGCTATCCACTGAAGCAAAATCTTATGCAGTGCGCCGATATTACATTTTTATCTTCAATCTGCTCCGAAAATCATCAAAGGGAAAAGTAATTGTTTCTATCTTTTGTTGGACCGACTCATCTGATCTTCCTCCTCCCACCGAATTCGTTCCTCCTTTAGCATTCATTCATGAGACAGGACGAATTTAAAATCTAAATTGAATTGTTTGAGATGAGAAAATATACAAAAGAAGAGGCGCAGCAGTGAAATTGGATTAGAGGCATTTTAATAAAAAATGATTTGCAGGGATTGAATGAATGCCTGGCACTGTTGCTGCTCCAAAAGAAGTCGGTATCCGCGGAGTGGGGCATGAAATGCCACTTTTGTGTGACAAATTGAAAGATTATTGGGAGAGACAAAGGCGACAAGTAATGGAATAAGTTAGTGACGTCAAAGACACAAAAATGAAGATTGCTCAAATAATCGTTGTTCACCCGTCAGCGTAGCTCATGCTGATTTTCAACTTCGATTGAAAGATTGTCACTGTCAATTGTTTGCAGCTCGGAGATGTATATTGTTCACCTTTTTCAAGAAAAGCAATCTGCGGAAGTCTGGTGGAAAGTAAGGTGGAGAAGGAGGTAAAAAGGGATTGTAGATAAGGTGGAAAAAGAGTTTAGGAGTGGCATTATGATTGAGTTATGGATCATGTACCAATTTCCTCGAGTGGTATGGACCCTCAGTTTATTGACTTTCAAGAATTCCATTGGAAAATCCACGATCGAGATATCCAAATCCAGTTTTGAATGAATAAGAGCTAGAAATGGATAAGAATATTACTTGAGAAGTATTTTTCACAAAAATACTTGATAAGAGAAGATTCATGACGTATTATGAAAAATATTTCAGTCAAGTACTGATTTATCAAAACTACGATACTAATACTTGATACTCATATGATCTGCGGTTTACACATATCAAACAGATAAATCATTTCAACCATGATCGACTGTAGAACCAATGCTATTTGGATCTGATTTCTCAGATAAGATTGATGGCATAATATCGATGCACTACCAGTTGAAAGAGTCGATTACACTAGCTGACAGCTATGAGCTTTGAAATCACATCGCAGTGGTTGGAAACCTACTTAAGAAGCTCCAGGATTCCGAATTAAAGATTCCACCAACAAGTTACAGTAACAGTAAACAAAGTGATAGAATGTCTAAATTTCTGAGATAATAAAATTATAGGGTTTTCTAACGCTGTACTCCTGAATTCAATAAAACAGGCCCAAGACTGTTTTCGAATTACTGGGATTCCCTATTACAAGACTTGATCATATAGACCAGCAGTTCTCTGCTACAGAAAAAATATTCAAAGGAAAACAATACTAAATTTAATTTCTGTTTCTGGAGATAGATTATTTGCAAAATTCAACATTAGTGTGACTCAAAATTAAAGGAATGTATAGCTGCTACACACATATTATACATGAAAGTGAGCCAAGTAATGAATTCATTGTCTAGTATGTGATAGCATTCCCTCTCATGATGTACTTCCGAATCCTATAAAACAGAGCTCTGACTAAAACACATAGGCACACTGATGACGTCAGAATTTCCCTTGCTTGCAAGGAAAAGAGTATAAGGAAGGAAGGCGAGGGGCAAGGTGAGGTGTCAAAGCCCACTAACACATTGTTGACGGTCAGAGCAGTGGACAAGTGAGTTGAGTCGCAGAATAAAGAGATGTTGACGGCTCCTGGTTGCTAGGAGACCCCCTTGGTGTGGGGGGGGGTTGAAGGGGGTCCTGGTCACTCAACACTCATCGCCTCGCAGACGTCGCCCTGTTCACCTCATGGACTTCTGTGTCTCCATGGAGACGCAAAGCAACTCAACGTAATACGTGATGACCACCTTTTCTTCTCGCTCTCTTCTCCTTGTTCATTCGCTCGCTTTTTCTTCTTCTTCTTCTTCTTCTTCTCTATCTCCTCTTCCATCCTGTGAATCAGGTCCTCAGGACCTCCTGAGACTCACATACCTTATATACCTGAATTAGTTACTGAAAAGTAAGGACAATCTTCCCATTGACAAAAATACACTATAAATATAAAAATAATGACGTGTCATATTCACATTATTTCAAACACTATTCTATTGAGCATAATGAAAAATAGAAAATAATTATCCACTACTATGAATCATCAACTATGATCTATGAAACTATGAACAAATTTGAAATTTCTATTCATATTTTTTTGTGCGGCTTGTGAGATGAATTAGATCATGAATGAGGCCCACTGCTTTCAAAAGGTTGCGCACCCTCACTCTAAAACTTCTTGGCCGCTCAGAAATACTCATTCAATCCACTCTTCACCTCGACTTTCGAGATATGACTGACGCCCCATAATATGGACTCATTCACAATTTTATATTGTTCATCGCAAGAAATTATTCCTTCACCCAAACACATTCTTATAAAGAGAGAATACAATGAGAGAATTATCATGTTGAAAAGAATCATCATATATATGTCATGCACATATCACTGCATATTACAGATCATGTTGAATGATTTCTGATTCTGATATAATCATGGAATTCAATTTTGTTTTGAGAGATGTTGTAGATTTATTGTTTCATGTTATCATAAAAGTAGGAGCGAGAACCTATTCTATTATTTTAAAGCTTCCATATAAATATGTTTTGATAAAATGATTTTCTCATCTCCCATTGTGAGGCTAACTGAGAAAATGATTTCAATGTGCAAAGTAGTATTTTTAATCTCCAACTTATTAATTGTTAGTTATTATAATTTATTTTCTTTATTTAATATTCACATTGTAATCATTCACACATTATTTTAAATTTCCAAACAAATTACATGCATTGCATTTCATCATTTCAAAGTTTTCAATGTTTCATCTCTTGTATTCATTTTCACCCTTCTAGTAATGTGATTCCTTTATCCTTTAATGGAACTTCTAAAAATTTATCTGAACTTCATATCAGTTCAAATTATGAAACTACGGATATCATAAGTTTTCCCTAGCAGTCTTTTTTCTAAAGTATTCAAAGATGAATCTCAGAATCAAATCGGAAATATCAACACCGTAATATTTTGAGATTTATCACCAATGCTAACGAATCTAAACCTAACTTCGTATTAAATTTATTACTTTTAAAGGGAACAACACTGCTAGAAAGCAATTAATGAATTGGCCCAGTGAAAATATACACCCGTTCAATACTGAGCACCATGAAAGACCAAAACTCCTCAATAATTAATTATATGAGGACCGATGATCTACCGATTGGAAATGCCTCATTGGTTTCTTGTGATTCGTGGGCTACAATGCTGAGGGGAATGAAATAATTCAGTAAAAGGATATGAAATAGTGATAAAGGGAGATATGAGAGGTTTTGGTGGAGGAAGAAAATGAAGAAGGAAGGGATGAGAAGAGACGTGAAGAAGAGAGGAAAAGAGAAGGTGCCAATTGAATCGATGAATTGGGAGAGACAGAAACTTATTCATAGTAATAGTTTCAGTTATTAAATTTGTGATATGGACTTGTTCCCGGTACATTGAGAGTTGTTCAAAATATATAATTGTGTAAGTTGAGGAGGGGTGATCAAAAAGTGCCGATGAACTGTGATGAAGTGAAAAGAATGAATATCAATAGGAGGTTGGTAAGCAATAACACATCCTAAAATAAGGGTGGGCTGTGGAGAAGACTATTACAGATTGACCTGACCACTATTGTGACCATCAGTTTTGGATCCTGTGCTATTTTTAACTTTCATAAATAACCTTTTTCAGAAAACTTCAATGGATCCATCGTTCCATTTGCTGATGATACAGCTTTCTCATATTTTAGCCAATATAGTGAAAATCTTTATATTAAGATGCAGGAAGATTTAAATAGATTGCTTGTGTGATTTAATTTCAACGGGATCGCTCTCAGTGTCTACAACGATTGAAATTTCATAATGGTGCTTGTGATAAGAGAAGAGACTGTGACTGCGACATAGTAAGAAAATATCTCGATGTTGCGCTTGATGGTAGGCTGACTTGTCTGATCATATTGAAAATTTGAGAACATATCTTTTTATTCTTCTAAGAAAATTTCTTCCTCAGGCAGTTTTGAGGCAATTGTATTTTGCTTTGGTGGACTCTAAAATTAACTTTGGTCTAAGTTGTTGGGGCTCTACATAATAAAACCAATTTAAAGCCTCTAGTCACCTCACAAAAATCAATAATTCGAGTGATGAAAGGTGTTAGGAGAACAGAACACTCGTTCCCAATCTTCCAATTTTACAATAATTGTCTACCACTGCGGTATATTTTTGTTTTTAAGGTTCTGTCTTCTTTCTTTTTGTTATCAGGGGATCGCAGTAGGCAGGTTTATGAGGTTAATCACCTATATAGCACAAGAAGTGCAACCAATAAAATTTTAAGGATTCCTAGATCACATACAACCTTTTTCCGAAAATCATTTGTTTTCCTTTTCAACAATGTGCCTGATTCAATAAAAAGAACAAATAATATTTTTTCATTTGAAACACAGATTGTCAAATGGCTTATTAGTATTTCACCAGAACTTATTGAGAGTTTATTTATTTTAATCAATTGATTTCGTTGCAAAACAATAGTACGTAGGCCTACACATGTAATTTATATTCCTCAATTGCATGAATGGTGAGTGAATCTGTGAGTGAATGTAGTAGCATTAACAATTTTTTATATCACAAGAGACTCCTTCCTACTTGCAAATTTTCTTTTATAATTTAGCTATTTCTAGTATTTTTGTTTTGACTAATTATAGTAATTCATAATTTTGTATGATAGTAACAAAAAACATATTGTTTTGTTAAATCCCAGTTGAACGAGTTTATTATCTACAAAATGTTATATGATGTAGTGTCATTTATGATGATGTCAAAATTAAAGTGATTTGATTATTGTGATCATTCTCATGTCCTTTCTCTTGTTATTCACTGTTAACCATTTTTTTCATTGATTCATCCAATTGAGATGTGAGGTGTACTCATCTGTGAGATGTGAGATGAATCATTTTATTTACTTAGTATTGAAGGAACTTGTGTATTCTTATTCTTATGAAACAAATAAGTCCTACTCTTTTTTTCTAAAAGTGTTTTACTCATCTGCATATTGATTCTCTGTTCTTATTAAGTCAATTTTTTTATTTGTTTCAATAATAATGTAGTGTTAGTATGCAATAGGTCTTGCAATACCTGGTAATACATTCTCATTTGTGATAAAGAATCAATCCAGATTATTACAGTTTTAATCTATGATTTACCAGTATTATCATAATTATTTCCCGTCAACTGTTCTCTTATCTTTATTCAACGATTTTGAGAGAAAGAGAGAAGACGATGAAAAAGGAAAAGACTGTTAGTCTATTCGCTCGACTTGAACAGCAGCATCAGAAGTCACAGCATCACGACGACATCAAGCTCAAATAAAAAGACAAAGGAGAAGAGGAGTAAAGAAGACAAGCTACAAATCTCGGAGTCGGTCATAAATCGTGGAAAAGGCGCTACCCACCAGCGACAGTGCTGCCATCTCCTGGCGAACCGACGCGATCTCTGATAAGCGGCTTAATTAAGCTCCACTTCACCTCACTGAGATGGACAAGGTAGGTGGACAATGTAGGAGGATGGACAAGGATGATAGATAGGAATGATGGACAATGAAAATGGACAAGATGAGATGATGGTATCGTGTCCTTGTAGAGGGGGAGCAGCAGAACTCACTGTAGATTGTAATTATTATTTAGAAGAGGTACTTTAATGAGTAGGTGACCCGGAGTACAAATTGATACGATAGACAAAACTAGGCTCAAAAATGCCGTACCCCTCATACCCTAGGGTTCCTCGCAAAAAAGGTCTGTCAATCATCAAAATGTCAAACATTTTCGGCTTTTTTTTAACCACCCTCCCATAAATACCGCAAAATAGCCTATAATAATATTTAGTCCAAGTAAGTAAGTAAATTAGGATTTTACGGTGAATCACCGCCTTCCTTCTTTTAGTCGGATTTTCCATGTTTGTCGGTCATTCCACTCCCCATCTGTGAGATTTCTAGCTTCCATGGCGTCGTTCACCTCGTCTCGCCAAGATCGCCTTGGCCTCCCTCGCTTCCGTCTACCCAATGGGCTCCAGTCCGTCACAATTCCGATCCACTTACTTGCACTAGCCCTTCTCACGTGCCCATACCATACCAGTCTCTTGTCCTCAATGAACTTCATTATATCCGATTGAACTTTCATTCTGTTCCTAATCTCTCCATTCCTTACTCTATCCAACCTGGTGACCCCACAACACCTTCTCCAATACTCCATTTCCACAGCCAGAATCTTACCCCTACTTCGATTGTTCGTCACCCATACTTCTGCACCATATGTCATTATGCTTCTGACTATTGTATGGAATATCATCTGTTTGGTCTTTCTGTGGATACTCTTACTCCAGATTATGGGATGCAGTTGTCTTATACAACTTCTAGTTTGCCCTAGCCTTCTCTTTATTTCTTCATCTGTACCCCCGTTTTGCACAATAGTATAACCCAAGTATTTAAATTTATCTGTGCCTTTAATTTCAACGTCATCGTCTACTTTGAGATTCTGCGTGACTTCACTATTTGTTTGCAAGTACTCCGTCTTGTCTAGGTTTATTTCGAGCCCCGCCTCCTTGTATTCTTCCTTCAGCCTACGCATCATGTAACTCAGATCTTCCTCATCCTGGGCTATGATCACTTGATCATCTGCAAAGCAAAGGGTGAACAGATGCTCCTCCCTCATAGGTATTCCCATTCCCTGACATTTCCTTTTCCATGCTCTCAAGGTGTCTTCCAAATAGATTTTGAAAAGAGTTGGGGACGTACTGCAGCCCTGAAGTAGGCCTTTGGATGTCTCAAATGGTACTGTAATGGTTATTTAGTCCAATATAATAATAATTCACAACGTCCATTGATTGGTGGATACAGAATAGAATAGAATAGATGAAATATATTTTGGTAAGTAGAAAGGGCATAGTGGAATATGGAAGAGAAGTGCAATATATATGTGAATTTTTAAAGTGGAGAGTGAAATATAGGAAGGAATTGTAAACTTCTCAAAAATTTCAAATTTCAAATTTCAAATTTCAAATTTCAAATTTTCAAATTTCAAATTTCAAATTTATTCAAGTAAGTTACAATACATTCTGGTTCATACACGAATCTACAATAAATTACAGTAGGCCTACAACAGCCAATTATGCAACAAATTTCACATATTATGAAAACTTATAATTACAATGAAGATTGAATGCAACATTAGAATATTGATAATATAGTATTGTATATAACTACATAAATCAGCGGTGTTTCAACAATGAATAATGATAATTTCAATGAATAAATATACACCCCACTATATATTATATGTGTTGGGGTATAAGTAATTAGTTGCTTATTGCGTGTAATAATTACTATTTACAAACTTCGTTCACTGATATGGGATTAAAGTTTTTTATAGATACTTCTCAGTATCTGACGAAATCGTTTGCTTCACAGACGCTAACTGCAATAATTAATTTCGTCTGGATTTCTATTTGACAAACAAATACTACATTGACAAAAATAATTTTTTATTATTTTCTCTAAAAACCTATTGATAGACATCAAGCTGAGTAGACCTACAGGTATATCTATTTTTATCTCAGGGAAAAACATTCTATTCAGTGCTGGATATGGCCTATCTTTTTCTGATGGAATAGGAGGCCAACTCGAGTTTATTTCCAATACGGTGTTGAAGTCATCAGCCTCATGTATCTATAAAGGCATAGTATTCTAGTATTTATTTTCTATGGAAGAAAAACTAAATGCATCAACTAAGTACAAGCTTGGGGCTTGGGGTTTAGAGCATTATATTAATTTATATAAATGAATATCGAGCCTCAAATTTTGACATTCAATAAATTTTTTATGTCTGAACCGAATTTGATGATTTTTTTCAGTTGTGTTCGTTATGTTGAGGACCAGGTTTATGGCTTATCAAATTTATAATCCGACTCCAGGACTCTTTCCTACGGTTCTTCAAAGTTTACATGAAACTCTTATGGGAGGAGATTTGCGAACTGGAAACACACAGAAATAAAAATCAGCTGTTATAATCAATGCGTCATCCAACAGCTGTCGATAGATAGTAGAGAAGAGTGAGTGCTACTCCATGACCACCCATGTACGTGTTTTATTCTAAACACCCCGACTAAATTCAAAATCACTGTTCTGTGTCAAACCATCCAGCAGTGCAGCCTCAGGTTGGACAGCCTCAAGACTTACATGCTCTAAAGACATTGCAGTTCTTTTGATAGCATGTTTGAAGTCTAGTAGGCCTAGATATCGGTATGGAAAATATTGGACAGTGCTTCTCGAAAGTTGTGAAAGATCTAAAAGTGTTAAGTGTGAAAGTTGTGAATGTGTAAAAGTAATTCAATTCAATTTTTTTCAAGAAACCAAAATACAATACAATACAGTACATGACATGACATGATAGCAGAGTACAATGTAGACATATTTATTGTATTAATATTAAATCTATCATAAAAATTTTACTAAAAAAATAATTTGGTTGGCAGAAGTTAACATCCCCGAAGCCAGTTACTTATTCAAATATAATTTACTCATTTAGTTATATATTAGTTATTACATATTTTAGTTATTAGTCATATTATATATTCAGTTACTTATTCAGACTTATTATCAATCGATCTTTTCTAATACTTAATCCACCGAGGATGGTTATGGGCCTATTTTCAATTCTTCAAGACTCCAGTAGGTCAAGTTTTTAATTGGACCCTTGCAGAGCACGAGTTACCTGAAAGTTTTTAATAAGAGTTGGTATCAGAAGTTATTACTGTTGAAAGTGATCAATTTTGTACCATTGATTTCTATCGAAACCCTCGATTCTCCAATTATAATTCCGACATCAGTGTTCATCGTCACTCACCAATTATTTAAAAAGGTTGTGAAGCAAAAAATTTTCCAAGGTCACGCATCAGATTTTATCATAAGAGTTTTAAATCCCCTGCATGTTTTGAGTGAGTGAAAGGAGTGAACGGGGAAGCACATGTGATTCATGCAAAAATGTAGCATAGCTTAAACTATACGTCGATTAATAATATGGATTTGAGGATTGTTAGTATGGGTAAGTTATAGATTTTGATGTGTGCATCCAGCTAAAGTTTGTCATGAGATGCATCAACTACTTGGCGGTACGAAGTTCGCCGGGGCAGCTAGTAGGGAAAATAGTAAATGCGACATGAAATATAAAGGCAGAAACAATATTACTACTGAGTACCAATACAAAAATACCAGCACTTCTAATACATGACGGCTTTCATAACAGGGTTACCTGGAGCCATTGATCATACATTGACCGGCCATCAACCCGAATCACCACTAAACTGAGTTCATTTGCTAATCTCCACAAGTCACAGTAATTGATACGTACCACCCGGCCATACAATCAACAATGACATTACTACGTTTGCACAATGCAATTGAGAAGACATATCAAATTAGTGAGGGTGTAGCTTGAATTACAGTGTGACATTGATAAATTTTCTGGAACCTACACTAATGTTTTGTTGGAAAGATACTACAATTCCCGTCCAAGCACCATTCATAGATTAAAATGAAAAAATAGGGAATGGAATAAAATTTAGACCACCTTGAAAACGAGTGGCTGAAAATAATTAAATAGGAATATCCTACAAAGTGTATGATATTTAATATGTTTAAGATGTTATTGAGCTCTAGTTGGAGAAAATCATAAAAGAAATGTTTAAAAAAATATCAAGGATGCATTATTTTGAGGCAAGATTTCACGCATTATTGAATGTCTCAATTTCTAGTTACTGAATGCAGCATATTGAATTCTATATTGCTTGGAATCAGTAAATTGTGAAATATTTTTTTAGTTTGATTATCTACTTTTTAAGAATTGAGTTACTTTAAACTGTTGAATTTCAATAGCTCCTTCCGAGTGGGATTATTGTGACCTATGACATAATATCAATTGATTAACTATCCTAACTGATCGACTATAGTGAGATCCACGTTATAATGGCAGTGGAGAAAGATAGTAGAACAACGTTGCCGATCCTCTGCCTTGTCAATGTCTTCTATGGAGGGTGACTGATACCGGTTTTATTGATGTAATATTAACTGTTCATTCTCGTTTAAAATAATCAATTATATCTTATCAAGCAAAAAATGATATTTTCTAATGATTCCATAATGAATTCTCATAATTCAAGATTAAATATACATTGTTAAAAAACAATCTGGCAACAGAGCAAAGCGAGAAAGAGATAGCGCTATCCACTTTGTTGAATGATAGACAGGGATAGCAATACAATTGCTAATCAAACACTGCCATTTAAACATGGACCACACTGTAGTACAAATTTTGGTAGAATTTGATTTGGTAGTAATCCTGTATTATAATTTTTTAAAAGTGCATTTCTCAACTAATAAATGAGTATAGTATACTTCAATTTGGAGTTGTAGCCTTGATAGAATACAATGAGTAAGCCTTAGCAAAATCCTCTTGCGTAAGTCTTGATGAACCGAACACATGTTAACCATGCAAGTTCAGCCGCAAATCGTACACTGCAGGCACAACACAATAATTGATTTGTGTTGAAATGGAATGACCCCAGTAGCCCAACTCAGCATACCAGGCATCAGCAATTGATAGGGAACAACACTGTTGACACCAATAATGGATCAGCAATGAAATGCACTACTTGTAGAACAGCACTTGTCCTGAACAAGATGGGAGCTGACTGGACTTCAACAGCTCATAACCTGAGCGAATATCAACTGTCAATTAGCAATCTTGTCCACAACAACTCCTGTTGTCAGCCAATGCAATTTGATAGCTGAATTTGGATCCTGTGACAGGGAGAGAATGACCTGTTCCTAATGTTATTGGCACTGATGAACGTAATCGAGACGTAACCGAAATATCCATGATGACGGGTACTCAATTCGATTAGAGAATTCGATAAATTTGAAATAAAACTCATTGATATTGTTGTAACTGTTCATTCACAGACCATCTTATGCACAAGTTGGGGAAATATCACTTCAAAATTATTTCATGAGTCAGTCATAAATCAATTTTTATTGTATGTGGAATATCTCTTTTCATCTCCTAGCGCTTTTTGGCAGAGTTACTGGGAAGGATATTCTGAGTATTCTTTCCAAAGAAGCTCCGGCAATTTATGGAGATGCATAACCAATCCATACATAGTAATTCCAATTTTTTCCATATCATATAGATTTCATAATAATTATTCTTGTTCATATTTTGTTAGAACTTAGTTGTACTTTTAGCTATTGTAACTATATATATAATTACAATTTATATGATTTATACATTGTTGTAATTATACATATTTATTGTATACATTTGTAACAATATATTTTGGGTATTTCCCAAAAACTAACATTGAAAGAAATTGATAGGTCTCAGCACAAGAAGCTGGAAATTTTCATCACCAGTTACGGTATCAATTGTCTAGAGATTAGATAATAACGGCTCTCAAGGCTATGATTATTAACAGCCAAATGAAAATAGAAGTCTGGTTGCAATTATTCAATAATATGATAATAATGTTTTGAGGTTAGGTTCTTCGACATTAGCTTAGTCGGCGATCTTAATAATCAGTCGAGCCGTATATTTGAAAATTAGCCAGACACCTTGTGGCAAATTAATTGCGTCTAGACAGCATTCACTAAGGCTAGGATCAGAGGGTTTAGTAAGCTGAGCATGCCAAATAAATGTAAACAAAAAACGATTAAGAAAGCACAAAAATATGTATTATATCAATGAGCATGAACGTAAATATAAAAAACAAAACAAAAAGATAAAGGAAATGGGATTTAGTTTTATTAAGCGCAATAATACATATTAGAGTCTTGGGATGTACCAATCACAATGCAGTATTTGACTGGCGCTAAAAATGATTTAATTCAAAATCTACACGTGGTCTTTATAAGAATCATAAAAATTTGTAATTGTTATAGAATATACAGAATTATGTATTATCAATATAAAATAAGAGTTTAAGACTAGAATATTCACTCAATGGATAGTAATATGATGTTTGTTATGGACTATTTGACAGTACTAAATTACGTCATCGCGGAGTATTTAAAATCTGCAAATGGAAGAGGATATTTAAATTTTTTGTAAATTAAAAATATGAAAGTATCGTTGAGAAAGAATAGTGGGAAGACCCACAGCCCACTTGCTTGCCAGAGGTCACCAGGGACACCCACCAATTATGAGAGTACTAGATTAAATCCATTTTTATACATAAGATAATTTTGTCA